>NC_034197.2:37821855-37906855 GCF_002021735.2 Oncorhynchus kisutch
TGAATATCTGTAGAATGGCCACTAGAGGGTAGTATTGTATATCTGTAGAAGGGCCACTAGAGGGTAGTATATTGTATATTTGTATAAATGGCCACTAGAGGGTAGTATTGCATATCTGTAGAATGGCCACTAGAGGGTAGTATTGTATATTTGTATAAATGGCCACTAGAGGGTAGTATTGCATATCTGTAGAATGGCCACTAGAGGGTAGTATTGCATATCTGTAGAATGGCCACTAGAGGGTAGTATTGTATATTTGTAGAATGGCCACTTAAGGGTAGTATTGTATATCTGTAGAATGGCCACTAGAGGGAGGTATTGTATATTTGTAGAATGGCCACTCAAATCAAATCAAATGTTATTTGTCACATGCGCCCAATACAACAGTCTGTGACTAGGGTGGCTGGAGTCTATTGTATATCTGTAGGAAGACATTTCCCCTTTTAAGGTGTGAAATAATTGTTATAGTCTACGGGTCCAGCTGAATCAGATATGGTAAATACAGACGCATTAAGAAGCTGTTCCTCTGAGCTGAGTCAAGAGGTATGGTAGGTGGAGGCAGACAGACAGAGGTACTCACGTCATGTGGATCTCTGTGTAGATGTTGAGGAAGTATCCTCCTAGAAGATACCCTGCAGCTGGGCCCACGATGGCTGCTGTATAGAAGATCCCTGAGGAGCCAGACAGACAGAGACCAGAAAAGAGCTTCATTTAGGGTCTTCCTACATCCCCTCATTGTTACTAAAAGCATTGTAATTGGGACAAATCATTCACTAAACCCTTAACCTCAACTAAATCTTGTAATAAATAATGTGGTGACTAAAACTGCTTGGAGTAACTCTGGATTGTAAACTGTCATGGTCAAAACATATTGATACACCAGTAGCTAAGATGGGGAGAAGTCTGTCTATAATAAAGTGTTACTCTACATTCTTAACAGCAACAAGGCAGGTCCTGCCGGCCCTAGTTTTGTCACATCTGGACTAGTGTTCAGTCGTGTGGTCTGGTGCCACTAAGAGGGACCTCAGAAAATTACAACCGGCTCAGAACATGGCAGCACGGCTGGCCCTTGGATGTACACAGAGAGCTAACATTACTAATATGCCTGTCAATCTCTCCTGACTCTAAGTGGAGGAGAGATTGACTTCATCACTACTTGTATTTATGAGAGGTACTGACATGTTGAAAGCACCGAGCTGTCTGTTTAAATGACTAGCACACAGCTCAGACGCCCATACATACCCCACAAGACATGCCACCAGAGGTCTCTTCACAGTCCCCAAGTCCAGAACAGACTACGGGAGGCGTACAGTACTACATAGAGCCACGACTACATGGAACTCTATTCCACAGTACTACATAGAGCCATGACTACATGGAACTCTATTCCACAGTACTACATAGAGCCATGACTACATGGAACTCTATTCCACAGTACTACATAGAGCCATGACTACATGGAACTCTATTCCACAGTACTACATAGAGCCATGACTACATGGAACTCTATTCCACAGTACTACATAGAGCCATGACTACATGGAACTCTATTCCACAGTACTACATAGAGCCATGACTACATGGAACTCTATTCCACAGTACTACATAGTGCCATAACTACATGGAACTCTATTCCACAGTACTACATAGAGCCATGACTACATGGAACTCTATTCCACAGTACTACATAGAGCCATGACTACATGGAACTCTATTCCACAGTACTACATAGAGCCATGACTACATGGAACTCTATTCCACAGTACTACATAGAGCCATGACTACATGGAACTCTATCCACAGTACTACATAGAGCCATGACTACATGTAACTCTATTCCACAGTACTACATAGAGCCATGACTACATGGAACTCTATTCCACAGTACTACATAGAGCCATGACTACATGGAACTCTATTCCACAGTACTACATAGAGCCATAACTACATGGAACTCTATTCCACAGTACTACATAGAGCCATGACTACATGGAACTCTATTCCACAGTACTACATAGAGCCATAACTACATGGAACTCTATTCCACAGTACTACATAGAGCCATGACTACATGGAACTCTATTCCACAGTACTACATAGAGCCATGACTACATGGAACTCTATTCCACAGTACTACATAGAGCCATGACTACATGGAACTCTATTCCACAGTACTACATAGAGCCATGACTACATGGAACTCTATTCCACAGTACTACATAGAGCCATGACTACATGGAACTCTATTCCACAGTACTACATAGAGCCATGACTACATGGAACTCTATTCCACAGTACTACATAGAGCCATAACTACATGGAACTCTATTCCACAGTATTACATAGAGCCATAACTACATGGAACTCTATTCCACATTAAGTAACTCATGCTAGCAGTAGAATCAATATAAAAAACAGCTAATATCTAGAAAACAAAATCCATGTGTAAATGTGTATAGAGAAGTGGCCTGAGGGAACACACTTAATGTGTTGTAGACATGTGGTAGTAGAGTAGTGGTCTGAGGGAACACACTTAATGTGTTGTAGACATGTGGTAGTAGAGTAGTGGCCTGAGGGAACACACTTAATGTGTTGTAGACATGTGGTAGTAGAGTAGTGGTCTGAGGGAACACACTTAATGTGTTGTAGACATGTGGTAGTAGAGTAGTGGCCTGAGGGAACACACTTAATGTGTTGTAGACATGTGGTAGTAGAGTAGTGGCCTGAGGGAACACACTTAATGTGTTGTAGACATGTGGTAGTAGAGTAGTGGCCTGAGGGAACACACTTAATGTGTTGTAGACATGTGGTAGTAGAGAAGTGGCCTGAGGGAACACACTTAATGTGTTGTAGACATGTGGTAGTAGAGTAGTGGTCTGAGGGAACACACTTAATGTGTTGTAGACATGTGGTAGTAGAGTAGTGGCCTGAGGGAACACACTTAATGTGTTGTAGACATGTGGTAGTAGAGTAGTGGTCTGAGGGAACACACTTAATGTGTTGTAGACATGTGGTAGTAGAGTAGTGGCCTGAGGGAACACACTTAATGTGTTGTAGACATGTGGTAGTAGAGTAGTGGCCTGAGGGAACACACTTAATGTGTTGTAGACATGTGGTAGTAGAGTAGTGGCCTGAGGGAACACACTTAATGTGTTGTAGACATGTGGTAGTAGAGTAGTGGCCTGAGGGAACACACTTAATGTGTTGTAGACATGTGGTAGTAGAGTAGTGGTCTGAGGGAACACACTTAATGTGTTGTAGACATGTGGTAGTAGAGTAGTGGTCTGAGGGAACACACTTAATGTGTTGTAGACATGTGGTAGTAGAGTAGTGGCCTGAGGGAACACACTTAATGTGTTGTAGACATGTGGTAGTAGAGTAGTGGTCTGAGGGAACACAATGTGTTGTAGACATGTGGTAGTAGAGTAGTGGTCTGAGGGAACACACTTAATGTGTTGTAGATATGTGATAGTAGAGTAGTGGCCTGAGGGCACACAATGTGTTGTAGATATGTGGTAGTAGAGTAGTTGCTCTGAGGGAACACAATGTGTTGTAGATATGTGGTAGTAGAGTAGTGGTCTGAGGGAACACAATGTGTTGTAGATATGTGGTAGTAGAGTAGTGGTCTGAGGGAACACACTGTGTTGTAGATATGTGGTAGTAGAGTAGTGGTCTGAGGGAACACAATGTGTTGTAGATATGTGGTAGTAGAGTAGTGGTCTGAGGGAACACAATGTGTTGTAGATATGTGGTAGTAGAGTAGTGGCCTGAGGGAACACAATGTGTTGTAGATATGTGGTAGTAGAGTAGTGGTCTGAGGGAACACAATGTGTTGTAGATATGTGGTAGTAGAGTAGTGGCCTGAGGGAACACACTTAATGTGTTGTAGATATGTGGTAGTAGAGTAGTGGTCTGAGGGAACACAATGTGTTGTAGATATGTGGTAGTAGAGTAGTGGTCTGAGGGAACACAATGTGTTGTAGATATGTGGTAGTAGAGTAGTGGCCTGAGGGAACACACTTAATGTGTTGTGAAACATTTTAAACGGTCTATAACTGCCTGAATGTTGTGGTCTATAAATGTGGTCTATAAACGGTCTATAACTGCCTGAATGTTGCTGGGCCCCAGGAAGAGTAGCTGCTGCCTTGGCAACAGGTAATAGAGATCCTTAATACACAAAATACAATTGTTCCTGCCTCAACCGGGTTAAAAGACCTCATTGTTCCTTCTTTGATAAGTTCATATGAGTTGTTTATTTTTGATCAATAAGTTCACAGAGACAGACTGAGTCCATTCACTGAGTTCTCACTGAGGTCTTTGAAATGGTCATTGTGTTCTATTGCCTCTGTTGCCTCTGAAAGGAAAATAGCGGGGGGAGAGGCACAATTCAAAGGCATATTATTGACGTCTGTGGGGAAACTGCTGATTGGAAGACAGGGAAGGTCTAAGGGATGGTCAAATTGCCTGATTCAATAGAGAACAGATGTAGCAGGGGTTTCTGGGACTTGTCTGTTGGAGTTCAGTTGGAGACATAATGACATAATGTTACCCACAATCCAATTTGAACAACTGTATTCAACAACCAATCGACAGGGGTGTAAACAGTCTGTCACTGTTATAGAGTTAAACATTGCCATTCCGATCCATTAGATTACAATCCTCTCTACACGCATGATTTCACATCTAAAGCGTGTGTTTAGTGAGTCAGCCTAATGACCCTCATACCAATGAATCAGACTCTGCTCTCATCTGCACATCCTGTTTCCTGTCATTCTACCCTTGTCTGACAGTCTCACAGTATTCTGGTGGCTGCTGTGTCAGTCTGTGGTCTCTGACCACCCACACACACCTAATGCAGATGAAACCACATGGATATAATTCACACACAGTATCAGTCAGCCGTCACAAACACTGCCAGGACACGGTATCAGTCAGCGCCCACAAACACTGCCAGGACACGGTATCATTCAGCCACCACAAACACCACCAGGACACGGTATCAGTCAGCCACCACAACACGGTATCAGTCAGCCACCACAACACGGTATCAGTCAGCCACCACAACACAGTATCAGTCAGCCACCACAACACGGTATCAGTCAGCCACCACAACACGGTATCAGTCAGCCACCACAAACACTGCCAGGACACGGTATCATTCAGCCACCACAACACGGTATCAGTCAGCCGCCACAACACGGTATCAGTCAGCCGCCACAACACGGTATCAGTCAGCCGCCACAAACACCACCACAACACGGTATTAGTCAGCCACCACAAACACTGCCAGGACACGGTATCAGTCAGCCGCCACAACACGGTATCAGTCAGCCGCCACAACACGGTATCAGTCAGCCGCCACAACACGGTATCAGTCAGCCGCCACAACACGGTATCAGTCAGCCACCACAAACACCGGCAGCACAGAGAGAAGAAGAGTAGTAAAGACTATAGTCTACACCATATGAGAATCAAGTAAGCTGTGCTCTGCAGTTTACAGGTCCTTTGACACAGTACACTTGCATTTTTGTTTTACATTTAAATGAAACATTGTATCATTATTAAAAACAATGGAAACTTTTCTCTAGTGGATGATAAAGACATGCACCAGATGAATGAATATGAACAGGAAATACAAAACATCTCATAAAGAGATCGGAACGACGCTCACGGTGTTGTGCTCAGTGACTCACCGATGTACACCGGGGCATAGCTGGACTTGACGTTCTCGTCCAGGTAGGTGACGCCCAGAGTGTAGAGGGGCGTGGCTCCCACCCCATGCAGGAACTGGCCCAGCATGAAGACAAAGCGGTAGCTGGACAGGCCCCCACCCTCGTTATCATGGCAACGTCTGGTACGGTTCCCCGTACACACCCCTGTCTGCTCGGGCATGCTTACCTGGTACGGGGAAGTGGTGAAGTGAGGCAGGGCGAACACCAGAGATCCTAGCGCCATGACCAGCACCCCCCAGCCCAGCCAGCGAGGCTTGTGCCCCGTCCCACCAAAGTAACTGACGAAGGCCAGGCACACACAGGCAGCGATGTCGTAGGAGCTGGCGATGAGACCGGTCTGGTAGCTACGCAGGTCAAAACGTCTCTCTATGGAGGTCACCACGGTGTTGATGAAGCCGTTGATGATCATGCCCTGGAGGAAGGAGGCCACACACAGGAAGAACAGTACCCAGCGAGGGGTGTTGAAGCTCTGGATGACTCGGGGCGTCAGAGCCCCCCAGCCACACAGGCCTTCTGAGTGTGTGGGTATGAATGTGAGGCCCAGTGGGGTCTCCGCGGGTGCTTGGCCCGTGTAAAGCTGTCCAGGCAGCGGGGTAGCAGCCCGGGTGAGGATGATGTGGCGAGCGGGGCTGTTTCCAGCGGCGCTGCCGGGGCCTGAACCCACTGGGCTGTCCTCCTGAGAGTCTACAGGGCTGGGTGTCTCTAGGGAGGGGCACATAGGGCCGTCCTGGAGGTCCAGCAGCTCCTGCTTGGAGCTGAAGGAGGCGTCGGCAGTGAGTAGGATAGGCATGACCCCAGGGAGGGGCTCTCTGAGAGGGATAAAAGGCCTGGGAGAGCGAGTGCGTTGTAAGAAAGTGTTGACTTTCTCCTGTGGTCTAGTGTCTGTACTCTATCTCACCCAGGGTGTGGATATGCCACTGAGTAGTGAAAGTGTCTGCAAGTAGAAAGCAATCCTCTGCCAGTGGGGACCACTATACAGGGAAATGGACAGGATGTGCTTTACTGGGGCCTCTGGGAAACGTCCTCCTAAAAAAGGAGAGAGGAGAAGATTGTCAGACATTATCACAAGGTGTTCTTTTGAAAATATGCAAACATGGAGATTAAAAAAATGATGATTCTAATAAAACACGTGACCTTTAAATCTGAGCCAATTCCTTTCGGTCTAGTGCCTGCTGACAGACAGAGAGCATGTGTCTCTGGTTTAGCCCGGTCTCATGGTACTGTACTGCCTATTACCCTCCTGTGATGATGCCAGGGCGATGGAGAGGTCCAGAGGACCAGAACAAAACACTAAAGGGATTAGCTCTGCATGGGGGGAGCTGGTACAAGGACAGGCCAAGACACTAACACAACTACATTGTCCAGACCCACAGGTTCACCCCCAGACAAACACAGCAGTCATCTCACCATTTTACATAAAGACATACTGTATCTACTCAGTGAATGTTCCCTATATACTTTACTGGCTCTCAAGAGCATTGTCCTCCATGAATGACAGTTGAAATACTTTGAATAATATCTCTGATAAATGTATGCAAATGAACCCAGTGACCGCACATGGTGCTGTGGAACAGAAGGTAGAACACAGGCTAACAGGTGAACCAAAGGTCATTCATATGGTGATCAGCTGACCCCTGGATCTCTCACACCACCTCACCCCTCTTCACCCCACACCACCTCACCTCCACTTCTCATTCCCTAAAATGAAGAAATACATGAAAACGGATGGTAAGGCAGGGGTACTGAGGTGATTGGCTAACTCTGTAAATGGCTTTGCTTGTGTGTGTGTGTGTGTGTGTGTGTGGTTCAGACAGACAGCTGGCCACAGTTGAAATAGAAACACAGGGGCCTTATACAATAGGCATAGCAGGGGTTGCCCAGCTACCTGGGCAAGTGAACTGAGTAGTCATGCTAGTTGAGTGTGCTGGGAGGTTGCCCCATTGGGCAGTTGATTTAAAAAAGCAAGCTTGGAACACCTGTATTTGTGGAGTTTCCCCCATTCTTCTCTGCAGATCCTCTCAACCTCTGTCAGGTTGGATGAGGAGCGTCGCTGCACAGCTATTTTCAGGTCTCTCCAGAGATTTTAGATTGGGTCCAAGTCTGGGCTCTGGGCCACTCAAGGACATTCAGAGACTTGTCCCGAAGCCACTCCTGCGTTGTCTTGGCTGTGTGCTTAGGGTCGTTGTCCTGTTGGAAGGTGAACATTTGCCCCAGTTTGAGGTCCTGAGCGCTCTGGAGCAGGTTTTTTTATCAGGTTTTTTAGCCACCACCATGCTTCACCGTAGGGATGGTGCCAGGTTTCCTCTAGAAGTGATGCTTGGCATTCAGGCCAGAGAATCAGGCCAGAGAATCTTGTTTCTCATGGTCTGAGAGTCCTTTAGGTGCCTTTTGGCAAACTCCAAGAGGGCTGTCATGTGCATTTTACTGAGGAGTGGCTTCCATTTGGCCACTCTACCATAAAGGCCTGATTGGTGGAGTGCTGCAGAGATAGTTGTCCTTCTGGAAGGTTCTCCCATCTCCACAGAGGAACTCTGGAGCTCTGTCAGAGTGACCATCTGAGTCTTGGACACCTCCCTGACTTCTCCTCCGATTTCCCAGTTTAGCCAGGTGACCAGCTCTAGGAAGAGTCATGGTGGTTCCAAATGTATTCCATTTAAGAATGATTCTTAAAAAAAAAAAAAAACTTATTTCCAATGACGGCCTAGGAACAGTAACTGCCTTGTTCAGGGGCAGAACGACAGATCTTTACCTTGTCAGTTCTGGGATTCGATCTAGCAACCTTTCGGTTACTGGTCCAACGCTCTAACCACTAGGCTACTTGTCGCCCCAGTGGTCTTGGGGACCTTCAATGATGCAGACATTTTTTGGTACCCTTCCCCAGATCTGTGCCTCGGCACAATCCTGTCTCGGAGCCCTACGGACAAGTCCTTCGACCTCATGGCTTGGTTTTTGCTCTGACATGCACTGTCAACTGTGGGACCTTATATAGACAGGTGTGTGCCTTTCCAAATCATGTTTAATCAATTGAATTTACCACAGGTTGGAATCCAATCAAGTTGTAGGAACATCTCAAGGATGATCAATGGAAACGGGATGCACCGGAGCTCCATTTCGAGTCTCATAGAGAAGGGTCTGATTACTTATGTAAATAAGGTATATCTTTTTGTTTGTTAGTTTTTTTGCAAACATTTCTGAAAGCCTGTATTCGCGTTGTCATTAGGGGATATTGTGTGTAGATTGATGAGGGAAACATGTATTAAATCCATTTGAAAATAAGGCTGTAACGTAACAGAATGTGGGAAAGGGGGTCTGAATACTTTCTGAATGTACATGGCAGTTGGACAAGTTGAATCTGCTCTGAGAATTGTTTTGCTGATAACCAAATGAAAAATAATTCCAGTACTGATGTTTCTGATTCCTCCCCTGTGTGTAGGTGAAAGGCAGACAATACACAGTAAGGCACTTCTACGTGTAAATAGCTCATTTACATGTTTTCGGTCAAGTGATCATAATCTTCGGGCAACCAACTAATAGTCCTGATTTTCCCAATGGGCAAGTGCCTTTCAGACTTGATGTCAATCCCTGAAATACTTGCTTTCAGACTTTATGTCATTCGCTGAAATACTTGCTTTCAGACTTTATGTCAATCGCTTGCAAAGTACACAGTAGCCAACATTGCCTTTGCTTTCATTCTCCCTTGAAGAGTTTACCAGCTAATCAAATTCTACCGTTCAGACTCCATCTCATCAAACCTATCCCAACACGAAAACAGCAATCAAAAATGAAGTGAAAGCATTTAGTCAGATAACACTTGAATATTTCTATGAAGGACACCAGTCTTACCTTATCAAACACACTCCTTGTTGCTTGGTTTGTAGAGACCATTTTCTGTTTTGATTTTTGAAACCATTCTATTGAATATAATGTAACTGCGTAAAGAACTTCCAGGACACCTGCAGAAACAGTTTGGCCTGCCAACCTTCTCCAGAACTATAAACATGTGATGTCTTGTTCAATGGTCGCTAAAACCCATATAATTTTATTGGTTCCTTTTCTTAATGTTTGGTTGAGTATTACGAAAGAAAAGCTAACAACCGTTTTAAAAACATATCATTAAAGTGAGCACAGTGCTGTTAGCTTTTATTCTGAGGGACTCGTTTTAAGAAACTCCTCTTTTCTTGCTTAGTTTTGGGAGCTACGCAGAATCCCCCCCCCCCCCCCTCTTCTTTCACATAACCTATTAGCCTAATACTCCTCTCCTCGGTACAACATCATTTACTTCATTTAGTTAACAATATAATCAGATTGAGGAAAATAATTCCTTGGATTCACCATACTGTTTTTTTCTCTCAATGTTTTCTCAATTACTCTTCAATACCAATCATGAAGCACGACAGCAAACACTAAGTCAATATTAAGCACGATTAACATCCTACCTCCACACCTCCTCATGGTAATCCCAAATATATCCTACAGAAGAGAGAGCGAGAGAGCAAGGCTGATGATAGAAACAGAGTCAGGGAGAGAGATAAAGACTGAGGTATCCCAGGTTCTAAGCCCGTCTCTCCAAGCCTCTTCAATAAAATAGACGGCACAACGCAAATCCTGCTGATGACGGCCCAAGTGGAACAGCCCACCACTACAGTAGCTAATCCTGTGTAACTAGCTAGAGCTTACTACCACCTCCCATTGACCATCTTACTGGACCCAGAACCCCCCCCCCCCCCCCCCCCCACCACTGTATTATACAGTATAATATAACATAATATCATATATAATAACCACTGTATTATACAGTATAATATAAAATCATATATCAATAACCGATGAATAATACAGTATAATATAACATAATATCATATATAATAACCACATAACCATATACTATTTTCGGCTAACACATCTCAGGGATCAGAGGTCAAAAGGTGAATTGCAAACAATGGTAACTAGTGTAAATGCAACCTCATTAACTGAACAGATATGCACTAGAGCAGAACAGTTATGTTGTAATGTGAATGTTGTGTGTGAATAGAGAACTGAATAGCACTACAGCTGTTCTGAAGTGATTTATCACCGTTGTAACCTGCTTAGGGATAGTGTGTGTGTGTGTGTGTGTGTCTTCAGACATGATAGACTACCGCTATACATGACCTTTGACCTCTGTTAACCATGAGGCCCTGTGGAGAATCCTCCTGATGTGGCTGCCCTACACAATGTGTTAACATCCTCCACTTCCTGCATGCCGGTGTGTCATTCTCTCTGGTAGTGAAACCACAGAGCCAATCGAGATAAAGACCGAAGTAAAGCAAGGCTGGGTCATCGCAACAACCCTCTTCTGGCTGGAATGGGTCCACTTACAGAGAGCAGACTGTCCATAGGCATAAACATCACTTACAGGACAGATGGGAACATATTCAATATTATCAGTTTTAGAGCCAAGTCAAGAACCACAACCACAAGCACTTCTGTGAGTGCCTGCTCAGAAGCTGGCCATCGTGATGAGGCATCAACTCCTCCGGTATAGAAGCCATCGTGATGAGGCATCAACTCCTCCGGTATAGAAGCCATCAAAATCAGGCATCAACTCCTCCGGTATAGAAGCCATCGTAATGAGGCATCAACTCCTCCGGTATAGAAGCCATCGTATTGAGACATCAACTCCTCCAGAACCATGTCCAGCCAGCCACCTCCAGAACCATGTCCAGCCAGCCACCTCCAGAACCATGTCCAGCCAGCCACCTCCAGAACCATGTCCAGCCAGCCACCTCCAGAACCATGTCCAGCCAGCCACCTCCAGAACCATGTCCAGCCAGACCCAAACAACAACGTGGGAACCATGATAACTGGAGGGAAACGATACTGGACTACGAGGGATCTCAAAGGATGGTCTCTCTCCATCTCTAAAACACACACTATCAGAGGTTATTTTATTTATTTATTTTTATTTATTTTACCTTTATTTAACCAGGTAGGCAAGTTGAGAACAAGTTCTCATTTACAATTGCGACCTGGCCAAGATAAAGCAAAGCAGTTCGACAGATAAAACGACACAGAGTTACACATGGAGTAAAAACAAACATACAGTCAATAATGCAGTATAAACAAGTCTATATACAATGTGAGCAAATGAGGTGAGAAGGGAGGTAAAGGCAAAAAAGGCCATGATGGCAAAGTAAATACAATATAGCAAGTAAAATACTGGAATGGTAGTTTTGCAATGGAAGAATGTGCAAAGTAGAAATAAAAAATAATGGGGTGCAAAGGAGCAAAATAAATAAATAAATAAAAATTAAATACAGTTGGGAAAGAGGTAGTTGTTTGGGCTAAATTATAGGTGGGCTATGTACAGGTGCAGTAATCTGTGAGCTGCTCTGACAGTTGGTGCTTAAAGCTAGTGAGGGAGATAAGTGTTTCCAGTTTCAGAGATTTTTGTAGTTCGTTCCAGTCATTGGCAGCAGAGAACTGGAAGGAGAGGCGGCCAAAGAAAGAATTGGTTTTGGGGGTGACTAGAGAGATATACCTGCTGGAGCGTGTGCTACAGGTGGGAGATGCTATGGTGACCAGCGAGCTGAGATAAGGGGGGACTTTACCTAGCAGGGTCTTGTAGATGACATGGAGCCAGTGGGTTTGGCGACGAGTATGAAGCGAGGGCCAGCCAACGAGAGCGTACAGGTCGCAATGGTGGGTAGTATATGGGGCTTTGGTGATAAAACGGATTGCACTGTGATAGACTGCATCCAATTTGTTGAGTAGGGTATTGGAGGCTATTTTGTAAATGACATCGCCAAAGTCGAGGATTGGTAGGATGGTCAGTTTTACAAGGGTATGTTTGGCAGCATGAGTGAAGGATGCTTTGTTGCGAAATAGGAAGCCAATTCTAGATTTAACTTTGGATTGGAGATGTTTGATATGGGTCTGGAAGGAGAGTTTACAGTCTAACCAGACACCTAAGTATTTGTAGTTGTCCACGTATTCTAAGTCAGAGCCGTCCAGAGTAGTGATGTTGGACAGGCGGGTAGGTGCAGGTAGCGATCGGTTGAAGAGCATGCATTTAGTTTTACTTGTATTTAAGAGCAATTGGAGGCCACGGAAGGAGAGTTGTATGGCATTGAAGCTTGCCTGGAGGGTTGTTAACACAGTGTCCAAAGAAGGGCCGGAAGTATACAGAATGGTGTCGTCTGCGTAGAGGTGGATCAGGGACTCACCAGCAGCAAGAGCGACCTCATTGATGTATACAGAGAAGAGAGTCGGTCCAAGAATTGAACCCTGTGGCACCCCCATAGAGACTGCCAGAGGTCCGGACAGCAGACCCTCCGATTTGACACACTGAACTCTATCAGAGAAGTAGTTGGTGAACCAGGCGAGGCAATCATTTGAGAAACCAAGGCTGTCGAGTCTGCCGATGAGGATATGGTGATTGACAGAGTCGAAAGCCTTGGCCAGATCAATGAATACGGCTGCACAGTAATGTTTCTTATCGATGGCGGTTAAGATATCGTTTAGGACCTTGAGCGTGGCTGAGGTGCACCCATGACCAGCTCTGAAACCGGATTGCATAGCAGAGAAGGTATGGTGAGATTCGAAATGGTCGGTAATCTGTTTGTTGACTTGGCTTTCGAAGACCTTAGAAAGGCACGGTAGGATAGATATAGGTCTGTAGCAGTTTGGGTCAAGAGTGTCCCCCCCTTTGAAGAGGGGGATGACCGCAGCTGCTTTCCAATCTTTGGGAATCTCAGACGACACGAAAGAGAGGTTGAACAGGCTAGTAATAGGGGTGGCAACAATTTCGGCAGATAATTTTAGAAAGAAAGGGTCCAGATTGTCTAGCCCGGCTGATTTGTAGGGGTCCAGATTTTGCAGCTCTTTCAGAACATCAGCTGAATGGATTTGGGAGAAGGAGAAATGGGGAAGGCTTGGGCGAGTTGCTGTTGGGGGTGCAGTGCTGTTGTCCGGGGTAGGAGTAGCCAGGTGGAAAGCATGGCCAGCCGTAGAAAAATGCTTATTGAAATTCTCAATTATGGTGGATTTATCAGTGGTGACAGTGTTTCCTATCTTCAGTGCAGTGGGCAGCTGGGAGGAGGTGTTCTTATTCTCCATGGACTTTACAGTGTCCCAGAACTTTTTTGAGTTAGTGTTGCAGGAAGCAAATTTCTGCTTGAAAAAGCTAGCCTTGGCTTTTCTAACTGCCTGTGTATAATGATTTCTAGCTTCCCTGAACAGCTGCATATCACGGGGCTGTTCGATGCTAATGCAGAACGCCATAGGATGTTTTTGTGTTGGTTAAGGGCAGTCAGGTCTGGGGAGAACCAAGGGCTATATCTGTTCCTGGTTCTAAATTTCTTAAATGGGGCATGTTTATTTAAGATGGTTAGGAAGGCATTTTTAAAAAATATCCAGTTATGTACACCAGTAGCTTTTCAGTCCAATAAGTGCCTCGACTTCCCTCTCCCTAACCAGCTGAAACATACAGGCGTTCCCTGAGTGTCACTTTACAGGTTAAATCAAAGCTGCTGCTTTCAGGATCATATACTGGAGCCTCTGCCCAGAGTCCACATAGATAATACCACAAGGCTGATATCCACAGCCGTGATGACATCAGAGTTCACTACAGGTCAAACGTTTTAGAACACCTACTCATTCAAGGGTTTTTCTTTATTTTTACTATTTTATACATTGTACAATAATAGTGAAGACATCAAAACTATGAAATAACACATATGGAATCATGTAGTAACCAAAAAAGTGATAAACAAATCAAAATATATTTTACATTTGAGATTCTTCAAATAGCCACCATTTGCCTTGATGACAGCTTTGCACAGTCATGGCATTCTGGTAACTCTAAACTTAAAACCACACCTAATGTCCTAGCACTACTGTATGAAGTGATGGCACTGTTAAGGTGTGGTACTGTTCAAATCAAATCAAACTTTATTTGCCACATGCGCCGAATTATAACAGGTGTAGACTTTACTGGGAAATGCTGACATACAAGTCCTTAACCAACAGGTGTAGACTTTACTGGGAAATGCTGACTTACAAGCCCTTAACCAACAGGTGTAGACTTTACTGTGAAATGCTGACTTACAAGCCCTTAACCAACAGGTGTAGACTTTACTGGGAAATGCTGACTTACAAGCCCTTAACCAACAGGTGTAGACTTTACTGTGAAATGCTGACTTACAAGCCCTTAACCAACAGGTGAAGACTTTACTGGGAAATGCTGACATACAAGCCCTTAACCAACAGGTGTAGACTTTACTGGGAAATGCTGACTTACAAGCCCTTAACCAACAGGTGTAGACTTTACTGTGAAATGCTGACTTACAAGCCCTTAACCAACAGGTGTAGACTTTACTGTGAAATGCTGACTTACAAGCCCTTAACCAACAGGTGTAGACTTTACTGGGAAATGCTGACTTACAAGCCCTTAACCAACAGTGCAGTTCAAGAAGAAGAAAATATTTAGCAAGGAGACTAAAATACAAAGTAACACAATAAGAATAATGAGGCTATATACAGGGGGTACCGGTACAGAGTCAGTGTGGAGGCTATATACAGGGGGTACCGGTACAGAGTCAGTGTGGAGGCTATATACAGGGGGTACTGGTACAGAGTCAATGTGGAGGCTATATACAGGGGGTACCGGTACAGAGTCAATGTGGAGGTTATATACAGGGGGTACCGGTACAGAGTCAGTGTGGAGGCTATATACAGGGGGTACCGGTACAGAGTCAGTGTGGAGGCTATATACAGGGGGTACCGGTACAGAGTCAGTGTGGAGGCTATATACAGGGGGTACCGGTACAGAGTCAGTGTGGAGGCTATATACAGGGGGTACCGGTACAGAGTCAATGTGGAGGCTATATACAGGTGGTACCGGTACAGAGTCAGTGTGGAGGCTATATACAGGGGACACCGGTACCGAGTCAGTGTGGAGGCTATATACAGGTGGTACCGGTACAGAGTCAGTGTGGAGGTTATATACAGGGGGTACCGGTACCAAGTCAGTGTGGAGGTTATATACAGGGGGTACCGGTACAGAGTCAATGTGGAGGCTATATACAGGGGGTACCGGTACCGAGTCAGTGTGGAGGTTATATACAGGTGTTACCGGTACAGAGTCAATGTGGAGGCTATATACAGGGGGTACCGGTACAGAGTCAATGTGGAGGCTATATACAGGGGGTACCGGTACAGAGTCAGTGTGGAGGCTATATACAGGGGGTACCGGTACCGAGTCAGTGTGGAGGTTATATACAGGGGGTACCGGTACAGAGTCAGTGTGGAGGTTATATACAGGGGGTACCAGTACAGAGTCAGTGTGGAGGTTATATACAGGGGGTACCGGTACCAAGTCAGTGTGGAGGTTATATACAGGGGGTACCGGTACAGAGTCAATGTGGAGGCTATATACAGGGGGTACCGGTACAGAGTCAGTGTGGAGGCTATATACAGGGGGTACCGGTACAGAGTCAGTGTGGAGGCTATATACAGGGGGTACCGGTACAGAGTCAGTGTGGAGGCTATATACAGGGGGTACCGGTACAGAGTCAATGTGGAGGCTATATACAGGTGGTACCGGTACAGAGTCAGTGTGGAGGCTATATACAGGGGACACCGGTACCGAGTCAGTGTGGAGGCTATATACAGGTGGTACCGGTACAGAGTCAGTGTGGAGGTTATATACAGGGGGTACCGGTACCGAGTCAGTGTGGAGGTTATATACAGGGGGTACCGGTACAGAGTCAGTGTGGAGGCTATATACAGGGGGTACCGGTACAGAGTCAGTGTGGAGGTTATATACAGGGGACAACGGTACAGAGTCAGTGTGGAGGTTATATACAGGGGGTACCAGTACAGAGTCAGTGTGGAGGTTATATACAGGGGGTACCGGTACAGAGTCAGTGTGGAGGCTATATACAGGGGGTACCGGTACCGAGTCAGTGTGGAGGTTATATACAGGGGGTACCGGTACAGAGTCAGTGTGGAGGCTATATACAGGGGGTACCGGTACAGAGTCAGTGTGGAGGTTATATACAGGGGACACCGGTACAGAGTCAGTGTGGAGGTTATATACAGGGGGTACCAGTACAGAGTCAGTGTGGAGGTTATATACAGGGGGTACCAGTACAGAGTCAGTGTGGAGGTTATATACAGGGGGTACCGGTACCAAGTCAGTGTGGAGGTTATATACAGGGGGTACCGGTACAGAGTCAATGTGGAGGCTATATACAGGGGGTACCGGTACCGAGTCAGTGTGGAGGTTATATACAGGTGGTACCGGTACAGAGTCAATGTGGAGGCTATATACAGGGGGTACCGGTACAGAGTCAATGTGGAGGCTATATACAGGGGGTACCGGTACAGAGTCAGTGTGGAGGTTATATACAGGGGGTACCAGTACAGAGTCAGTGTGGAGGTTATATACAGGGGGTACCGGTACCAAGTCAGTGTGGAGGTTATATACAGGGGGTACCGGTACAGAGTCAATGTGGAGGCTATATACAGGGGGTACCGGTACCGAGTCAGTGTGGAGGTTATATACAGGTGGTACCGGTACAGAGTCAATGTGGAGGCTATATACAGGGGGCACCGGTACCGAGTCAGTGTGGAAGTTATATACAGGGGGCACCGGTACAGAGTCAGTGTGGAGGCTATATACAGGGGGCACCGGTACAGAGTCAGTGTGGAGGCTATATACAGGGGGCACCGGTACAGAGTCAGTGTGGAGGCTATATACAGGGGGCACCGGTACCGAGTCAGTGTGGAGGCTATATACAGGGGGCACCGGTACCGAGTCAGTGTGGAGGCTATATACAGGGGGTACCGGTACCGAGTCAGTGTGGAGGCTATATACAGGGGGCACCGGTACCGAGTCAGTGTGGAGGCTATATACAGGGGGCACCGGTACCGAGTCAGTGTGGAGGCTATATACAGGGGGTACCGGTACCAAGTCAGTGTGGAGGCTATATACAGGGGGCACCGGTACCGAGTCAGTGTGGAGGCTATATACAGGGGGCACCGGTACCGAGTCAGTGTGGAGGCTATATACAGGGGGCACCGGTACCGAGTCAGTGTGGAGGCTATATACAGGGGGCACTGGTACCGAGTCAGTGTGGAGGCTATATACAGGGGGCACCGGTACCGAGTCAGTGTGGAGGCTATATACAGGGGGCACCGGTACCGAGTCAGTGTGGAGGCTATATACAGGGGGCACCGGTACCGAGTCAGTGTGGAGGCTATATACAGGGGGCACCGGTACCGAGTCAGTGTGGAGGCTATATACAGGGGGCACCAGTACCGAGTCAGTGTGGAGGCTATATACAGGGGGCACCGGTACCGAGTCAGTGTGGAGGCTATATACAGGGGGCACCGGTACCGAGTCAGTGTGGAGGCTATGTACAGGGGGCACCGGTACCGAGTCAGTGTGGAAGTTATATACAGGGGGGTACTTGTACTGAGTCAGTGTGGAGGTTATATACAGGGGGGTACTTGTACTGAGTCAGTGTGGAGGCTATATACAGGGGGCACCGGTACTGAGTCAGTGTGGAAGTTATATACAGGGGGCACCTGTACCGAGTCAGTGTGGAGGTTATATACAGGGGGCACCGGTACCGAGTCAGTGTGGAGGCTATATACAGGGGGCACCGGTACCGAGTCAGTGTGGAAGTTATATACAGGGGGTAGTAGTTAGCTACACCAGTAGTTAGCTACACCAGTAGTTAGACTACACCAGTAGTAAAATACACCAGTAGTTACCTACACCAGTAGTAAAATACACCAGTAGTTAGCTACACCAGTAGTTAGCTACACCAGTAGTTAGCTACACCAGTAGTAAAATACACCAGTAGTTACCTACACCAGCAGTTACCTCCACCAGTAGTTACCTACACCAGTATTAAAATACACCAGTAGTTACCTACACCAGTAGTTAGACTACACCAGTAGTAAAATACACCAGTAGTTAGCTACACCAGTAGTAAAATACACCAGTAGTTACCTCCACCAGTAGTAAAATACACCAGTAGTTACCTACACCAGTAGTAAAATACACCATTAGTTACCTCCACCAGTAGTTACATACCAGTAGTTACCTCCACCAGTAGTTACCTCCACCAGTAGTAAAATACACCAGTAGTTAGCTACACCAGTAGTAAAATACACCAGTAGTTAGCTACACCAGTAGTTAGCTACACCAGTAGTAAAATACACCAGTAGTTACCTACACCAGTAGTTACCTACACCAGTAGTAAAATAGACCAGTAGTTACCTACACCAGTAGTTAGACTACACCAGTAGTTAGACTACACCAGTAGTAAAATACACCAGTAGTTACCTACACCAGTAGTAAAATACACCAGTAGTTACCTACAGCAGTAGTTACCTCCACCAGTAGTTAACCTACACCAGTAGTAAAATAAACCAGTAGTTACCTACACCAGTAGTTAGCTACACCAGTAGTTAGACTACACCAGTAGTAAAACACACCAGTAGTTACCTCCACCAGTAGTTACCTCCACCAGTAGTTACCTACACCAGTAGTAAAATAAACCAGTAGTTACCTACACCAGTAGTTACATACACCAGTAGTTACATACACCAGTAGTTACATACACCAGTAGTTACCTACACCAGTACATCAGTAGTTAGCTACACCAGTAGTTACCTACACCAGTACACCAGTAGTTATCTACACCAGTAGTTACCTACACCAGTAGGTACCTACACCAGTAGTTACATACACCAGTAGTTACATACACCAGTAATTACCTACACCAGTAGTTACATACACCAGTAGTTACATACACCAGTAGTTACCTACACCAGTAGTTACATACACCAGTAGTTACATACACCAGTAGTTACCTACACCAGTAGTTACATACACCAGTAGTTACATACACCAGTAGTTACCTACACCAGTAGTTACATACACCAGTAGTTACCTACACCAGTAGTTACCTACACCAGTAGTTACATACACCAGTAGTTACCTACACCAGTACATCAGTAGTTAGCTACACCAGTAGTTACCTACACCAGTACAGCAGTAGTTATCTACACCAGTAGTTACCTACACCAGTACACCAGTATTTATTTAAACCAGTAGTTACTTACACCAGTAGTTACCTACACCAGTAGTTACCTACACCAGTACATCAGTAGTTACCTACACCAGTAGTTACCTACACCAGTACACCAGTAGTTATTTAAACCAGTAGTTAGCTACACCAGTAGTTACCTACACCAGTAGTTACCTACACCAGTACACCAGTAGTTATTTAAACCAGTAGTTACATACACCAGTAGTTACCTACACCAGTAGTTACCTACACCAGTAGTTACCTACACCAGTAGTTACCTACACCAGTAGTTACATACACCAGTACATCAGTAGTTACATACACCAGCAGTTACCTACACCAGTAGTTACATACACCAGTAGTTACCTTCACCAGTAGTTACCTACACCAGTACACCAGTAGTTACCTACACCAGTAGTTACCTACACCAGTACACCAGTAGTTATTTAAACCAGTAGTTAGCTACACCAGTAGTTACCTACACCAGTACACCAGTAGTTAGCTACACCAGTAGTTAGCTACACCAGTAGTTAGCTACACCAGTACACCAGTAGTTAGCTACACCAGTAGTTAGCTACACCAGTACACCAGTAGTTACCTACACCAGTAGTTAGCGACACCAGTAGTTACCTACACCAGTAGTTAGCGACACCAGTAGTTACCTACACCAGTACATCAGTAGTTAGCTACACCAGTAGTTACCTACACCAGTACACCAGTAGTTAGCTACACCAGTAGTTAGCTACACCAGTAGTTACCTACACCATTACACCAGTAGTTATTTAAACCAGTAGTTACCTACACCAGTAGTTAGCTACACCAGTAGTTAGCTACATCAGTAGTTAGCTACACCAGTAGTTAGCTATACCAGTAGTTAACTGCACCAGTAGTTAACTGCACCAGTAGTTAGCTACACCAGTAGTTATCTACACAAGTACACCAGTAGTTATCTACACCATTCATTACCTACACCAGAAGTTAGCTATTCCAGTAGTTACCTACACCAGTACACCAGTAGTTAGCTACACCAGTAGTTAGCTACGCCATTAGTTAACTATACCAGTAGTTAACTATACCAGTAGTTAACTGCACCAGTAGTTAACTGCACCATTAGGTAACTAGACCAGTAGTTAGCTACACCATTAGTTAGCTACATCAGTAGTTAGCTACACCATTCATTAACTACACCATGCGTTAGCTACAGCAGTAGTTAGCTACACCATTAGTTAGCTACACCATTAGTTAACTAGATCATTAGTTAGCTACACCGCTACATGGCTAAAAATGACTTTCCTGCACTGTCGGTGACATCATCATTTTTAGGTTTAAGTTTGGTAATATGGTACAGGAACTTGACGCTGACCCTGGACGGACTTTGAGAGGAAAATATCAAACTAAACATATTTTAAAATCAATAATTTGGGAAAGTACTGTATGATAAAAAAAAACAGTGTATTGTGAAAGAATGGCCCGAGCATGTGCTATGTTTGATTCTGGGAGAAGAGTATGGTCCAATGGTAACGTCATAGGAGGAAAAAAAGAAAAATCAACCAATCAAAACTAACCAGGGTACAGCCCTCTAAGACTGTGGTCTTTCAGCCCCAGTTGACTCAATGCTTCCTGGGAGATTAAGGCAGCGAACAGCAAACCTACTATTTCCACGAGATCAAGCCTTGATAGTGATCTCCCCATTGTGTGTTGTCTACAAAGTACGCTATTCATACCCTGGGATTCCTTCATCTCTGTGTGGCCCCAGAGGAAGTGTTCTTCTTCTCACTATTTATCTATATACAGTTACATCCTTACTGTACGCACAAGAAACATTAGTACAAGGATGGTTTACGAGGATGACATCCATTGTGTATACTGCCACCCAGATTGAGCACTTAAGAGTCAATTCTGACTAACCTCATCACAAACAGTAAGTTCTGACTGACAATCCTCACTGTGTTTACATATAGTTGAAGTCGGAAGTTTACATACACCTTAGCTAAATACATTTAAACTCAGTTTTTCTACATTTCCTGACATATAATCCCAGTAAGAAATCCCTGTTTTAGGTCAGTTAGGATCACCACTTTATCTTAAGAATGTGAAATGTCAGAATAATAGTAGAGAGAATGATTTATTTCAGCTTTTATTTCTTTCTTCACACATTTTACATACACTCAACTAGTATTTGGTAGCATTGCCTTTAAATTGTTTAACTTGTGTCAAACGTTTTGGGTGGCCTTCCACAAGCTTCCCACAATAAGTTGGGTGTGTTTTGGCCCATTGCTCCTGACAGAGCTGGTCTAACTGAGTCAGGTTTGTAAGATCCTTGCTCGCACACACTTTTTCAGTTCTGCCCACAAAGAGCACTGTGTTTGCAGGTAGGCCTTGAAATCATCCACAGGTACACCTCCAATTGACTCAAATGATGTCAATTAGCCTATCAGAAGCTTCTAAAGCCATGACTTCATTTTCTGGAATTTTCCAAGCTGTTTAAAAGGCACAGTCAACTTAGTGTATGTAAACTTCTGACCCACTGGAATTGTGATACAGTGAATGATAAGTGAAATAATCTGTCTGTAAACAATTGTATGTATCTCACAGAGGAGCAGTACCAGTATGTATCTCACAGAGGAGCAGTACCAGTATGTATCACACAGAGGAGCAGTACCAGTATGTATCACACAGAGGAGCAGTACCAGTATGTATCACACAGAGAAGCAGTACCAGTATGTATCTCACAGAGCAGCAGTACCAGTATGTATCACACAGAGGAGCAGTACCAGTATGTATCACACAGAGGAGCAGTACCAGTATGTATCACACAGAGGAGCAGTACCAGTATGTATCACACAGAGGAGCAGTACCAGTATGTATCACACATAGGAGCAGTACCAGTATGTATCACACAGAGGAGCAGTACCAGTATGTATCTCACAGAGGAGCAGCAGTACCAGTATGTATCACACAGAGGAGCAGTACCAGTATGTATCACACAGAGGAGCAGTACCAGTATGTATCACACAGAGGAGCAGCAGTACCAGTATGTATCACACAGAGGAGCAGTACCAGTATGTATCACACAGAGGAGCAGTACCAGTATGTATCACACAGAGGAGCAGCAGTACCAGTATGTATCACACAGAGGAGCAGTACCAGTATGTATCTCACAGAGGAGCAGTACCAGTATGTATCACACAGAGGAGCAGCAGTACCAGTATGTATCACACAGAGGAGCAGTACCAGTATGTATCACACAGAGGAGCAGTACCAGTATGTATCACACAGAGGAGCAGTACCAGTATGTATCACACAGAGGAGCAGTAACAGTATGTATCACATAGAGGAGCAGCAGTACCAGTATGTATCTCACAGAGGAGCAGTACCAGTATGTATCTCACAGAGGAGCAGTACCAGTATGTATCTCACAGAGGAGCAGTATAAGTCACAACAAAATAAGTTACGTACAGTAGACAGACAGACAGACAGACAGACAGACAGACAGACAGACAGACAGACAGACAGACAGACAGACAGACAGACAGACAGACAGACAGACAGACAGACAGACAGACAGACAGACAGACAGACAGACAGACAGACAGACAGACAGACAGACAGACAGACAGACAGACAGACAGACAGACAGACAGACAGACAGACAGACAGACAGACAGACAGACAGACAGACAGACAGACAGACAGACAGACAGACAGACAGACAGACAGACAGACAGACAGACAGACAGACAGACAGACAGACAGACAGACAGACAGACAGACAGACAGACAGACAGACAGACAGACAGACAGACAGACAGACAGACAGACAGACAGACAGACAGACAGACAGACAGACAGACAGACAGACAGACAGACAGACAGACAGACAGACAGACAGACAGACAGACAGACAGACAGACAGACAGACAGACAGACAGACAGACAGACAGACAGACAGACAGACAGACAGACAGACAGACAGACAGGACAGACAGACAGACAGACAGACAGACAGACAGACAGACAGACAGACAGACAGACAGACAGACAGACAGACAGACAGACAGACAGACAGACAGACAGACAGACAGACAGACAGACAGACAGACAGACAGACAGACAGACAGACAGCAGGTATACAACTACCAGAAAGACAGTTGGACATATGGACAGCAGGCTGTCAGAGATGTTGGCAGAGGCCCTCCCATCCATGTTACGTTTGGTATGGTTACATAAGACAGGAGGTGGTTGGGTCGGGATGGATGGGTGAAGGCATAACGGGAACATCTAGCAACCCAAAGATTGCATGTTCGAATCTCTTCATGGACAACTTTAGCATTTAGGCTATTTTGCAACTACTTAGCATGTTAGCTAACCCTTCCCTTAACCCCAACCCTTCCCTTAACCCCTATCCTAGCTAATGTTACCGTTAGCCACCTAGCAACCTAGCTAACGTTAGCCACAACAAATTGTAATTCATAACATTTCAACATAAAATGGATAATGGACATCCACAGATTAATACATACCATAAGAAACGTAACATTTGATACTAATTGGAGTGCCCCGGACATAGGATTACTATGTTACGTCTACCCATGATTACAGGTTGGATTTAATGAAATATCAACATGGCCAGAAAAATTCTGATTGAGTTTTTCACGTATTAGGAAATAGTCCCCAGCCCCACATTTCCAAATTTGTCGTGCATCTCCTTAGCTACAATTTACACAAATGTCCTCTTGTTATACACGTTACATTGTAAACACGCGAAAGCCGTGTGGCTTAACAGTGACAGTAGCAGTAGTGACACTGTGTTCAGGGAGCCCTCTGGAATCCTACTTCCAGTAAATTGATGTTAAACACTTCACTGCTTCATTCTGAAATATACACGCAATACAAGTGTGTGCCATAAAATCAGATGCCCTACATATTTGTGCTTGGGTAAATCTACCACAGTTGATTCAGTCAAGTGACACTGTATTCAGAGATGTTGTATGTGAGTAAGAGCTATTTAAAAAAAAACGACACACCAAGTCAGAGTAAGTGACCTCCAATGTTGTACTTTCCTTCTCCTCTAGATTATCTTCCTCCTTTTCCTTTCCTCTTTGTGTTCTTATGTTCCCAACACAGCAGACGAGATTAGGTTTCAGGTGAGTCGTTGGGTGCATCCTCATTCAGGTAAAATACATTCCCTTAGTGGGGAAATCCTCAAAGTAGCGCGACCAAAGTGCTCCCCAAACAGCAGCATCAGTAGTTTCAGAAGCCGTAGGGTTAAAACGTTCAGTATCCTTTTCAAAAAAAGTTGACCTTTGAACTTCCTGGTACTTCCTCAGAAGTGCAGATGAGTCAGACAGGTGTGGCTGGGCTGTGTCAGGAGGCTCCAGGTACATACAGTCCCAGTGGGGTTAAAGTTACTCTATACTATCCTTAATAGACGGATTTCATTGAATCCTATTGACACCCATATATGCCAGCCAGTGTAGGATGTCGTCCTGTACAAACAGGTGTCAGTGGGATACGCCCTGTTCCAGCATCCCAGCCTTGCAGCCTTCCAGCTCAGCGCAGTAACAGTACACCCCACAGGGGTCATCTCACTCTATGGGAGCTAATGGAACTCGGCAAGGCAGGAACTAACCCAATACTGGCTTTCTGCTTCTGCTTCACAGGGCAAACATCACCCCGCAGGCACGCTCTGTCAACCCTCACCTCCCCTGTCTGCTCCTCTGTGCTATTTGTCTTTTGGGGGCTGAGAGTCAGAAATGGGGACACACCAATTAATCCTTCCTCAGATATAGAGACTGTTATAGAGTTCATCATGTACACGTGCGACTCCTCTACTGTGTGTGTGTCTGCCTATGTGTGTGTGCGTATGTGTGTGTGTGTGTGTGTGTGTGTGTGTTTGTGTGTGTGCGTGCGTATGTGTGTATTAGTTGGTTCTTCTATCATTGTAGGGACCTAAAATTCCAAAAAGTCTCCACAAGGACAATAAAACAAGGACACTTCTTTTTCGTGGGGACATTTCCTATGTCCCCATGAAGACAAAGGCTATTAATATGATGCACGCACGCACACACATACACACAAACACACACACAAATGAAACTCTCCTGCCCTACTTCTCCAGACAGACAGGCTTGCCAGAGCTCGTTGCCTCCTGTTGGTCTGTCGGATCGCAGGTGAAACCGACTGGAAGAAGACCTAGAGAGTCAGCCAATCAGACGTCTCCAAGCCAGACTTGCCCTTATATGAGCTTTGTGAGGAGGTAGGAGAGGTCACCATGACTATGATGCTAATTAAGAGCCCTTGCCTGCTGACCTCAACGAGCGTGCCTCAACCACAGACAGCATGAAAAGAAAGTAAGAGAAAACAAACAAGACCGCTCAGTGAAGTACGTCAGGGGCAGCAGGATGTAGGTCAACCATCTCAACGATCATGGAGGGAGGCGGAGACAATGAACCTGTCACTCGAGGGCCTTTCCAAGAACTACATATCAGAAGAAGACATTTGTTCCATCATCTGAAACGGCACTTCGCTTTTTCTAAACGGTTCTGTGAATTAGTCATCTCTCAGACAACACTTCTGGGAAAATCTGCAAATGTAAGAACGGGAAGCATGTGACGACATCTGAACCATTATCTTTATGTCATTCACCTTGTTGTCACATGTCCTAATGTGTTCATCTTGTTACGTGTCCTAATGTGTTCATCTTGTTGTCAGATGTCCTAATGTGTTCATCTTGTTGTAACATGTCCTAATCTTGTTGTAACATGTCCTAATGTGTTCATCTTGTTGTAATGTGTCCTAATGTGTTCATCTTGTTGTAACATGTCCTAATGTGTTCATCTTGTTACGTGTCCTAATGTGTTCATCTTGTTGTCAGATGTCCTAATGTGTTCATCTTGTTGGAACATGTCCTAATCTTGTTGTAACATGTCCTAATGTGTTCATCCTGTTGTAACGTGTCCTAATGTGTTCATCTTGTTGTAACGTGTCCTAATGTGTTCATCTTGTTGTAACATGTCCCGATGTGTTCATCTTGTTGCAACGTGTCCTAATGTGTTCATCTTGTTGTAACATGTCCCGATGTGTTCATCTTGTTGTTCCTATCAAACAAATACACATCTTAACGCGCTAACAAGTCTCACCTCAGCTAAGTACTGTAAAATGAATCTAACATAATGAAAAAACCTTTTAGTTGCACTTGTATGGGGCCACTCAATAACCAGACTTTGATTTTCCTGCTGTAGTTATGTGAAAGGACAAGAACTGTCCAGTGAAAATGGATTTGAAAAAAGTCAAATAGCAGACAGTGGGACATTGTGAGTTCTCAAACGAAGGCCATTGCCAAGATATTCCACTAGGCCTCACATACACCCACTTGGTCAAGTTATGTGGGACAGGCCTTTCTTCAGAAAATTCTTCTGAATGAATTGTGCAGTGTAGAAATTGTGTCAGTTCTCTTGCGTTCTGTGCAAGAGAGTCAGGGTATATGCAGCAGTTTGGGCCGCCTGGCTCGTTGCAAACTGTGTGAAGACTATTTCTTCCTAACAAAGATAGCCAACTTCGCCATACAGGTGATGATTTAACAAAAGCGCATTTGCGAAAAAAAAAGCACAATCGTTGCACGAATGTACCTAACCATAAACATCAATGCCTTTCTTAAAATCAATACACAGAAGTAAAAAAAATTCAACCTGCATATTTAGCTAAAAGAAATTCATGCTAGCAGGCAATATTAAACTAGGGAAATTGTGTCACTTCTCTTGCGCTCATTTCACGCAGATTCAGGGTATATGCAAAAGTTTGGGCCGCCTGGCTCGTTGCGAACTAATTTGCCAGAATTTTATGTAATTATGACATAACATTGAAGGTTGCGCAATGTAACAGGAATATTTAGACTGATGGATGCCACCCGTTAGATAAAATACGGAACGGTTCCGTATTTCACTGAAAGAACAATCGTTTTGTTTTTGAAATGATAGTTTCTGGATTTGACCATATTAATGACCTAAGGCTCATATTTCTGTGTGTTATTATATTATAATTAAGTGTATGTTTTGATAGAGCAGTCTGAGTGAGCGGTGGTAGGCAGTAGCAGGCTCGTAAGCATTCATTCAAACAGCACTTTACTGCGTTTGCCAGCAGCTCTTCGCAATGCTTCAAGCATTGCACTGTTTATGACTTCAAGCCTATCAACTCCTGAGATTACACTGGCAATACTAAAGTACCTACTAGAACATCCAATAGTCAAAGGTATATGAAATACAAATGGTATAGAGAGAAATAGTCCTATAATAACTACAACTTAAAACTTCCTACCTGGGAATTTTGAAGACTCATGTTAAAAGGAACCACCAGCTTTCATATGTTCTCATGTTCTGAGCAAGGAACTTAAACGTTAGCTTTCTTACATGGCACATATTGCACTTTTACTTTCTTCTCCAACACTTTGTTTTTGCCTTATTTAAACCAAACTGAAAATTTTTCATTATTTATTTGAGGCTAAATTGATTTTATTGATGTTTTATATTAAGTTAAAATAAAAGTGTTAATTGTTCATTCAGTATTGTAGAAATTGTCAATTTTACAAATATAAACATAAAAATCGGCCGATTAATCGGTATCAGCTTTTTTTTGGGGTCCTCCAATAATCGGTATCTGTATCGGCGGTGAAAAATCATAATCGGTCGACCTCTCGTGCAGTGTACTTTAGACAACAACATGAAAATAGGCCTCAGTGAATATCACGGTACTATTGCAGATGTCATTAAAATAGCTACAGTAGGAGGAGGAAATTAGGAAATGAACGAGGTCGACAGGAAGTTGATTTGAAATAAAGGTTGTTAATGTCAATGATTAAAAACAGACAGAAGAGATGCTGGGTCACTACAGCACACTCCCACACACACTCATACACACACTCATACTCATACACACACTCATACTCATACACACACACACACACACACTCATACACACACACTCATACACACACACACACTCATACACACACACACACACGCACACACACACACACACACAGTTGCCATTACCAGCAGCTTACCATAAACCACACAGTGAGAGAGGTTGTATGGTTGTATGGTACGACCTTCAAGGGAATAAACACAGACAAAACAAGTGAACATGCAAACACACAAAAGCTAGTACAGTATCTGACATACCACATGTGAGCATCTACTGACATGTGTTACTGACAGATACACAGACACACATATGTTAATGTTTTTAAATGGATCTACGTACTCTGTCTGTAATGTGTTGTTCGTTATGTGTCGGGACCCCAGTAAGACTAGCTGTCATCACATTACCGACAGGTGAACCGACAGGTGAACCGACAGGTGAATCCTGTTCAAATGTTTAAAAAAATATGTTATACTGTTTGCACATTGACAGCTGCCTTTTTTTGTCAAGCTATTTAAAGTCAGTTATTTCCATTTTATTTCATGCAGATGAAGATATGGAACTAGGGTGGTGTCGACAGTAGACTATTTGACAAAGCGTTGCAGGTACCTGTAAAGTTATAAAAGGTGACATGTCAATAAAGAATGTATGCACAACTTCTTGTCTGATAACCAAACTAGACACTCTATTCTTGTAGAGTTCATCCAGTCAGGTAGAGTTCATCCAGTCAGGTAGAGTTCACCCAGTCAGGTAGAGTTCACCCAGTCAGGTAGAGTTCATCCAGTCAGGTAGAGTTCACCCAGTCAGGTAGAGTTCACCCAGTCAGGTAGAGTTCACCCAGTCAGGTAGAGTTCACCCAGTCAGGTAGAGTTCACCCAGTCATGTAGTTCACCCAGTCATGTAGTTCACCCAGTCATGTAGTGCACCCAGTCATGTAGTTCACCCAGTCATATAATTCACCCAGTCATGTAGTTCACCCAGTCATGTAGTTCACCCAGTCATATAATTCACCCAGTCATGTAGTTCACCCAGTCATGTAGTTCACCCAGTCATGTAGTTCACCCAGTCATGTAGTTCACCCAGTCATGTAGTTCACCCAGTCATATAATTCACCCAGTCATGTAGTTCACCCAGTCATATAATTCACCCAGTCATATAATTCACCCAGTCATGTAGTTCACCCAGTCATGTAGTTCACCCAGTCATGTAGTTCACCCAGTCAGGTAGAGTTCACCCAGTCATGTAGAGTTCACCCAGTCAGGTAGAGTTCACCCAGTCATGTAGTTCACCCAGTCATGTAGTTCACCCAGTCATATAATTCACCCAGTCATACAATTCACCCAGTCATGTAGTTCACCCAGTCATATAATTCACCCAGTCATATAATTCACCCAGTCATGTAGTTCACCCAGTCATGTAGTTCACCGAGTCAGGTAGAGTTCACCCAGTCATATAATTCACCCAGTCATATAATTCACCCAGTCATGTAGTTCACCCAGTCATGTAGTTCACCCAGTCATATAATTCACCCAGTCATGTAGTTCACCCAGTCATATAATTCACCCAGTCATATAATTCACCCAGTCATGTAGTTCACCCAGTCACATAATTCACCCAGTCATGTAGTTCACCCAGTCATATAATTCACCCAGCCATGTAGTTCACCCAGTCATATACTTCTATTTTAATTTAGATTTGATGTACATATTACACACATAACTCTCTCTTTCTCTCTCGCACACGCGCACACATTTATGATGTCCGGGTCGACTCATAACTACAGTCCTCGTGGTTATTGCCCGCGGGGCTGGCGTGTTTAGGGTAATGAAATATTGTGTGTATGTAGGGCGGGTTCTTGGCAGGTGGATTGAATAAAGAGAAAACACTGCCTTAAACAGTCTGGCAATGTATCTTTCTAGTGCAATTTCTATCTATGAGCTACACTGAGGTTCTCTTTCATTATTTGAGGCTCTCTGGTATTAGTCAGTAAGCCTAAGCTTCAGGGCCTAACTAACTGTAGGCACGCCGAATAGCAAACACACCAATCGCCAAATGCTTTTGGGGAAACGGGCAGAGAAAGTTGCGGTTGAACCACAGAGGCAAAAAAAAATGAGTTGAATTGAACAAGAGGAAAGCTGTGAAATGGAGAGTTAAAAATAAAGAGAAGGGAGGGCCAGAAAGGTCATGTTTGGGAAAGATGTGGTGAAGTGGTTTAAAGAGGATGATAGCAGTGTTATGTTGTTCCCCTGAACAAGGGAGTTAACCCACTGTTCCCATGAGCAAGGCAGTTAACCCACTGTTCCCCTGAGCAAGGCAGTCAACCCACTGTTCCCATGAGCAAGGCAGTTAACCCACTGTTCCCCTGAGCAAGGCAGTCAACCCACTGTTCCCATGAGCAAGGCAGTTAACCCACTGTTCCCCTGAGCAAGACAGTTAACCCACTGTTCCCCTGAGCAAGGCAGTTAACCGACTGTTCCCCTACACATGGCAGTTAACCCACTGTTCCCCTGCACAAGGCAGTTAACCCACTGTTCCCCTACACAAGGCAGTTAACCCACTGTTCCCCGGACACCGATAATATGGATGTCGATTTTTTTTTACTTAGCGTTTTTTTACGTTTTCATAAATGCATAGAATGTTTGAGAATGACATATAGTAAGGCATTTGTGAACATTTTATAGCAATATAGAGTGGGACAATTAATACTGCAGGACGTAAAACTGAATAAAAACATCTGTCCTGTCCAGGACCGGAGTCTACACAAAACGGTGCACCACAGCCAATCAGAGTTACAGTAGGCCTATATGTAAAAAAGACATTTGCCACACGGGCCTGTTATCATTGACTTTGAACTGGACTGTGTGTTTACAGGCAGTAGGGCCTGCCATCATTCACTTTGAGTTGGACTGTGTGTTTACAGGCAGTAGGGCCTGCCATCATTCACTTTGAGTTGGACTGTGTGTTTACAGGCAGTAGCAACAGCGTGACTTTAGATAATTTGAACACATTCACCAAAAGCCACAAAACTGAAAAACGAAATGAGGGGAAAAAGTCGATCATTCATTCACCTACTCCTCCAATGACATGACATTCTCCCAGCAGCTAGCCTCGCTAATGTCAGGCTCCATGTTTTTATCTTATAATAATTAGCTAGCTACATAAATAGATACGCTAGCCCAGGGGTGTCAAACTCAATCAGCGCACGAACCATATCGGGGAAAAAACTACGAATTTGCGTTTTAACATATTAAGACAAAATAGATATATAATACTTGTCATTTGCTGCTATGCTTGCAGATGTACATAATATGTTGCGACCACCCTAATCAAAGAGTATTTAATAACTACGAATAACAACAACAACCAGAGCAATAGGTTGTTGTAACATTGAAACTTTTTAGTTTGTCTGTATTGGCAGGTTTTACACACCAGCCAAGCTTCTGGGAGAACACGATGGTTCCCCCTTTTCGTTAGCATGTCAACTTAAACCATGCTTCTGGGAGAACACGATGGTTCCCCCTTTTCGTTAGCATGTCAACTTAAACCATGCTTCTGGGAGAACACGATGGTTCCCCCTTTTCGTTAGCATGTCAACTTAAACCATGCTTCTGGGAGAACATGATGGTTCCCTTTTCATGTCAACTTTTTTTTTTTTTACCTTTATTTATTTAACTAGGCAAGTCAGTTAAGAACAAATTATTATTTGCAATGACGGCCTAGGAACAGTGGGTTAACTGCCTGTTCAGGGGCTTTGTACCTTGTCAGCTCGGGGGTTTGAACTTGCGACCTTCCGGTTGGTAGTCCAACACTCTAACCACTAGGCCACCCTGCCGTCCCACTTAAACCATGTTTTCACGGTTGAATGGTGCATTGTTGTATGGTCCACTCCATCTTAGGCCACAGCTCAGATGGTGCTGTAATTGGTCCACATGTTTCTATTTTATTGCAGGTTTTGTGTGTTTTTTGGGGTTATTAATTGTCAAGCTTTAAAAAAAAATGAAGCCAGACTGCAACATTTTAGTAGCATAACTAGGACCTTTGGCACCTGTGTCTGTACACTTTCTATCTGCTGCAAACTGTTAACGGGACACACGAAAGCAGCACAATTGAAGTTTTCACTTTATCACATGTAGTCAGGCAGGTGCTGATGGGTTATTAACAATTGCCAGCGGGTGAACAAACAGCTGACCTGCGATCCACAAACACACAGCATATAACTGATAAGTGGTCAGTTTTGGTGGCTACTTCTCCTTATTGTGAAAGAATTCTGCTCACTCAGGCAATATCCGCTTGCCAGGCCCAAATAGGGAGCAGGTGGCAGGAGGAAGGAGGCTGAACGTCCCTAACCAGAAACAGAGTGTCGACGGCTGCGGTTTCTATTGCATGGGCTTATAGTAGGGACCTGCAGACCGTAGGCATTATCCTGTCCTGTCAATTCCTCAACCAGGCCTTCTGGAGACCTTGCGAAAGAAGGGATAAAGCACACACACACACACTCATGCAATCGTAGCATATGCACACACACACAAACACACACATATTAAATAAAACATCACGCTGTATGACTGTTGATACCCACAATTTCTCTAAAATAGATGATCTTTGGATCATAGCGTAATATGATTCACATCTATATCATTTATTGCAACCACATCCTGAAATAACTCCCTGACATAACTCCCTGACATAACACCCTGACATTACACCCTGACATTACACCCTGACATTACACCCTGACATTACACCCTGACATAACCCCCTGACATAACCCCCTGACATAACACCCTGACATAACACCCTGACATAACCCCCTCACATAACCCCCTGACATAACCCCCTGACATAACACCCTGATAACACCCTCCATAACACCCTGACACAGAGGATACCCTCTCCATTACACCCCATTAAACCCTGACACACAGAGGATACCCTCTCCATAACACCATGACACACAGAGGATACCCTCTCCATAACACCCTGACACACAGAGGATACCCTCTCCATTACACCCTGACACACAGAGGATACCCTCTCCATTACACCCTGACAGAGGATACCCTCTCCATTACACCCTGACACAGAGGATACCCTCTCCATTACACCCTGACACAGAGGATACCCTCTCCATAACACCCTGACACAGAGGATACCCTCTCCATAACACCCTGACACAGAGGATACCCTCTCCATTACACCCTGACACAGAGGATACCCTCTCCATTACACCCTGACACAGAGGATACCCTCTCCATTACACCCTGACACAGAGGATACCCTCTCCATTACACCCTGACACAGAGGATGCCCTCTCCATTACACCCTGACACAGAGGATACCCTCTCCATTACACCCTGACACAGAGGATACCCTCTCCATAACACCCTGACACACAGAGGATACCCTCTCCATTACACCCTGACACACAGAGGATACCCTCTCCATTACACCCTGACAGAGGATACCCTCTCCATTACACCCTGACACAGAGGATACCCTCTCCATTACACCCTGACACAGAGGATACCCTCTCCATAACACCCTGACACAGAGGATACCCTCTCCATAACACCCTGACACAGAGGATACCCTCTCCATTACACCCTGACACAGAGGATACCCTCTCCATTACACCCTGCCACAGAGGATACCCTCTCCATTACACCCTGACACAGAGGATACCCTCTCCATTACACCCTGACACAGAGGATACCCTCTCCATTACACCCTGACACAGAGGATACCCTCTCCATTACACCCTGACACAGAGGATACCCTCTCCATTACACCCTGACACACAGAGGATACCCTCTCCATTACACCCTGACACAGAGGATACCCTCTCCATTACACCCTGACACACAGAGGATACCCTCTCCATTACACTCTGACACAGAGGATACCCTCTCCATTACACCCTGACACACAGAGGATACCCTCTGCATTACAAACGCTGGGTTGCAGACTGAGTAGATTAATTGAAAGTTTATGAACATTGATAACAAAATTCTCAAATTAGTATGCCAGGCACAGACGCTCACTTCGGCCAACCGGAGTTCTGCTGGGAGAAAACCAAACCTAGTATGAGTGACATGGGAGGTCCTGGGGGGGGGGGGGTCTGGGGATGTGATTGGTTTGACTGCTTCAACACACTATGCTTACAACCCATGCAGTCATTCGGTCAACAGGATTAATGATTCATGTGGTTTTTAGTGAGTAGTGGTCTCCTGTGGGATGGGGGGTTTAAACCATGGTCAATGGGAACTTAACAGTGGACAAGCTCACATGGGAGACCCCTGTCAATTAGGCCTATGTATAAGGGACAAGGGACCAAGTGTTGCTAGGAATCACTCTTAAAACAGCTGTGTGTCAAACCAGGTCTGGCAGGTATAGTGTAATATGTGACAATATATCCCCAGGTATACTTTCAAGGTATAGGGAAATTTTTGTTTATTTCAGTATGCTATATAGGCTATTATACACTGGGTGGTTCGAGGCCTGAATGCTGATTGGCTGGCAGCCGGTATATCAGACCGTATACCACGGGTATGGCAAAACATGTATTTTTACTGCTCTAATTACATTGGTAACCAGTTCATAACCTGAACAGGCAGTTAACCCACTGTTCCTAGGTCGTCATTGAAAATAAGAATTTGTTCATAACTGACTTGCCTAGTTAAATAAAGGTTAAATAAAAAATAAATAAAAAAATTATAGCAATAAGGCCCCTTGGGGGTTTGTGGTATACTGCCACGGTTAAGGGCTACGGGTCATATACCACGGCTAAGGGCTGTGTCCAGACACTCTGCGTTGAGTCGTGGCTAAGAACAGCCATTAGCCATGATATATTGGCAATATACCACAAACCCCCAAGGTGCCTTATTGCTTAAATATACAAATGATGGGAACCATAGGCTACAGACCATAGGATACAGACTAGAGGTCGACCGATTAATCGGAATGGCCGATTAATTAGGGCCGATTTCAAGTTTTCATAACAATCGGAAATAGGTATTTTTGGGTGCCGATTTCCAATATTTTTATTTATTTAAACAAACATATTATATACCTTTTATTTAACTAGGCAAGTCAGTTAAGAACACATTCTTATTTTCAATGACGGCCTAGGAACTGTGGGTTAACTGCCTTGTTCAGGGGCAGAACGACAGATTTTCACCTTGTCAGCTCAGGGGTTCCAATCTTGCAACCACACAGTTAACTAGTCCAACGCTCTAACCATTGCACTCCACGAGTAGCCTGCCTGTTATGCGAATGTAGTAGAAGCCAAGGTAAATTGCTAGCTAGCATTAAACTTATCTTATAAAAAACAATCAATCAGAATCACTAGTTATAACTACTGATCCAGTTTAGCAGGCAATATTAACCAGGTGAAATTGTGTCATTTCTCTTGCGTTCATTGCACGCAGAGTCAGGGTATATGCAACAGTTTGGGCAGCCTGGCTCATTGAGAACTAATTTGCCAGAATTGTATGTAATTATGACATAACATTGAAGGTTGTGCAATGTAACAAGAATATTTAGACTTAGGGATGCCACCCGTTAGATAAAATACAGAACGGTTCCGTATTTCACTGAAATAATAAACGTTTTGTTTTCGAAATGATAGTTTCCAGATTCGATCATATTAATGACCAAAGGCTCGTATTTCTGTGTGTTATTATGTTATAATTAAGTCTGATTTGATAGAGCCGTCTCACTGAGCAGCAGCAGGCCCGTAATCATTCATTCAAACGGCACTTTTGTGTGTTTGCCAGCAGCTCTTTGCAAGCACATCGCTGTTTATGACTTCAAGCCTATCAGCCTAATGGCTGGTGTAACCAATGTGAAATGGCTAGCTAGTTAGCTGGGTGTGCGCTAATACTGTATCAAACGTCACTCGCTTTTAGATTTGGAGTAGTTACTCTCCTTGCTCTGCAAGGGCCGCAGCTTTTTTGGAGCGATGGGTAACGATGCTTCGAGTGTGGCTGTTGTCGATGTGTTCCTGGTTCGAGCCCAGGTAGGGGCGAGGAGGGGGACGGAAGCTATACTGTTTCACTGGCAATACTATGTGCCTATAAGAACATCCAATAGTCAAAGGTATATGAAATACAAATGGTATAGAGAGAAATAGTCCTATAAATACTATATTAACTACAACCTAAAACTTATTACCTTGGAATATTGAAGTCTCATGTTAAAAGGAACCACCAACTTTCATATGTTCTCATGTTCTGAGCAAGGAACTTAAACGTTAGCTTTCTTACATGGCACATATTACTTTCTTCTCCAGCACTTTGTTTTTGCATTATTTAAACCAAATTGAACATGTTTCATTATTTATTTGAGGCTCAATAGATTTTATTGATGTTTTATATTAAGTTAAAATAAGTGTTAATTCAGTATCGTTGTAATTGTCATTATTACAAATGAAAAAATAATAATAATAATAAATTTGGCCGATTAATCGGTATCGGCTTTGATAAATCATAATCTGTCGACCTCTAATACAGACCCTAGGCTACAGAACCTAGGCTACAGACCATAGGATACAGACCCTAGGCAACAGAACCTAGGCTACAGACCATAGGATACAGACCCTAGGCAACAGAACCTAGGCTACAAACCATAGGATACAGACCCTAGGCTACAGACCCTAGGCTACAGACCCTAGGCTACAGACCCTAGGATACAGACCCTAGGCTACAGACCATAGGATACAGACCCTAGGCAACAGAACCTAGGCTACAGACCATATGATACAGACCCTAGGATACAGACCCTAGGCTACAGACCATAGGATACAGACCCTAGGCTACAGAACCTAGGCTACAGACCATAGGATACAGACCCTAGGCTACAGAGCCTAGAATACAGACCCTAGGCTACAGAACCTAGGCTACAGACCATAGGATACAGACCCTAGGCTACAGACCATAGGATACAGAACCTAGGCAACAGAACCTAGGATACAGACCCTAGGCTACAGACCATAGGATACAGAACCTAGGCAACAGAACCTAGGATACAGACCCTAGGATACAGACCCTAGGCTACAGAACCTAGGATACAGACCCTAGGATACAGACCCTAGGCTACAGACCATAGGATACAGAACCTAGGCTACAGACCCTAGGATACAGACCCTAGGCTACAGACCATAGGATACAGAACCTAGGCAACAGAACCTAGGATACAGACCCTAGGATACAGACCCTAGGCTACAGAACCTAGGATACAGACCCTAGGATACAGACCCTAGGATACAGACCCTAGGCAACAGAACCTAGGCTACAGACCATAGGATACAGACCCTAGGATACAGACCCTAGGCTACAGACCATAGGATACAGACCCTAGGATACAGACCCTAGGCTACAGACCATAGGATACAGACCCTAGGCAACAGAACCTAGGCTACAGACCATAGGATACAGACCCTAGGATACAGACCCTAGGCTACAGACCATAGGATACAGACCCTAGCCTACAGAACCTAGGCTACAGACCATAGGATACAGACCCTAGGCTACAGAACCTAGAATACAGACCCTAGGCTACAGAACCTAGGCTACAGACCATAGGATACAGACCCTAGGATACAGACCCTAGGCTACAGACCATAGGATACAGAACCTAGGCAACAGAACCTAGGATACAGACCCTAGGATACAGACCCTAGGCTACAGAACCTAGGATACAGACCCTAGGATACAGACCCTAGGATACAGACCCTAGGCAACAGAACCTAGGCTACAGACCCTAGGCTACAGACCCTAGGCTACAGACCCTAGGATACAGACCCTAGGCTACAGACCATAGGATACAGACCCTAGGCAACAGAACCTAGGCTACAGACCATAGGATACAGACCCTAGGATACAGACCCTAGGCTACAGACCATAGGATACAGACCCTAGGCAACAGACCATAGGATACAGAACCTAGGCTACAGAACCTAGGATACAGAACCTAGGATACAGAACCTAGGATATAGACCCTAGGCTACAGACCCTAGGCTACAGAATCTAGGCTACAACTTTGTATCACAGATATGTGTTGAGTTAGATAGTGGTGCATGGTTTATGACTCACCTTCCACGAGTAAGCATGAGGTTGATATTTTAAGAGGGTTGGTATATAGGCTATTATTCATTGAGCCCGCCTTATAGAGCCCCACAGTGAAGGTGCCATAACACCCATAAAACCTAGTGGTCAAACTGGGAAATGGTTGCAATCATTTTCCCACTATGTAAATACAGGGGAATATGTTGATAAAAAGTCACCTTGTCCGAGAGAGATTTACATGGTAATCAAAACGTCTAGGCAGGGTAAACCTACATGAAACACAGCCCTTATTTTAAGTGTTTCTAAAATCCCCTATGGGAAAAATGAATGATGGAAAAACGATTGGAAAACCATTTCCTTATAAGTACTTATAGGTATTGTGAGTCATAGTCTATCTAGGCCTATATCACATGTTTTTGGAATAGCTTAGAACAGGTGCACAGTGCCTCCACACACAGTGACGTTTAGCGACTGCATGCATGTAATGTTATAATACTTTCATGTTGATCTACATCAAATGAAGCCACACAAGAGACGCAGGTGTCAGTCACTATTTCACTGTGTTTAACCGGAGTTAATGCAATAACATGTTGCGCGCGGGAAATAGGTTCTTTGCGCGAATGCGTAGACAAATGAGGCGAACAGAACCTAAAATACAGTAGCCTATGTATCAAAAACGTCTAGCCATATATATATATATATATATTATATAAATAGCCTACATATTGCGCGCTCAAATAGCAGATATGTAGCCTACTATAAACTGACAGTGAGACCAAATAATCCCCGCGGCAGTGGCACTATTATAACGGACTAATAATAACCTACACGTTCGTAAAACGAGGTAGATAAATTAAGCCACCAGGTTGTTTAGTGTTGTCCTATATACATTTCCGTTTCGTTTTCCTCCATTGTATTCCTCAGTGTGACGCCTCAACACACCCTCACGATGAGCAAATTCATGCGCTGATAACCAAGACATCATGAGAGTAAATCCTCTCATACATAGTAACAGTGTTACATGTCAGTGTTCCCAGCCAGACCCATCTAATGGTATAACGGTCAATAACATTAATAATAATAATAATAATAATACTGATAATAATAATGATCAAACCGTTTTTCAAATGTTTTTTTTATTAGGACTATTGACATAAAAACACCAGGAAATCAACTCAAAGTGATTTTAATTTAGGAAATTCCCACGCATAGAGAGACGTATAGTATGTGGTTTTATCCGTAATGTAATCAAGGTTCGAAATGATTCTCTGGTTTAACTATGTTCCAGTCCCCCGACCTTTCAGGGAAACATAGTCCAAAGGTTGTAATGTAATTGGGGAACCCTGCTGTAATAACTAACTATACACATAATGCCTTTGTATTGCAGCCGATGGATTAAAGAGAGCAGGCTTGTAAGGGATTAAATAGACTACAGACAGATGTTGATGCAGCACAACGACCCTTTTATCTATTTATCAACCTTCATTGAGCCAGATGTGACTGATTAACAACAGTGATTTAAGGAGTTTATCATTCGTGATAAAGATGTAAGCTGTGTAGAGCTGAGAGTGAATATTTCATTCATGTGTAGGCGTAAAACATGTGCTCGACTGGGTAACGCCACGGCATCCACATTGCCATTAGGCTACAGTAGTGACAGCCATAGACCGCGAGCATGCTGGTGATGCTGGCCATCGGGATACAGAACTCCCTGAGAGCATCCATAAACCATAAATACAGAGCATCCATATACGGAACTGGAAACACCGATGTGTCAGATACAAAATGTAAGATACTTACATGTTAATGTTCTTTTAGGTTCCCAACCGTTGTCTCTCGACCTTTATGCCTTCGGGTGGATGAAGTCATGATTCAAATTTCTACGGAAATGTACAATGATATGAAACGTCGTTCGTAATTTGTTGGTCCTCGCAGTTATTCTAGGTCTATGGCGGCAGCGTCCTGTGGCCGCTAAACGCTGCTTGATCCGCACATTCAAAGAGGCTGATGTCGCCCAATGATATTCGCCCCCCTATGGCGCTATCGCGTCTGGACCAATTGGCGTGATGCAGGATCTCGCGAATGAGAGGTGTCGATATGAGTGAGTTGTGGCTTCACGGTGATTATTATTATTTATTTTTACAATATTATGTGGAATTATGAGTCTAGGCTACATGGAGATGTCGTTCATTTCAACAGTGTACATGATGCAATGTTAAATGGGAGAACGTGTAGACTAGAAGAATGAGAATGATTTTGGAGAAGCTTCTACTGTAGCCTACCAATATGTTTATGTTTTTCCATATTTACAAGTTGACATTTTTCTTTCACTGCTGTTGTGTTGTAGGCTAGTCTGCAACCCTGTCTGGGTGTAATTAAATCCATGTCACGTTTGGGTTGTCATGTTGAGGCCATCTGAGGGTTGCAGTTTGCACCTTCTTCTTCAGGAAGTGATGTTCCCCCGGATGTTAGGCTCTCCTTAGTGGCTGTAGGGTGCATGTCAGAGGCAGAGCAAGTGCATCCCAGTCTCATACCGCTCGCGTCGCGTGCGCGAGCATTGCAAAATAAATTTTGAAATCCATGTTATTAAATTCTTGCACCCACACTGCTCGTGCACGCCACGGAGCGCCTGCGTTGCCAAGGGCTAAAACATAGAAGTCATTCCTATTTCTGACAGATTGAGCTGCAAGTCCTGCCTCTCCCATGTCCTCATTGGTTTATAGAAGCAGGTACCCACATGCCATCTCCTTATTGGTTATACCCACATTGTTGATTGAAAGACGAATGCCGGTTGTCATGGTAATACTATGAAAGTTTAGATGCCAATCACCATATAAGCTAAAAGATTAAAAAGCCTGGAAGGATAGATGACTACAAACGAGTCGGTTGACCGTTTTTATGTGTGGATTTATTGTCGGAGTAGAGGACCTTGTGCATTTCAGGTAAAATAACATCCTAATGTTTATATCTCAGGACAAATTAGCTAGCAACAGCAAGCTAGCTAAATAGGGCAAATTAGCTAGCAAGTGTAAGCTAACTAGCTAAATTGTCCCCAAATTAATGTCATTGGTTCAGAGTTTGTTTTGATATTTTAACCTGCGTGTCGTGATCGCGTTTGGTGTAGGGGGACAAAATACATCTATGCACGATGTCGCACCCGCGCAGCCGGTTTGGGTTCCGTGTCAGAGGTTTGTCTGTTTTTGTGGTCAGATGAGAAGTTTTGTTTTCTGCTATAGTTGAGTTCACAAGCAATGCATTTAAAGTTTCTGTTGTTGATGCAATTAAAATGTGTGCATTTAGTGTGCAAGAGTCTCTCTCTCACTGTCATGTTATTTGTCTCTCCCTTATCACTGTCGTGTAAATTATCTCTCCCTTATCAGTCATGTTACTTATTGTAACGCTCGTCTGATGAAGAGTGAGGAGTGGACCAAAGCGCAGAGTGGTATACGTTCATGATTTTTTATTAACTCAGAACACTTTGAACAAAAATAACAAAGAGACAAACCAACAGTTTCTGTAAGGTAAACAAACTAAACAGAAAACTACCCACAAAACACAGGTGGGAAAAGGTAAACCTAAGTATGGCTCCCAATCAGAGACAACGATAGACAGCTGTCCCTGATTGAGAACCATACCCGGCCAAAACAAAGAAATACAAAACATAGAAATAAAGAAACTAGAATGCCCACCCCCGTCACACCCTGGCCTAACCAAAATAGAGAATAAAAACCTCTATGGCCAGGGTGTGACACTTCTCTACTTTTATCACTGTCATGTAAATGATCTCTTCCCTTATCACGGTCACGTTCGTCATAACGAGGAGACCAAGGCGCAGCGTGATAAGAATGCATACTTATTTGAATGAAGAATAAACACTAAACAAACTATACAAAACAAAACGAACGTGAAGCTATGAGACACGAGTACTGACAGGCAACTACACATAGACAATAACCCACGAAATACCCAAGGAATATGGCTACCGAAATATGGTCCCCAATCAGAGACAACGATAAACAGCTGCCTCTGATTGGGAACCAATCTAGTCAACCATAGATATATAAACACCTAGACATTGAAGAACCCCTAGACAAAACAAAAACTACACAAACCACCCCCGTCACACCCTGACCTAACCAAAATAATAAAGAAAACAAAGGTAACTAAGGTCAGGGCGTGACATCATGTAAATTATCTCTCCCTTATCACTGTCATGTTAATTATCTCTCCCTTACCACTGTCATGTTAATTATCTCTCCCTTACCACTGTCATGTTAATTATCTCTCCCTTATCACTGTCATGTTAATTATCTCTCCCGTATCACTGTCATGTTAATTGACTCTCCCTTACCACTGTAATGTTCATTATCTCTCCCTTACCACTGTCATGTTCATTATCTCTCCCTTACCACTGTCATGTTAGTTATCTCTCCCATATCACTGTCATGTTAGTTATCTCTCCCATATCACTGTCATGTTAGTTATCTCTCCCTTACCACTGTCATGTTAATTGACTCTCCCTTACCACTGTCATGTTCATTATCTCTCCCATATCACTGTCATGTTAGTTATCTCTCCCATATCACTGTCATGTTAGTTATCTCTCCCATATCACTGTCATGTTAGTTAGGTAGGTTAACACATGAAAGGAACACAGTGGTATAAAGGATATTGGGGCCAAAACAACATCTTAGCTTGTTCTCCTGTATGTGTGCTGTGTAACACAGCCTCTGTTTGAAGTGTAGACATTAACCCCAAGGTCTGAAGCCTAGACATTAACCCCAAGGTCTGAAGCCTAGACATTAACCCCAAGGTCTAAAGCCTAGACATTAACACCAAGGTCTGAAGCCTAGACATTAACTCCAAGGTCTGAAGCCTAGACATTAACACCAAGGTCTGAAGCCTAGACATTAACACCAAGGTCTGAAGCCTAGACATTAACCCCAAGGTCTGAAGCCTAGACATTAACACCAAGGTCTGAAGCCTAGACATTAACACCAAGGTCTGAAGCCTAGACATTAACACCAAGGTCTGAAGCCTAGACATTAACCCCAAGGTCTGAAGCCTAGACATTAACAACTAGGTCTGAAGACAATCTCATATCTCTGCACTGATTAACCAGTAGGGTGTGATGTTGGACTTCTTTACTTCGTTGCTACTTTCCGGTACCTGAAGAATTTCTGGCTGTGCATCAAAGCCGTGATGTACCATGGGTAAATTGTGACCGACTGACTGATCTACAAATAATATTGAGTAGTTATTTATGATGCAAGGTGATTTGTAGATTAGTCAGTCTCTGTGTCTGTGGAGCTGAATGTACACGTAGAGAGGGTGTGGTTAAAGTGTTTCACAACCACGATGAATAGATGTGAAACTAAAAGCTGTTTCCTAATTTTTACACAGGATTAGGTAAGGATCCGGTGTGAGAGATGGCGTCTACAGCGTACGTAGAGGAACTAACCTGTTCTGTGTGTCTCTCTCTCTTCACTGATCCAGTCAGCCTCTCCTGTGGTCACTCATTTTGTCGACAATGTTTTACAAACTTTCGGAGAACACAGAATCTGTGTCCTCATTGCCGGGCTAGAATCTCAACAGCTGAGGGAAATCTCTCAACCAACCACATTCTGAAGAGCTTGGCCGACAAAGCTAAAGAGGAAGCAGTACGCGACAAGAAGACAAGGGTGAGTTTTTTACATTTCACATTTTAGCAGATGCTTTTATCCATAGAAACTTACAGGAGCAATTAGGGTTAAATGCCTTGCTTAAGGGCAAGGCATTTAACCCTTTTCACCTAGTCGGCCCGAGGATTCGAACCAGCAACCTTTACGGAAAATATATTACAAGTCAGCATTTTTGCACATTTCATTCACTACCTGTGTTTTGTATCCTTTATTCGGGATGTTATGGAGAAAATAATAATAATAATTCATTCCGCTTATTTTTTCTAAGGGGACTGAGTGGTTGTGTCCAGACCATGACGAGAAACTGAAACTATTCTGTGAGACAGACCAACAGTTGGTTTGTGTCATATGCCGGGACGGGGAGAAGCATGACGGGCATAAGTTTAAACCTATCAAAGAGGCAGCCTCAGCTAGGAGGAGGGAATTAGATGAGGCCATTCAGTTCCACACTAGGGACAACAGCTCCGTGGAGCACCTGGCCAAACAACAGGAAAAAGAGATGACAAAAACCAAGACTAAGTCCTGTAAGCTGAGGACTCAAATCAGCAGCCAGTTTGAAGAGATGCACCAGTTTCTGAAGAAGAGGGAAGATCAGATAAAGAATGAGTTGCAGGAGAAAGAAGAGAAGACCTTGAAGAAGATGAGAGGGAATTTAGAGAGTATGGAGTTGATACTGTCAGAGAGGAAAGAGAAGGAGGTGATGATGAAATCTGCTCAGAACATCCCGGACAGCGAGGGTTTCCTGCAGTGGTGGAATAAACGGGTCTTGTCTGAGGTGGAGGCACTAAAGAACAGGGACATGCCACCACCAGAACTTCATGGGGAGGACACGACTGAGACGCAAGGAGCCACCAAGGAGCGTCCATACAAGTCCAGGGTGGATGACCTAAAGGTGACACCTGTCTCCCTCTCTCTGGGGCCCTATGAGTCTCACCTGCAGTTCTTTGTGTGGAAGGAGATGCTGCAGGTAATCAATCCTCTACCAGAGAGACTAACACTACAAACAGTGAGTCAGAAACTGACTATCTCCAATGACCCAGAAATGTGGAATCAGCTCATTCAGCTCGACATCAATCACAACAATCAAAATTACTGAGTAACAGTTCGTTCAGCACTGGACAACACTGCTGGGAAATAGAAGTGGGAAGTGGGGCTTTCTGGGAACTCGGAGTTTTAAAAGCTGTGGGGGTTTTTTGGTTCAAACTTTTTGGTTCAAAAACAATGTGTCTCAGGTATAGAAATAAAAAATATACTGTTCACGGTATGGGTACCGAAAAACAAATCCTTTTAAGAGATACACCTCGAAAGATAGCTCTATACCTAAGTTGTGCAGCCAAGGAACTCTCTTTCTACAATGCAGATGACATGTCGCTTCTCTATACTCTAGTCTGTTATTGGGAAGACGTGTCAGCCTATTTCAACATTGGTGAATGTGATGGAGTAGATTCTGACCCCCTGACAGTCTGCTGGTATTGATCTGCTTATCATAGACCCCCTGACAGTCTGATGGTATTGATCTGCTTATCATAGACACCCTGACAGTCTGCTGGTATTGATCTGCTTATCATAGACCCCCTGGCAATCTTCTGGTATTGATCTGCTTATCATAGACCCCTGGCAATCTGCTGGTATTGATCTGCTTATCATAGAACCCCTGACAGTCTGCTGGTATTGATCTGCTTATCATAGACCCCCTGACAGTCTGCTGGTATTGATCTGCTTATCATAGACCCCCTGACAGTATGCTGGTATTGATCTGCTTATCATAGACCACCTGACAGTCTGGTATTGATCTGCTTATCATAGACCCCCTGGAATCTGCTGGTAATGATCTGCTTATCATAGACCCCCTGACAGTCTGGTATTGATCTGCTTATCATAGACCCCCTGACAGTCTGGTATTGATCTGCTTATCATAGACCCCCTGACAGTCTGGTATTGATCTGCTTATCATAGACCCCCTGGCAATCTGCTGGTAATGATCTGTTTATCATAGATCCCCTGACAGTTTGGTATTGATCTGCTTATCATAGACCCCCTGACAGTCTGGTATTGATCTGCTTATCATAGATCCAGTCACATCAAAGTAAAACAATCTACAAGTAATTTTGACACACAAAGTGGCAGAAATGTGATATTGGTCATGGATTGATCAGAATCAAAGGGAGTTTTGACATGCTTCTCTAAATGCTTTCGTTAAACACACATCATAGTGTCTCACATTTTATTTGACATGCCACCTGTACATTTACTTTTAAACCTTTAACTTTTCAAAACTGCATTAAGGGAATTACTGAATGACACTAGGGGGCAGAGGTTTTGATTAGGATTCAGATTTTACATTGAGTTAATGAGATTTTACATCAACACAACCCTGTGATATAAACAATGTGTGTTTTGGGTTTAACGCTTTACTATCTTGTTAATATGCATTTTTGTACATATATCAAATTATTTCATACTCGTTGACTTGTGTTTTTATAATGAACAATGTCTATTTTAGATTAGGGTGAGGCTTTTCATAACGTTTATCATCTTCCTCACCTTCACATATTTATTATAGCTTGTGTGCAGAGAACTTGACAAATAAAATGGTCTATTATTTAACCCTGATTTTGTTTAATTAGTGTATGTGCCTTTAAGCCAATTTGATTTACTGTGAACTAGTTGCAGTAGCCAGGTTGGACACGGTTAATAACACAGTCTCAAAATGTTTTGCATGTCAGCAGTCAAGCTGTCAAGATTTTGGACTTTCAAGAAGCAACATGTCTCCAGCCACATGTAACTGGTAATATAATATAATAACCAGCCACTATCCTAGCTAGGGGGTGTAACTCGTAATATAATAACCAGCCACTATCCTAGCTAGGGGGTGTAACTCGTAATATAATATAATAACCAGCCACCATTCTAGCTAGGGGGTGTAACTCGTAATAAAATAACCAGCCACTATCCTAGCTAGGGGGTGTAACTCGTAATAAAATAACCAGCCACTATCCTAGCTAGGGGGTGTAACTCGTAATATAATATAATAACCAGCCACCATCCTAGCTAGGGGGTGTAACTCGTAATATAATAACCAGCCACTATCCTAGCTAGGGGGTGTAACTCGTAATATAATATAATAACCAGCCACTATCCTAGCTAGGGGGTGTAACTCGTAATATAATAACCAGCCACTATCCTAGCTAGGGGGTGTAACTCGTAATATAATATAATAACCAGCCACTATCCTAGCTAGGGGGTGTAACTCGTAATATGTAAACTAGTATGCAGACTACTATTACTGATACCAGCTTCTATCCTCTCACCATGCAGACTACTATTACTGATACCAGCTTCTATCCTCTCACCATGCAGACTACTATTACTGATACCAGCTTCTATCTTCTCACCATGCAGACTACTATTACTGATACCAGCTTCTATCTTCTCACCGTGCAGACTACTATTACTGATAGCAGCTTCTATCCTCTCACCATGCAGACTACTATTACTGATACCAGCTTCTATCCTCTCACCATGCAGACTACTATTACTGATACCAGCTTCTATCCTCTCACCATGCAGACAACTATTACTGATACCAGCTTCTATCTTCTCACCATGCAGACTACTATTACTGATACCAGCTTCTATCCTCTCACCATGCAGACTACTATTACTGATACCAGCTTCTATCTTCTCACCATGCAGACTACTATTACTGATACCAGCTTCTATCCTCTCACCATGCAGACTACTATTACTGATACCAGCTTCTATCTTCTCACCATGCAGACTACTATTACTGATACCAGCTTCTATCCTCTCACCATGCAGACTACTATTACTGATACCAGCTTCTATCCTCTCACCATGCAGACTACTATTACTGATACCAGCTTCTATCCTCTCACCATGCAGACAACTATTACTGATACCAGCTTCTATCTTCTCACCACGCAGACTACTATTACTGATAGCAGCTTCTATCCTCTCACCATGCAGACTACTATTACTGATACCAGCTTCTATCCTCTCACCATGCAGACTACTATTACTGATACCAGCTTCTATCCTCTCACCATGCAGACAACTATTACTGATACCAGCTTCTATCTTCTCACCACGCAGACTACTATTACTGATAGCAGCTTCTATCCTCTCACCATGCAGACTACTATTACTGATACCAGCTTCTATCCTCTCACCATGCAGACTACTATTACTGATACTAGCTTCTATCTTCTCACCATGCAGACTACTATTACTGATACCAGCTTCTATCCTCTCACCATGCAGACTACTATTACTGATACCAGCTTCTATCCTCTCACCATGCAGACAACTATTACTGATACCAGCTTCTATCTTCTCACCATGCAGACTACTATTACTGATACCAGCTTCTATCCTCTCACCATGCAGACTACTATTACTGATACCAGCTTCTATCTTCTCACCATGCAGACTACTATTACTGATACCAGCTTCTATCCTCTCACCATGCAGACTACTATTACTGATACCAGCTTCTATCCTCTCACCATGCAGACAACTATTACTGATACCAGCTTCTATCTTCTCACCACGCAGACTACTATTACTGATAGCAGCTTCTATCCTCTCACCATGCAGACTACTATTACTGATACCAGCTTCTATCCTCTCACCATGCAGACTACTATTACTGATACCAGCTTCTATCCTCTCACCATGCAGACAACTATTACTGATACCAGCTTCTATCTTCTCACCACGCAGACTACTATTACTGATAGCAGCTTCTATCCTCTCACCATGCAGACTACTATTACTGATACCAGCTTCTATCCTCTCACCATGCAGACTACTATTACTGATACCAGCTTCTATCTTCTCACCATGCAGACTACTATTACTGATACCAGCTTCTATCCTCTCACCATGCAGACTACTATTACTGATACCAGCTTCTATCCTCTCACCATGCAGACTACTATTACTGAAACCAGCTTCTATCCTCTCACCATGCAGACTACTATTACTGAAACCAGCTTCTATCCTCTCACCATGCAGACTACTATTACTGAAACCAGCTTCTATCCTCTCACCATGCAGACAACTGTTACTGATACCAGCTTCTATCTATTGGGTTAAACATTGTATCTTTTCATCATGTACATTTGTGCTTTTGATGTTGAGGTATTCTGTAGTTAGAGAGAGAGAGAGAGAGAGAGAGAGAGAGAGAGAGAGAGAGAGAGAGAGAGAGAGAGAGAGAGAGAGAGAGAGAGAGAGAGAGAGAGAGAGAGAGAGAGAGAGAGAGAGAGAGAGAGAGAGAGAGAGAGAGAGAACCGAGATATTGAAGATCTGTGAGTATTAAAAGTAATTTAACGATGGGGAGCGGGAGAACAAATGTAATAATATATAAATGTTTTACTATAAATGTTCTTTTTCACAAACGGTAATAGACTACATAAAGCATACCACATTTTTAAACAGCCTAATATTTATACTTTTTTTGCTAATTAAAAGTCGGAACAGCCTTTAAAAGGTTTCCAGACATCATGTCCTTCTCTCTGTATCCTCTGTACGGGTCAGTTAATGACAATAAGCGGAGTGATAATCACAGAGACGTTATTTAGCCAATATGTGATAGACAGCGGGATTGAGAAAAACAAAATAGAACAGACACTCTGTGTCGTGAGTTCATCCAACCTGTGTAGTGAGTTCACCCAACCTGTGTAGTGAGTTCACCCAACCTGTGTAGTGAGTTCACCCAACCTCTCTGCTGATTGCTGCCCCCTGCAGACAGGAAGAGGTAACTGACAGTCGACTGTATGTGAACCGTGGGTTTAGTCTGAGGGGTGATGGGATGGCCGAACCAGAGGTTTACGTCAAACTGTGGTGTTCAGGTCAGCACAGGCAGACCCGCTGGATCACTACCTATGATCCACTTTGGCATACACATTTCAACTTTAACTATGTAAACACCCAGTCCTCTCTAGAGCTCCAGGTGTGGGATAAGGACCCAGGGGAACGTGACGATGACCTCCAGGGTGGGTGTTCTGTAAACCTGGAGCAGGGGAGCCACGTGCATAGCTGTGGACTCAGTAATGGGAGTTTCACATTCTCTTACACATTAACTTGTGACAAACACCTGACTGGTGATAAATGTGACCAATATTACCCCTCCCCAAACTAGAGGGGAAATCAGTTGTGACATATTGCATTGGAATTAGGATGTCACATAATATTACTGAACCATTTAAACCATTCACCTTGAAGAACATCCTACGATTCATGAAAATGAATGAATATACTTTTGTAATTATACATTGTAACCACAACGAGTGTAATGTTACCCACAGTGTAATGTTACCCACAGTGTAATGTTCCCCACAGTGTAATGTTTACCCACAGTGTAATGTTACCCACAGTGTAATGTTACCCACAGTGTAATGTTCCCCACAGTGTAATGTTCCCCACAGTGTAATGTTACCCACAGTGTAATGTTCCCCACAGTGTAATGTTACCCACAGTGTAATGTTCCCCACAGTGTAATGTTCCCCACAGTGTAATGTTCCCCACAGTGTAATGTTACCCACAGTGTAATGTTACACACAGTGTAATGTTACCCACAGTGTAATGTTACACAGAGTGTAATGTTACCCACAGTGTAATGTTACACACAGTGTAATGTTACCCACAGTGTAATGTTACACACAGCGTAATGTTCCCCACAGTGTAATGTTACCCACAGTGTAATGTTCCCCACAGTGTAATGTTACCCACAGTGTAATGTTACCCACAGTGTAATGTTACCCACAGTGTAATGTTTACCCACAGTGTAATGTTACCCACAGTGTAATGTTCCCCACAGTGTAATGTTCCCCACAGTGTAATGTTACACACAGTGTAATGTTACCCATAGTGTAATGTTACACACAGTGTAATGTTACCCACAGTGTAATGTTACACAGAGTGTAATGTTCCCCACAGTGTAATGTTACACACAGTGTAATGTTACCCACAGTGTAATGTTACACACAGTGTAATGTTCCCCACAGTGTAATGTTACCCACAGTGTAATGTTTACCCACAGTGTAATGTTACCCACAGTGTAATGTTCCCCACAGTGTAATGTTCCCCACAGTGTAATGTTTACCCACAGTGTAATGTTACCCACAGTGTAATGTTCCCCACAGTGTAATGTTCCCCACAGTGTAATGTTACACACAGTGTAATGTTACCCACAGTGTAATGTTACACACAGTGTAATGTTACCCACAGTGTAATGTTACACAGAGTGTAATGTTACCCACAGTGTAATGTTACACACAGTGTAATGTTACCCACAGTGTAATGTTACACACAGTGTAATGTTACCCACAGTGTAATGTTTACCCACAGTGTAATGTTTACCCACAGTGTAATGTTCCCCACAGTGTAATGTTACACAGAGTGTAATGTTACACACAGTGTAATGTTAACCCACAGTGTAATGTTCCCCACAGTGTAATGTTACCCACAGTGTAATGTTACCCACAGTGTAATGTTCCCCACAGTGTAATGTTACCCACAGTGTAATGTTCCCCACAGTGTAATGTTACCCACAGTGTAATGTTCCCCACAGTGTAATGTTACCCACAGTGTAATGTTACACACAGTGTAATGTTCCCCACAGTGTAATGTTACACAGAGTGTAATGTTACACACAGTGTAATGTTAACCCACAGTGTAATGTTACCCACAGTGTAATGTTCCCCACAGTGTAATGTTACCCACAGTGTAATGTTACCCACAGTGTAATGTTCCCCACAGTGTAATGTTACCCACAGTGTAATGTTACCCACAGTGTAATGTTACACACAGTGTAATGTTACCCGCAGTGTAATGTTACACAGAGTGTAATGTTACCCACAGTGTAATGTTACACACAGTGTAATGTTACCCACAGTGTAATGTTACACACAGTGTAATGTTACCCACAGTGTAGTGTTACACAGAGTGTAATGTTACCCACAGTGTAATGTTACACACAGTGTAATGTTACCCACAGTGTAATGTTACACACAGTGTAATGTTCCCCACAGTGTAATGTTACCCACAGTGTAATATTCCCCACAGTGTAATGTTACCCACAGTGTAATGTTACCCACAGTGTAATGTTACCCACAGTGTAATGTTTACCCACAGTGTAATGTTACCCACAGTGTAATGTTACCCACAGTGTAATGTTTACCCACAGTGTAATGTTTACCCACAGTGTAATGTTCCCCACAGTGTAATGTTACACAGAGTGTAATGTTACACACAGTGTAATGTTAACCCACAGTGTAATGTTACCCACAGTGTAATGTTCCCCACAGTGTAATGTTACCCACAGTGTAATGTTACCCACAGTGTAATGTTCCCCACAGTGTAATGTTACCCACAGTGTAATGTTCCCCACAGTGTAATGTTACCCACAGTGTAATGTTCCCCACAGTGTAATGTTACCCACAGTGTAATGTTACACACAGTGTAATGTTCCCCACAGTGTAATGTAACACAGAGTGTAATGTTACACACAGTGTAATGTTAACCCACAGTGTAATGTTACCCACAGTGTAATGTTCCCCACAGTGTAATGTTACCCACAGTGTAATGTTCCCCACAGTGTAATGTTCCCCACAGTGTAATGTTACCCACAGTGTAATGTTACCCACAGTGTAATGTTCCCCACAGTGTAATGTTACCCACAGTGTAATGTTACACACAGTGTAATGTTACACACATTGTAATGTTACCCACAGTGTAATGTTACCCACAGTGTAATGTTACCCACAGTGTAATGTTACACACATTGTAATGTTACCCACAGTGTAATGTTACCCACAGTGTAATGTTACCCACAGTGTAATGTTACACACAGTGTAATGTTCCCCACAGTGTAATGTTACCCACAGTGTAATGTTCCCCACAGTGTAATGTTACCCACAGTGTAATGTTACCCACAGTGTAATGTTCCCCACAGTGTAATGTTACCCACAGTGTAATGTTCCCCACAGTGTAATGTTCCCCACAGTGTAATGTTACCCACAGTGTAATGTTCCCCACAGTGTAATGTTACCCACAGTGTAATGTTACACACAGTGTAATGTTACCCACAGTGTAATGTTACCCACAGTGTAATGTTCCCCACAGTGTAATGTTACCCACAGTGTAATGTTCCCCACAGTGTAATGTTACCCACAGTTCACTGTGTAACAAGTTGAGTACAGCCCAAATTCATATCTCCAAACAATGTTAAATGACTCTGTAACATACACTGAACAAAAATATAAATGCAACATGGGAGTTCACTGAGTTACAGATCATAGGAAATCAGTCAATTTAAGATTTCATTAGGCCCTAATCTATGGATTTCACATGACTGGGAATACATTCATTAGGCCCTAATCTATGGATTTCACATGACTGGGAATACATGCATTAGGCCCTAATCTATGGATTTCACATGACTGGGAATACATTCATTAGGCCCTAATCTATGGATTTCACATGACTGGGAATACATGCATTAGGCCCTAATCTATGGATTTCACATGACTGGGAATACATTCATTAGGCCCTAATCTATGGATTTCACATGACTGGGAATACATTCATTAGGCCCTAATCTATGGATTTCACATGACTGGGAATACATTCATTAGGCCCTAATCTATGAATTTCACATGACTGGGAATACATTCATTAGGCCCTAATCTATGAATTTCACATGACTGGGAATACATTCATTAGGCCCTAATCTATGAATTTCACATGACTGGGAATACATTCATTAGGCCCTAATCTATGGATTTCACATGACTGGGAATACATGCATTAGGCCCTAATCTATGGATTTCACATGACTGGGAATACATTCATTAGGCCCTAATCTATGGATTTCACATGACTGGGAATACATTCATTAGGCCCTAATCTATGGATTTCACATGACTGGGAATACATTCATTAGGCCCTAATCTATGGATTTCACATGACTGGGAATACAGATGTGTTTCTGTTGGTCACAGATACATTTTTTAAAAACAATTAGAGACCTGGATCAGATAATCAGTCAGTATTTGGTGTGACTACTATTTGCCTCATACAGTGCGACACATCTTCTTCACATAGTGTTGATTAGGCTGCTGATTGTGGCCTGTGGAATGTTGTCCCACTCCTCTTCAATGGCTGTGTGATGTTGCTGGATATTGGCAGGAACTGGAACACGCTGTCGTACAAGTCAATCCAGAACATCCTAAACATGCTCAATGGGTCTGGTGAGTATGAAGTCCATGGAAGAACTGGGACTTTTTTCAGCTTCCAGGAATTGTGTACAGATCCGTGCGACATGGGACTGTGCATTATCATGCTGAAACATGAGGTGTTGGCAACGGATCAATTGTCACACCCTGACCTTAGTGTTCATTGTTTTCCTTGTTATTTTGGTTAGGTCAGGGTGTGACATGGGTGATGTATGTGTTTTGACTTGTCTAGGGGTTTTGTATGTTTATGGGGCTGTATCTTTTCCAGGTCTATGGTTGCCTAGATTGGTTCTCAATTAGAGGCAGGTGCTTAATCGTTGTCTATGATTGGGAACCATATTTAGGCAGCCATGTTCTTTGGGTATTTTGTGGGTGATTGTCTTCTGTCTTTGTGTCTATGCACCAGATAGGACTGTTTTGGGTTTTTCCACATTTGTTGTTTTGGTATTTTGTAGTGTTTATGGTCTTTATTAAACATGTTATACTCTAACCACGCTGCGCTTTGGTCCTCTCCTTCGTCCACAGAAGAAAGCCGTTACATGAATGGCACGATAATGTGCCTCAGGATCTCATCACGGTATCTCTGTGCATTCAAATTGCCATTGATAAAATGCAGTTGTGTTAGTTGTCCGTAGCTTATGCCTGCCCATACCACAACCCCACCGCCACCATGAGACACTCTGTTCACAACGTTGACATCAGCGAACCGCTCGCACACACGACATCATACACGCCATCTACCATCTGCCCGGTACAGTTAAACCGGGATTCAGCTGTGATGAGCACACTTCTCCAGCTTGCCAGTGGCCATCAAAGGTGAGCATTTGCCCACTGAAGTTGGTTCCGCAGTTGGTTATGACGAGGAACAGCAGCCAGGTTAAAACCCTTGTGAGGACGACGAGCACGCAGATGAGATTCCTTGAGATGGTTTCTGACAATTTGTGCAGAAATTCTTCATTTGTGCAAACCCACAGTTTCATCAGCTATCCGGGTGGCTGGTCTCAGATGATCACTCAGGTGAAGAAGATGGATGTGGAGGTCCTGGGCTGGCGTGGTTACCTGTGGTCTGTGGTTGTGAGGCCGGTTGGACATACTGACAAATTCTCGGCTTATGGTTGACAAATGAACATTCAATTCTCTGGAAACAGCTCTGGTGGACTTTTTCCACATTTTGAAACGTTACAGCCTTATTCTAAAATGGATTAAATCGCCCCATCCCCCCCGCTCATCAATCTACACACAATACACACAATACTCCATAATGACATCACAATACCCCATAATGACATCACAATACCCCATAATGACATCACAATACCCCATAATGACATCACAATACCCCATAATGACATCACAATACTCCATAATGACATCACAATACCCCATAATGACATCACAATACTCCATAATGACATCACAATACCCCATAATGACATCACAATACCCCATAATGAATTGTCACGCCTGTTCCAGCTCTTCCTGCCGCTGGCGCTCGAGGGCTCTCCAGGATTACTCAATCAAGCCACCATCAGTACGCACACCTGCCTCTCCCCGTCACGCGCATCTGTGCTCATTGGACTCAGCTGAACTCTATTACTTGTGTTATTGCCTTCCCTGTATCTGTCTGTTCCCTAAGCTCTGTTCCCTGCTTCGGGACTGATGTTTGTCATATGTCCTTGTTCACCCGTGTGCTGACACTGTTCCTGTCGTGTTCTATGTCTGTTCCCTATTAAATGTTTGACTCACCGTACCTGCTTCTCCTGTCCGACGTCGGTCTTTACACACTATCCTATTCATAATCTGAAAGGAATAAAAACAACGCTGTCTTTCTCATTTGCATATTGTATTGAGATCAAATTATAAGTCAAACATTTGCTATCTTGAGAAGGAGGATAACACTAAGTTTAGTGCTTTTGTTCCTTTCTTATAAAAAGAGGGGAGGAGGACACAGAGATCTCTGAGAGAACAGAGATATTATATGGTGACTACTTTGAGGAGGACACAGAGATCTCTGTGTATGGATAGAAGAGAGAACAGAGATATTATATGGTGACTACTTTGAGGAGGACACAGAGATCACTGAGAGAACAGAGATATTATATGGTGACTACTTTGAGGAGGACACAGAGATCTCTGTGTATGGATAGAAGAGAGAACAGAGATATTCTATGCTGACTAATTTGAGGAGGGAACAGAGATCTCTGTGTATGGATAGAAGAGAGAACAGAGATATTATATGGTGACTACTTTGAGGAGGACACAGAGATCATTGAGAGAACAGAGATATTATATGGTGACTACTTTGAGGAGGACACAGAGATCTCTGTGTATGGATAGAAGAGAGAACAGAGATATTATATGGTGACTACTTTTAGGAGGACACAGAGATCATTGAGAGAACAGAGATATTATATGGTGACTACTTTGAGGAGGACAGAGATCTCTGTGTATAGATAGAAGAGAGAACATAGATATTCTATGGTGACTAATTTGGTAACTGGTGCAATTTATTACATTGAGACATTTCTTCATAGCAAACAATAACAACAAACACTGCCAACACCACCCACCTTCACAGTACCCTGTCAACAACACCCACCCTCACAGTACCATGTCAACACCATCCACCCTCACAGTAACCTGTCAACAACACCCACCCTCACAGTACCATGTCAACACCATCCACCCTCACAATACCCTGTCAACAACACCCACCCTCACAGTACCATGTCAACACCATCCCCCCCCCAAACCCTGTCAACACCACCCACCCTCACAGTACCATGTCAACACCACCTACCCTCACAATACCCTGTCAACACCACCCACCCTCACAGTACCATGTCAACACCACCTACCCTCACAATACCCTGTCAACACCACCCACCCTCACAATACCCTGTCAACACCACCCACCTTCACAGTACCCTGTCAACAACACTCACCTTCACAGTACCCTGTCAACAACACCCACCCTCACAATACCCTGTCAACAACACCCACCCTCACAGTACCATGTCAACACCACCTACCCTCACAGTACTCTGTCAACAACACCCACCCTCACAGTACCATGTCAACACCACCCACCTTCACACTACCCTGTCAACAACACCCACCCTCACAGTACCCTGTCAACAACACCCACCCTCACAGTACCATGTCAACACCACCTACCCTCACAGTACTCTGTCAACACCACCTACCCTCACAGTACCCTGTCAACACCACCTACCCTCACAGTACCCTGTCAACACCACCTACCCTCACATTAACCTTGCTCTTTCCATCTCCTAGATTCAGGGCCTCCAGTAGAGGCCCAGCGGTACATAGCTTCTCTCCCAAAGGAGTACACGTCCAACAGCAGTGACCCGTACCAGCAGTTCAACATAGCTTCTCTCCCAAAGGAGTACACGTCCAACAGCAGTGACCCGTACCAGCAGTTCAACATAGCTTCTCTCCCAAAGGAGTACACGTCCAACAGCAGTGACCCGTACCAGCAGTTCAACATAGCTTCTCTCCCAAAGGAGTACACGTCCAACATCAGTGACCCGTACCAGCAGTTCATTGACACTTATGGAACCCACTACATTCACCTGGTGGACCTTGGGGGGAGGATGAAGAGGGTGACTGGAATCCGCACCTGCTTGGCCACCCTGAACCAGGTGTCTGTGTCCCAGGTGCAGACATGTCTTAGTATGGGGTTGTCTGATGGCATGGGGTTGTTAAATGTGTTGAGTGGGCAGTGTTCAAAGGTCTTTAATAATGAAGACAGTATTACAGGTTATGACAAGGGTTTCCTGAGTCACAGCACTGAGGTGACAGGTGGGGATGACTGACACACTGCAATTTGCATACTGTGCCAATAGATCCATGGATGATGCAATCAGCCATCACACTGCACACTGCCCTATCCCATCTGGACAAGAGGAATACCTATGTAAGATCTCTGTTCATTGACTACAGTTCAGCGTTCAACACCATAGTACACTCTAAGCTCTTCATTAAGCTCGGGGCCCTGGGTCTGAACTCCGCCCTGGACTTCCTGACGGACTGCCCCCAGCTGGTGAAGGTAGGCAACGACACCTCCACTACAATCATCCTCAACACTGGGGCCTCACAAGGGTGCATGCTCAGCCCCCTCCTGTACTCCCTGTTCAACCGTGAATGCGTGGTCTCGCACGCCTCCAACTCGATCATGAAGTTTGCAGTCGACACAACAGTGGTAGGCCTGATTAGCAACAACGACGAGACGGCCTACAGGGAGGAGGTGAGGGCCCTGGTGGAGTAGTGCCAGGAAATAACCTCTCCCTCAATGTCAACAAAACAAAGGGGCTGATCGTGGACTTCAGGAGACATCAGAGGGAGCACGCCCCTATCCATATCAACGGGACCCCGGTGGAGAAGGTGAAAATCTTTAAGTTCCTCGGCGTACACATCACTGACCGTCTGAAATGGTCCACCAACACACAGACAGCATGGTGAAGATGGCACAACAGCACCTCTTTAACCACAGGAGGCTTGGCCCCTAAGACATCACTGACCGTCTGAAATGGACCACCCAGACAGACAGTGTGGTGAAGATGGTACAACAGCACCTCTTTAACCACAGGAGGCTTGGCCCCTAAGACATCACTGACCGTCTGAAATGGTCCACCCAGACAGACAGCGTGGTGAAGAAGGCACAACAGCACCTCTTTAACCACAGGAGGCAGAATAAATTCGGCTTGGCCCCTAAGACCCACACTAACTTTTACAGATGCACCACTGAGAGCATAAGGCTGTATCACCGCCTGGTACGGCAACGTCGCCGTCCGTAACTGCAGGGCTCTTCAGAGGTGGTGCGGTCAGCCCAGCGCATAACCTTGGGCACACTTTAGGACTCAAGGTGATGCGCTGGGCTGACCGCACCTCCTCTGCGTGACTTGGTTCATGACACCAAGGTGAGGGATAATCTACAAGCAGCTATTGGTCAGAATGTGACAGACAATGGGATTGAGAAAAACAAGACAGAACAGACACCTTGTGGGGTGAGTTCTCCCAACCTGTCTCCTGATCGCTGCCCTCTGTTGGTAGGGAGAGGCAGACTGACTGTCTTTGTGGACCGTGGGTTCAGTATAAGGGGTGATGAGTGCACCATGGGTATGGTCTGAGGGGTGATGAGTGCACCATGGGTATGGTCTGAGGGGTGATGAGTGCACCATGGGTATGGTCTGAGGGATGATGAGTGCACCATGGGTATGGTCTGAGGGGTGATGAGTGCAGGTCAGTACAGGGAAACCCACATTGTTAAAAACACCTGTGATCCATTTTGACATTGACATTTTGACTTTGGCAATGTAAACACCCAGTCCACTCCAGCGCTCCAGGTGTGGTATAAGCCCCTATATAAAGCTCCGCCTTATCTCAGTTCACTGGTCACGATGGCAACACCCACCCGTAGCACGCGCTCCAGCAGGTGTATCTCACTGATCATCCCTAAAGCCAACACCCCATTTGGTCGCCTTTCCTTCCAGTTCTCTGCTACCTGTGACTGGAACGAATTGCAAAAATCGTTGAAGTTGGAGAATTTTATCTCCCTCACCAACATCTGCTATCTGAGCAGCTAACCAATCGCTGCAGCTGTACATAGTCCATCGGTAAATAGCCCACCCAATTTACCTACCTCATCCCCATACTGTTTATATTTATTTACTTTTCTGCTCTTTACCTGCACATGACCATCTGATCATTTATCACTCCAGTGTTAATCTGCAAAATTGTAATTATTCGCCTACCTCCTCATGCCTTTTGCACACAATGTATATAGACTCTTTTTAAAAAAAAGAAAAAGAGTCGACTGTGTTATTGACTTGTTTATTCTTTACTCCATGTGTAACTTTGTGTTGCTGTCTGTTCACACTGCTATGCTTTATCTTGGCCAGGTCGCAGTTGTAAATGAGAACTTGTTCTCAACTAGCCTACCTGGTGAAATAAAAACTAAAATAAATAAACACAACCCCCCAGGTCAGTGATATATAAACACACAGCATGGGAACCATTATCATCACTGTCTAACGCTCCAGGTGTGGTATAAGCCCCTATATAAACACAACCCTCCAGGTCAGTGATATATAAACACACAGCATGGGAACCATTATCATCACTGTCTAACGCTCCAGGTGTGGTATAAGCCCCTATATAAACACAACCCCCCCAGGTCAGTGATATATAAACACACAGCATGGGAACCATTATCATCACTGTCTAACGCTCCAGGTGTGGTATAATCCCCTATATAAACACAACCCCCCCAGGTCAGTGATATATAAACACACAGCATGGGAACCATTATCATCACTGTCTAACGCTCCAGGTGTGGTATAAGCCCCTATATAAACACAACCCCCCAGGTCAGTGATATATAAACACACAGCATGGGAACCATTATCATCACTGTCTAACGCTCCAGGTGTGGTATAAGCCCCTATATAAACACAACCCTCCAGGTCAGTGATATATAAACACACAGCATGGGAACCATTATCATCACCGTCTAACGCTCCAGGTGTGGTATAAGCCCCTATATAAACACAACCCCCCAGGTCAGTGATATATAAACACACAGCATGGGAACCATTATCATCACTGTCTAACGCTCCAGGTGTGGTATAAGCCCCTATATAAACACAACCCCCCAGGTCAGTGATATATAAACACACAGCATGGGAACCATTATCATCACCGTCTAACGCTCCAGGTGTGGTATAAGCCCCTATATAAACACAACCCCCCAGGTCAGTGATATATAAACACACAGCATGGGAACCATTATCATCACCGTCTAACGCTCCAGGTGTGGTATAAGCCCCTATATAAACACAACCCTCCAGGTCAGTGATATATAAACACACAGCATGGGAAACATTATCATCACTGTCTAACGCTCCAGGTGTGGTATAAGCCCCTATATAAACACAACCCCCCAGGTCAGTGATATATAAACACACAGCATGGGAACCATTATTATCACTGTGGACTGAACCATGGTACTTTCTCCTTCTCCCTCACATTAACTTGTGACAAACCCCTGACTGCTCCTAAGCGGGACCGTTATGTCCCCATCCCAAACTAGAGGGGAATCAATCGAGAGGCGGATTACGGTGAACTGACAACCAGTGTTATTCTATCCTTTGAGGAGGAACCTAATCTCAGTCATGAGTCATATTTCCAAAAGTATATTTTCAGACATTTCCTTCTTGATGCTTCCATTAGATTCTTTACAACGTACAGGAGTCTGCATTCTGTTTAACGTTTTTATGAATGAACTTGACACAATTGTCAATTTTAACCTCTAGTATCTAGTCCATGCCTTTTAACTTTTTGTTTTAACTCTTTTATAATCTTACATTATATATAAAATAACTATTGATCTGTTCAGGATTTTCCTGTCTTTTGTTAAAATCTATACATCTTTCCCCTGTCCTGTGACGTCTTTCGTGTCAGATATAATATAAGATGAATATCTCATCATGTCTGTAGTTTCCACCTTGTTTGCCAAAGGCAGACACACACACACACACACACACACACACACACACACACACACACACACACACAAACACAAACACACACAAACACACACACACACACACACAAATTGCTTAATCAGCGTTATTCTGAGTTGAGTGGACTTCAAAAGGACAGACGCTGAGCTAATGTGTGTTTACTCAACAAACTCAGCTCAAAGTCAGTTGAATTTCAACAAGTTTGTTCAGTAAAATAGTCCTGTTTGTTCAAAACAGCATTTTCATTGTCCTACTTAACCAGCAGGTTGATTTTCAGAATTGTTTGTTTCAATACCTGTGTTTTGGCATTTACTTTGATTGGTTGATTAATCATGCTACACAATAAATAGCATACCTTTATCAAAACAAATCTAGTCTGTTAGTAGATGGACTTATTGCTTATGGCTGTTCCAGTCTAAACCAATTATCTCGTCTCAATAACACAGGCGGCTGGTGGCACCTTAATTGGGGAGGAAGGGCTCATGGTAATGGCTGGAGCGGCATACATGGAATGGCATCGAACACGTTTCCATGTTTTCAATACCATTCCATTCACTCCATTCCAGCCATTTATTATGAGCCATCCTCCCCTCAGTAGCCTCCTGTGGTCAGTAAACAATCTTCCCTGGCAGTCATTCTGAATACTGGTTGCAGGTGAATTAGAAGTTCAAATGGTTGGATATCCTCACTTTGGGCTGGATTCCGATAGAAATAACACATCACCTTGCAAGCCAGCATAATGTGACTTGCGGGTTTGATGTGACCTGTAAGTTTCAGACCACTGCGTTAGGGTGTAACTAGCCCCTCAAATAATGGCCTTATGATACATATAATGTATTTTCATAAAGAGTTTAATTTGAAAGATAACGTGCTCACTTAAACACTCACTTGGTGAAGGCTACGGTACTGAAAATCATTGAATACAACAATGATATCTCTGCCACTAACAAATTAAGTCACGGGTGTTAACTACCATTCACTCGAAAGGCACTCTGGGTAATATGCGAATAAGTTAGAATGAATTCTCCAACTGACCTACTCAGGGTTGCTTTTGACATGGAGATGCTCTGCAGGCCAATGCCCTCAGAGAGTTTGATTTGCTATACCCATGAAAAACATGTTATCTTGAAAAACCACGTTTTGCTATGCCCATGAAAAACATGTTATCTTGAAAAACCACATTTGCCATGCCCATGAAAAACATGTTATCTTGAAAAACCACGTTTTGCTATGCCCATGAAAAACACAATGCACATGAGGATGGTCCAGAAAATGATCAGTAAAGTCTCTGTAAGTTATAACCACATCTTTGGGAATCAAAAAAATAATAATAATAATTGCAAATTAGACATCAATGTCTATGTCCCACTTTTGTGATTATTTATTTATTTTGAACAAACATTCCAGTGTTTACAGCAGGCGTCTGGATATTTATTTTGAAGCCCCAGATGTGTATCATTGACCCTAGTTAGATTACAAACACTATGAAAACAGATCATATCATATCCTCTGTTGAATCAATAAGAAGAGATTTTATGAAATCTTACCACTGTGGGAATAATTCAAACTGGATACAAGTGGATAGAGATTGGGCCAAGTACAGAAAGCATGGGGTGGCAGGGTTAGAGCATTGGACTAGTAACCGGAAGATTGCAAGTTCAAACCCCCGAGCTGACAAGGTACAAGTCTGTCGTTCTACCCCTGAACAGGTAGTTAACCCACAGTTCCTAGGCCGTCATTGAAAATAAGAATTTGTTCTTAACTGACTTGCCTGGTTAAATAAAGGTAAAATAAAATGAAATACATTTTCAACACACAACAACACGTGTTCAGCTCTGTATGTGACTGCTGACAGTTTTGTTGGTGAAAACGTAGCAGTTTTTGCTTTATGATGTCTGTCATTACTCTACACTACGGTTACTCTACGCTACGGTTACTCTACGCTACGGTTACTCTACGCTACGGTTACTCTACGCTCCGGTTACTCTACGCTACGGTTACTCTACGCTCCGGTTACTCTACGCTACGGTTACTCTACGCTCCGGTTACTCTACGCTACGGTTACTCTGCGCTACGGTTACTCTACACTACGGTTACTCTACACTACGGTTACTCTACACTACGGTTACTCTACACTACATTGTATTTTTCCTGCTGGTTTGCCAGATATGTAGAATCAATGCATAAACTCCGTTTCCCACCATGCAGTTTGTAACACGATAAGGAGCCAGTCTTTGTTTACTCTGAGAGCTGGTGGGTACAGAGATCATTTCATGTGGACATGAGAGGACAGAGAGATCTGCTGTGGATTTTACGTTGTAAGTATTGACAGCCATAGGACAACCGGGGAGAGAAGGAACATTTATCAAATCATATTAACAATAGATCTAAACGTTTGAGTATTTTATGAACGGCAGGGTAGCCTAGTGGTTAGAGCTTTGGACTAGTAACCGGAAGGTTGCAAGTTCAAACCCCTGAGCTGACAAGGTACAACATCTGTCATTCTGCCCCTGAACAAGGCAGTTAGTATAGTAGAAGACAGTGGAATCAAAATCATCCCCTTCCTCAGCGGAACCTTTTTTCTCATTTGTAGATTTTTAGATTTTTTATTCTACAAATGAGAAAAAAGGTTCCGCTGAGGAAGGGGATCATTTTGATTCCACTGTCTTCTACTATACTTCCCACAACACAATGACTATTACTTCAGTCTTTTAAACCAAAACACTTTGTTTAAAAAAAAGAAAGTAGTTCATTTTAGACAGTATATTGTTTTTTATTTGTCCTTTATTTAACCAGGCAAGTCAGTTAAGAACAAATTCTTATTTTCAATGACGGCCTAGGAACAGTGGGTTAACTGCCTGTTCAGGGGCAGAACAACAGATGTTGTACCTTGTCAGCTCGGGGGTTTGAACTTGCAACCTTCCGGTGACAACCTTCGTTATTTAAATCCTCTCTTCTAGATTGACCAATCAGGAGTGACAACGATGACAGCATCAGTCGTCCTCTCTCCCGTGTTTCACCCGGTGTTCATGGGTTTCCTGGCTCTGTCGAGCTTGGAGGGAGTGTTCACCTGTCGTCTAGGGACCCCAGAAGAATGCGCCAATTGTTCCTTTGTGCCTGGCTACAAACTGGCTGGGATGGGCTATGATGTCGTAACACTGAGACAAAAACGGGCCTCCGTGTTTGATGTCAACAGTTACTTGGCTAACTCCTGCATGGTATGTGTGAACCCACTTATGGGAGGTGAGCTTCAGAAACTCCCCTTGCATATGAAGGACTGGCGGGCCGAAAGTGACTGCAAGAGGAAGACTCTGAGTTCCTACTACTACTCTGTCAGCTCTCTTGTGGATGATATAGCCTTCTTTATAGAGAATGACTGGAAGGCGGGGCTAAAACTGGAGAATGTAGATCTGCAGTTAGCAGGCAGCAAGTCCAAGGTGTACGGCTTTGCATCCGCACACTCAAACGCAGACAAGTCTTCCTTCTCATTTCAACAATTTACCTGCTCTGTCTACAGGTCAGGCCATGTATCATGATGTTTGTGAGGTCATGTATATTTCAATTCTAAGTGCTTGAAGCAATTGTGCAGCACTCTCTCAGCGTTTTCAGCAAACTTTAGCCATAAAATGGCTTTTGAAACACTTTAAAAAAAAAGGGTCACAGTCATGCAGATTTTCAGCACAACCTTTTATTAAGCAAAGACATCATTTCCAGGGAGGGACCAGACTTGCTCTCCAGCCAATTAGTAATATTAATTGATCAATTACATACCAGGGCAAAATGAAAACCAGCAGGACTGTGAAACTATAGGGCCTGAATTGTGTCGCCCTGATATATAGGAGATTTGTACATTTCTTATAACTGCATAGTTAACAGCCACTCTAACCCTCTTTTAGTTTCAGTGTACCCAGTAAACCCCCACTCTAACCCTCTTTTAGTTTCAGTGTACCCAGTAAACACCCACTCTAACCCTCTTTTAGTTTCAGTGTACCCAGTAAACCCCCACTCTAACCCTCTTTTAGTTTCAGTGTACCCAGTAAACACCCACTCTAACCCTCTTTTAGTTTCAGTGTACCCAGTAAACCCCCACTCTAACCCTCTTTTAGTTTCAGTGTACCCAGTAAACCCCCACTCTAACCCTCTTTTAGTTTCAGTGTACCCAGTAAACACCCACTCTAACCCTCTTTTAGTTTCAGTGTACCCAGTAAACACCCACTCTAACCCTCTTTTAGTTTCAGTGTACCCAGTAAACCCCCACTTAGCCTGGATTTCCAGCGACGCATAGCTTCTCTGCCACACCACTACACATCCAACAGTGAGGCGTACAAGGACATCATTGATACCTACGGAACCCACTACATCAGTGATGGAGACCTCGGAGGGATGATGAAGAGGGTGACTAGCATTCGCACCTGTCTAGCAGCCCTAAACAAGGTCTTTGTGTCCGACGTGGAAACATGTCTGAGTATGGGGTTGGACTTGGACATACCTGTAGGACTGCCCGTTGACTTAGGGCTAAACCTTTTGGGTGGACAATGTTCGAAGGTCGCTAGCAACTCTGACAGTGCAACAGGGTACAGCATGGGTTTCTTAAGCCACCACACGGAAGTGAACGGTGGGAGAACCCTAAATGGAGTTGCTTCTATGAGAAAAGCTAATATAGATAGTTTCTTAAAATGGATGAAAAGCCTAAATGAGTTTCCGGAAATGGTATCCTTCTCCCTGCAGCCTCTATCTCAACTGGTTGATGACAAACAGACGAGCGCTGATCTACAAACAGCTATTAGTCAGTATGTGATCGACAGCGGGATTAAGAGAATAAAGACAGAGAATCAAGCATGCAGGGATTCACCTGACCTCTCTGCTGATTGCTGCCCCCTGTTGGCAGGGAGAGGCAAACTAACAGTCTTTGTGGACCGTGGGTTTAGTCTAAGGGGTGATGGGATGGCCGAACCAGAGGTTTACGTCAAACTGTGGTGTTCAGGTCAGCACAGGCAGACCCGCTGGATCACTACCTATGATCCACTTTGGCATACACATTTCAACTTTAACTATGTAAACACCCAGTCCTCTCTAGAGCTCCAGGTGTGGGATAAGGACCCAGGGGAACGTGACGATGACCTCCAGGGTGGGTGTTCTGTAAACCTGGAGCAGGGGAGCCACGTGCATAGCTGTGGACTCAGTAATGGGAGTTTCACATTCTCTTACACATTAACTTGTGACAAACACCTGACTGGTGATAAATGTGACCAATATTACCCCTCCCCAAACTAGAGGGGAAAATCAGTGAAGAATCACAGTTAATCCACGAGAGAGTCATAGTGACTGATTACAGTAGGATAATAATATATACAATTTGACCTTTGAAATATTTGAAATATTTTACATTTTTTCTTCTTTAGTCTTTTAGATCATCGTATTTTATGTATGTAACAATCAGTGGTGTAAAAAGTATTCAATTCTCATACTTGAGTAGTACTTTAAAATTATTTTTACCTAAACTATTTTACAACACTGATAACAATGTAGGAGAACAGTCATGAAAAATTATTCATGGGAATTATTCATGAAAATGAATGAAAGCACTTCTGTAATGTAGCATTTTAACCACCGGAGGGAAATGTAGTCCTTAGTTATCCTTTAGTTGTATCAGATGTTGCAGTATGTATCTCATGTGATGGGGAATACGACCTACTTACTACATAATAAATTCTTCTTCTCCTGATTGTTTTAGCTTTTGTATTTATTTCAAAGAGTGTTGTAAAGTACACTGAGTGTACAACACATTATGAACATCTCTTTTCATGACATAGACTGACCAGGTGAATCCAGGCGGAAGCTATGGTTCCTTAATGATATAATTAGTCAAATCCACTTCTATCAGTGTAGATGAAGAGGAGGAGACGGGTTAAAGAAGGATTTTTAAGCCTTGACACCATTGAGACATGTATTGTGTGTGTGTGTGTCATTTAGAGGGTGAATGGGCAAGACAAAATATTTAAGTGCCTTTGAACGGGGTGTGGTAGCAGGTGCCAGGCGCATCGGTTTGAGTCAAGAACTGCAACGCTGCTGGGTTTTTCATACTCAACAATTTCCCATGTGTTTATGTTGCAGGAATTTAATTCCTCTGTTTTAATTCCCAATTCATATTAAACACTCTGTCAATTCATAAGAATTTGTATGACCCTTATTTTATAGAGATCGACAGAGCCCGGTCTTAAAGTCAAATAGCAGCCAGTCATTGTTCTAACTCTTGACCACATTCACACACATTATATTCAGTACTGGGATCAAGAAAGAAAACTCATACATATACAGAATAGTATTCTGATTAGTACATATACAGTAACATAATAGTATTCTGATTAGTACATATACAGTAACATAATAGTATTCTGATTAGTACATATACAGTAACATGATAGTATTCTGATTAGTCAGTCCTGATTGAAATGTATACATAATTAGTCATCATTGATAAAAATTCCCTTAACAGTTTCTAAGAATGGTCCACCACCAAAAGTACATCCAGCCAACTTGACACAACTTGTGGAAGCATTGGGAGTTAACATGGGCCAGCATCCCTGTGGAACGCTTTCAACACCTTGTAGAGTCCATGCCCCCGACGAAATGAGGCTGTACTGAGGGCAAAATGGGGGCAACTCAATATTAGGAAGGTCTTCTTAATGTTTTGTACACTCGGTGTAAAAGTGAACAACATTTTATGATCACATTTAGTACCAGAGTGAGTTGAAAGAGGAAACATTGAAAGTGGGTAAATTAAGGCAGACAGAGAAACATGTGTCTTTCATCTACTATATGAGACTTGCACCTTAGTTAACAGAGGGTCTGCATTGGTTACACTTGACGTCAGCCACCAGTGTGTGCAGAGGGAGGAGAGAGTAAGTGCCATTGTCTAGGTTGACCCAGATGCTAGGCTATTCAACCAGTCGTAGAAGCCCTGACCCTGCCAACCGCTTCCCCCTGACACCTCGGTCATGTGATTAAAGAATCCCCAGGAGTGTCTTGACACACTGCCCCTATTACTGAGGATGATCCTGCACCAGCTACTCAAGGCTACAAGCCATCCTCCCCTCAGCAGTCTCCTGTGATGCACACAGTTCCTCACAGACAGACACCTTGTTGAGAGTGGCCAAGCAGGTGTGGATGGAGGTCACACTCTTCAGCCCTCCTCCCAGGGTCGCCTAAAGAAGTTAATAGTATATATAGATATAGATATATATATATATATAGAGAGAGAGAAATTGTCTCTCCACAATAATACAATAGCTTACAATCCCAAAAAACAGATTAAAAAAAAACTCAAATAGTTTTGAGACAATAAAAGCAGTCATAGTCAAACATGGTACAGTATTTCACTTGGAGTGACCACCTGAGGGCTGTAGTGTGTCATTTGTGCTGATGAAACGCTGGTACATGTGTAGAGTGGTTCTGTTGAGCCTCTGGGGAGGGACAGCGCCTCCTGGTGGACGTCAAGGTGTAGTTGGTTGCTGAAGGGAGTCGCAGAATTTTTTGGGGGGTTGAAAAAGCGAGATCAATGTAAGAACCGACGCTGGAAATGAGAAGCAGGTACGGAGCGGGAACATTTAATTTTGCACAGACATGGTACCGTACAGAACCGTGTAACAAAACGACAATCAAAAATGAATGCAGAAGCGGGGAACAGAGCTGGGGAACAGACAGATAATAGGTAATAACATGGTGATTGAGTCCAGGTGAGTGCAATGAATCGCTGATGCGCGTTAGGGAAGCAGGTGTGCGTAATGAGGGTGGCAGGAGTGCGTAATGAGGGTGGCAGGTGTGCGTAATGAGGGTGGCAGGAGTGCGTAATGAGGGTGACAGGAGTGCGTAATACAGAGCAGCCTGGCACCCTCGAGTGCCAAGGAGAGAGAGTGGGAAGAGGCGTGACAATCAATGACTTTAAACATGCTGTAAACACACTTTAAACATGCTGTGAACATGCTGTGAACATGCTTTATACATTTTCAATTTTTTATTTTTTTATTTTACCTTTATTTAACTAGGCAAGTCAGTTAAGAACAAATTCTTATTTTCAATGACGGCCTAGGAACAGTGGGTTAACTGCTTGTTCAGGGGCAGAACGACAGATTTGTACCTTGTCAGCTCGGGGAATTGAACTTGCAACCTTTCGGTTACTAGTCCAACGCTCTAACCACTAGGCTACCCTGCCGCCCCTATACATGCTGTAAACATGCTGTAAACATGCTTTACACATGCTGTGAACATGCTTTAAACATGCTGTAAACATGCTGTGAACATGCTTTAAACATGCTGTAAACATCCTTTACACATGCTGTAAACAAATCTAATTAAAATAAAATCAAATTTATTTATATAGCCCTTCGTACATCAGCTGATATCTCAAAGTGCTGTACAGAAACCCTGCCTAAAACCCCCAACAGCAAGCAATGCAGGTGTAGAAGCACGGTGGCTCGGAAAAACTCCCTAGAAAGGCCAAAAACTAGGAAGAAACCTAGAGAGGAACCAGGCTATGTGGGGTGTCCAGTCCTCTTCTGGCTGTGCCGGGTGGAGATTTTAACAGAACATGGCCAAGATGTTCAAATGTTCATAAATGACCAGCATGCTCGAATAATAATAAGGCAGAACAGTTGAAACTGGAGCAGCAGCACGGCCAGGTGGACTGGGGACAGCAAGGAGTCATCATGTCAGGTAGTCCTGGGGCATGGTCCTAGGGCTCAGGTCCTCCGAGAGAGAGAAAGAAAGAGAGAATTAGAGAATTCACACAGGACACCGAATAGGACAGGAGAAGTACTCCAGATATAACAAACTGACCCTAGCCCCCCGACACATAAACTACTGAAGCATAAATACTGGAGGCTGAGACAGGAGGGGTCAGAAGACACTGTGGCCCCATCCGAGGACACCCCCGGACAGGGCCAAACAGGAAGGATATAACCCCACCCACTTTGCCAAAGCACAGCCCCCACACCAATAGAGGGATATCTTCAACCACCAACGTACCATCCTGAAACATGCTGTAAACATTCTTTAAACATGTTGTAAATATGCTGTGAACATGCTTTATACATGCTGTAAACATTCTTTAAACATGCTGTAAACATTCTTTAAACATGCTGTAAACATGCTTTATACAGGCTGTAAACATGCTGTAAACATGCTTTAAACATGCTGTAAACATCCTTTATACATGCTGTAAACATGATGTAAACATGCTGTGAACATGCATTATACATGCTGTAAACATTCATTATACATGCTGTAAACATGCTTTATACAGGCTGTAAACATGATGTAAACATGCTGTGAACATGCATTATACATGCTGTAAACATTCATTATACATGCTGTGAACATGCTTTATACATGCTGTAAACATGATGTAAACATGCTGTAAACATTCTTTAACCTGACAAAGATGTTGGTTCCCAATTGGGGATCAGCCCCCCCACCGTCAGCTGGAACGGTGGCGCACGGAATGCAAAAATATTCTTAGAAATATTTAACCTCCACACATTAACAAGTCCAATAGCTCAAATGAAAGATAAACAACTTGTTTATCTAGCCAGAAAGTCAGATTTCTAAAATGTTTTACGGCGAAAACATAGCACATATTTATGTCAAACCACCACCGAAGACACACCGAAGACACAGCTAATTTCCATAGCCAAATTGAACAAAATATGCAATCACCAAACGCAGGATTAAAAGAAAAATAATTTCACTAACCTTTTGAAATCTTCATCAGATGACAGTAATATAACATGTTACACAGTACATTTATGTTTTTTTCAATAATATGCCATAAATATCCATAAATCTCTGTTTACAATGACGCCATGTTAAAAAAATGCTACTCAAATGTCCGGAGAAATGACGATGGCTTTGGCACACGCCGTCAGCTAACATGGAATACACAACATAAACTTTGACTAAATATGCATGTTCTACATATATATAGAAAGATACACTTCTTCTAAATGCAATCGCTGTGTTACATTTATTTTTTACTTTACAGATTTCGTTCACTAGGCTATAATGTGAGTCGACGCTCAGCAATTAGCATTTTGGCTCCTCTATCTCGGAGTCCACAGAAACCCAAATTTAACACATAAATATTCCCTTACCTTTGCTGTTCTTCCATCAGAAGACCTGGAAGGGTTTATACTTACCAAAAACAGCTTTATTTTTGAAGTCTGTGTCTTTCGGTTATCAAACACGACATATTTCGGTTGAAATGCAGCCAAAAAGTAAAGTTGGTGCGCACCAAAACGTCAAAATTACATATTATATGTCGACTAAACTTGTCAAACTATGTTCAGAACACAGCGTTAGCATGCTATATAGCTTCACAGCAATTCTCAGGACGAAGAGAAACACAGGCATCGTTTAATCAATCTTGGAAGAAAGACACCACCGGAGCAGAACGCGCATGAGAGTAACCTGTTTTCTCGCGTGACCGAAAGGATTCGGCCCGGCGATTCACACAATGAGAAGCCCCATTGAAAGCGGACACCACGCTGAAGGCATAGGAACTGTTCCCAGGACTGTAGGTGCTTGGGAAGGGTGGGGGCGATGACGTCAAAGTCGGGCCAACTTTTATGATGACAAGAGAGAGTTTGGGAGAATGAGTGCCCTGAGAGTTCTGCTTTACTTACAGACATAATTTAAACGGTTTTAGAAGCTTTAGAGTGTTTTCTATTCAATAATAATTTTTAATTGCATATATTAGCAATTTTTGACAGATTTGTTTTCTGTTTAACATGGGCACGCAATCACCCCAAAGGGGGCAGCCATCAGCCCTATCCTTAACAGGTACATGTTGTAAACTGGCTGTAAACATCCTTTAAACATGCTGTAAACATGCTGTAAACATGCTGTGAACATGCTGTGAACATGCTGTGAACATGCTGTGAACATGATTTATACATGCTGTATACATTCTTTAAACATGTTGTAAATATGCTGTGAACATGCTTTATACATGCTGTAAACATTCTTTATACAGGCTGTAAACATGCTGTGAACATGCTGTGAACATGCTGTGAACATGCTTTATACATGCTGTAAACATGCTGTGAACATGCTTTATACATGCTGTAAACGTGCTGTGAACATGCTTTATACATGCTGTAAACATGATGTAAACATGCTTTATACATGCTGTAAACATGCTTTATACATGTTGTAAACAGGCTGTAAACAGCCTTTAAACATGCTGTAAACATGCTGTGAACATGCTGTGAACATGCTTTATACATGCTGTAAACATGCTGTAAACATGCTGGGAACAGGCTGTAAACATGCTAGGAACATGCATTATACATGCTGTAAACATGCTGGGAACATGCTTTATACATGCTGTAAACATGCTGTAAACATGCTGTAAACATTATTTAAACATGCTGTAAACATTCTTTATACATTCTGTGAACATGCTGTGAACATGCTTTATACATGCTGTGAACATGCTGTAAACATGCTGGGAACAGGCTGTAAACATGCTGGGAACATGCATTATACATGCTGTAAACATTCTTTATACAGGCTGTAAACATGCTGTGAACATGCTTTATACATGCTGTAAACATGCTGTAAACATTATTTAAACATGCTGTAAACATTCTTTATACATGCTGTGAACATGCTGTGAACATGCTTTATACATGCTGTGAACATGCTTTATACATGCTGTAAACATGCTTTATACATGCTGTAAACATGCTGTAAACATGCTGTGAACATGCTTTATACAGGCTGTAAACATGCTGTGAACATCCTTTATACAGGCTGTAAACATGCTGTGAACATCCTTTATACAGGCTGTAAACATACTGTAAACATGCTTTATACAGGCTGTGAACATGCTGTAAACATGCTTTAAACACATAAAAAAAAAATCCTACTGTTAAATCAACTTCTGTCACAAATTCTTATGACAAACACGTATGTCTGCTCTCACATCCAACCAGCTCTATTCTCTCATGTGACAGACTACTACACGTGATCCTACTGCAGTAGAAGCAGCTGTTACAGTGAGAAGAGGGACTTGTCCACTCTGTCCGGACACTGAAGACTTCCCTACTGCTGCAGGCTGCCAGCCCCACTGCCGTCCCTCCCCCAGTCATTCTTTATCACAGAGGAGACGCTCTCCACCAAGGAGCTGACAGAGGTATAGGCAAAGCTGGAGTGCTCCAGTCGACCAACCACTGTCGACCAACCACTCATACACAGAGAGGGGCAGCTTCTGAAACCTGGTGCAGTGGGTTCTCACACAGGGTACAGTAGTTGGATGTGGTGGTCAAGTAGCTCTGGGAGTCGATCACGTAGGCCCCTTCGAGCCGCAGCGTGACTTAGTCGAAGCCCTGGACCACTAGGATGTGGCCAGGAACAAAGGCAGCGTTGTTGCACCCCTGGGTGGTCCCCAGGATGGTCCCCTGTGTGGTCCCCTGAATGGTCCCCTGGATGGTCCCCTGGGTGGTCCCCTGGCGGCAGTTAGAGACCTCTGACAGGCCCAGGTAAGACCAGGCCAGCAGGCACAGGTGGACCAGGTGAGTGCCAGAGAGTGATGCCATCATCATGGTATTCTCTATTCCAGTTTACTGCAGTCTGTAAAGCAGTTTAGGACCATTAGTGAGAATTAAATGTGACAGCTGGTAACTGAACAAACAGGTGAATAAAAAAAGGAGAGTGGTCGTTGATAAAGACAATCAAGATCAATCCGGTTCATTACAAGTATTCGGGGAGGACACGTCCAGAAGAGAAGCAGAGTAAAATGCCTTCTATACACAATAATAATCACATAGCACCAAATGTTCTGGGAACAACAGAGTGGCTTGTGGGAAGTCATGAGATCAGCTGCCACGTCACAGATACGTTGTCAGTGTGTCCTCGAATCCCGTCTGACGTCAAACTTTAACCAGAACATTCAACACTGGCAGACATGTGAACCTGCCAGTTAGAATCAGGGGAAGGTACATTCCCTGGTTTTCAGATAACTTGGCAGGATTCTATTGGAAACAAGAATCGTCTCCCGGGCTCAAACGAGACATATAAATGCTCATGTTGACTGGGCCTCCTTCAGAGAGCTAAGAAACAAATGTACCTAATTGTACAAATCAGATGACTATTTAAATGCAGTCACAGAGAACCTAAACAACCCTACCAAGTTCTGGACGCTAATCGAATCAGTATCAGGTTCTAATGTATCCTCTGGCCTTCCCGACCATTTAATGATGGATTCTATTGATGTGAAGGATAAAGACCATGTTGTAGGGTTTTTTAGCACATCATATCTGCTGGTTCAGTTTTAATAATAGTGGGTCCCAGGCCTCTAATGTCATCTCTGTTACAGTCAACTATAATATTTGCCCTTACGTCAACCATTTTAACTTTGAGCCTGTTTCTTATGCTGAGGTCTATAAAGCACTAAAGGCAATAGACACTAAAAAGTCTGCAGGTCCAGACAACTTGGACCCCCTACCTCTTAAAGATAGCAGCTGGTATTATCACTGAACCTGTGGCTCACATTTTCAACTTGAGTCTCTTGACCAATTCCATACTCAGCATTTGGAAATCAGTTCATGTCCTCCCACTGCTAAAGGGTGGAGATCCCTCAGATGCTAATAACTATCCTCCTATCTCTAAACTCCCTATCCTAGCCAAAGTCTATGTATCTTTAGTGAACTCACAGTTAAAAAACGTCTTAATTAAGGAGAACATACTGAGCTGTGTTCAGTCTGGCTTTAGATTGGGACACAGCACCACAACTTCAGCTATGGCAGTGGCAAATAACATACTGAGTGGGGTTCAGTCTGGCTTTAGATTGGGACACAGCACCACAACTGCAGCTATGGCAGTGGCAAATAACATACTGAGTGGGGTTCAGTCTGGCTTTAGATTGGGACACAGCACCACAACTGCAGCTATGGCAGTGGCAAATAACATACTGAGTGGGGTTCAGTCTGGCTTTAGATTGGGGCACAGCACCACAACTTCAGCTATGGCAGTGGCAAATAACATACTGAGTGGGGTTCAGTCTGGCTTTAGATTGGGACACAGCACCACAACTTCAGCTATGGCAGTGGCACATGACATCATTAATGCACTTTAAAAAATGAAACATTGTGCTCCTCTGTTTGTGGATTTATCAAAGGCCTTTGATTCAATTGACCATGAATTGTTGCTAGCTAGACTCAGAAACATTGGTCTCAGTGAAGGGACAGTAAACTGGTTTAGGAACTATCTTTCTGACAGAACACAATGTGTTTCATATGCTGCCAATCACAAGTCTAGCTTTCTTGAGATTGATAGAGGTGTGCCCCAGGGTTCCATTTTAGCTCCTGTGTTGTTCTCAATTTGTATTAATGGTTTGGGAAATGGGATGCAACCAGCAAAATTACATCTATATGCAGATGATACAGTTCTATATTCATGTGCTCCTTCTGTTTCAGGCTGTTGAAGAGCTCCAGACTGCTTTTCAGTCACTGCAGGCCTCCCTTTATGGTCTCAAACTGGTCTTGAATGTACAAAAAACAAAATTCATGACCTTTACCAGAGCTCACACTCAGCCAGAGAAGGTTAGCATTGTCACATCTGGCGGCTCACCCATTGAAAAAGTGTCATCCTACAAATACCTAGGTATACGGTTGGATGACAAGTTGTCCTTTAAAGTTCATATGGATAATCTTGAAAGGAAGCTTGAATTGAAATTGGGTTTTTATTTTTGTAATAGGGCTTGTTTCCTGCTTATGGCTAGAATGAAGCTTGTTCAGACCACTTTTCTTTCTGTAATTGATTATGGTGACTTGTTGTATGTGCATGTAGCCTCCTCTGTCTTACAGAGACTCTGTTTATCATGCAGCCTCCTCTGTCTGACAGAGACTGGACTCTGTTTATCATGTATCCTCCTCTGTCTTACAGAGACTGGACTCTGACTGTTTATCATGCATCCTCCTCTGTCTTACAGAGACTCTGTTTATCATGTAGCCTCCTCTGTCTAACAGAGACTGGACTCTGTTTATCATGCAGCCTCCTCTTTCCTACAGAGACTGGACTCTGTTCATCATGCAGCCTCCTCTGTCTTACAGAGTCTGGACTCTGTTCATCATGCAGCCTCCTCTGTCTTACAGAGACTGGACTCTGTTTATCATGCAACCTCCTCTGTCTTACAGAGACTGGACTCTGTTTATCATGCAACCTCCTCTGTCTTACAGTCTGGACTCTGTTTATCATGCAGCCTCCTCTGTCTTACAGAGACTGGACTCTGTTTGTCATGCATCCTCCTCTGTCTTACAGAGACTGGACTCTGTTTATCATGCAGCCTCCTCTGTCTTACAGAGACTGGACTCTGTTTATCATGCAGCCTCCTCTGTCTGACAGAGACTGGACTCTGTTTATCATGTATCCTCCTCTGTCTTACAGAGACTGGACTCTGACTGTTTATCATGCAGCCTCCTCTGTCCTACAGAGACTGGACTCTGTTTATCATGCAGCCTCCTCTGTCTTACAGAGTCTGGACTCTGTTCATCATGCAGCCTCCTCTGTCTTACAGAGTCTGGACTCTGTTCATCATGCATCCTCCTCTGTCTTACAGAGACTGGACTCTGTTTATCATGCAACCTCCTCTGTCTTACAGAGACTGGACTCTGTTTATCATGCAACCTCCTCTGTCTAACAGAGACTGGACTCTGTTTATCATGCAGCCTCCTCTGTCTTACAGAGACTGGACTCTGTTTATCATGCATCCTCCTCTGTCTTACAGTCTGGACTCTGTTTATCATGCATCCTCCTCTGTCTTACAGTCTGGACTCTGTTTATCATGCATCCTCCTCTGTCTTACAGTCTGGACTCTGTTTATCATGCATCCTCCTCTGTCTTACAGTCTGGACTCTGTTTATAATGCAGCCTCCTCTGTCTTACAGAGACTGGACTCTGTTTATCATGCAACCTCCTCTGTCTTACAGAGACTGGACTCTGTTTATCATGCAGCCTCCTCTGTCTTACAGAGACTGGACTCTGTTTATCATGCATCCTCCTCTGTCTTACAGTCTGGACTCTGTTTATCATGCATCCTCCTCTGTCTTACAGAGACTGTACTCTGTTTATCATGCAACCTCCTCTGTCTGACAGAGACTGGACTCTGTTTATCATGCAGCCTCCTCTGTCTAACAGAGACTGGACTCTGTTTATCATGCAATCTCCTCTGTCTAACAGAGACTGTACTCTGTTTATCATGCAACCTCCTCTGTCTAACAGAGACTGTACTCTGTTTATCATGCAATCTCCTCTGTCTAACAGAGACTGTACTCTGTTTATCATGCAACCTCCTCTGTCTAACAGAGACTGGACTCTGTTTATCATGCAATCTTGCGCTTTATTACAAAAGCCAAGTCACTCACCCACCATTGCACATTGTACCAAATGGTAGGTTGGACCTCACTTTATATGTGCAGAAAGATACATTTGCATGTGTTCATCTACAAAGCCCTTTTGGGTAAACTCCCTCTTTACCTCTGTAGTCTGGTCTCCTTCACCACCAGCAATTATCATACCCGGTCTGCTAGGTGGTTGCTACTGAAGTCCCCAGGACATTCACAGTATTAGGCAAGACTGCCTTCTCTTCTTGTGCACCAGAGGCATGGAATAGTCTACATTTACACAAAAGTCTACATTTACACAGCTTTTTTTATGCTGGATCATGTTGTTGTATTGTATTGTGTTGTATTGCATGTTTTCATTCTGTAATGTATTGATTGTTGCTGCCTTCCTGGCCAGGTCTCCCTTGAAAAAGAGACTCTGGGTTTCACTTCCTGGTTAAATAAAGGTTAAATACAAAAATAACATTTAAAAAACAGGTCAAAGTTAAGACACACATAATTAAAAAAGATAAATACAGACTGACAGGTGCATCCATCGCTGATCCACCTTTCATTTTCCATTTGTTTTGTCTTGTCTTCCCACGCATCTGGTTTCAATTCCATCATTACATGTTGTGTATTTAACCCTCTGTTCCCCGTGCCAGTGCACGTTATGCTGGTGTGTAAACAGGTTTTGTTTACCCATTGATTTATTGTTCTGTTTACTGTGGTTTTGTTGATTAAACAACGCCGTTGTAAATCAGTTATTGCTCTCCTGCGCCTGACTTCTCTGCCGCACCCCCTACACCAATCTACAAAACCTTTGAAACATTATAAGGTAACTCACAGGAAAAGTGTTTTACTTTTTTTTAGCTACAAATCTAAAATATGAATCTTGCTTGATTTCTGTCTTAATACTCAACTAATTCACAAACAGATGATTTCTTCTCCTCTCCTTAACTTTTTTTTTAAGGAGTTGGTTATCAGCTCACCTCAATGGGTTAGCTTTTCCAGGGAACGTGAGTGGCAATTTATTATGGTTGAACTATGTTTTACAGGCAATATTCAGTCTGTCACAAACATTTTTAGTTCACAACAACAAACATTTTGCTGAAATCAACATATTACAAATTGCTTTAAATGATCATATTTCTTTAATATTCTAATACAAGTCATATAATACAAATGTGTTGTTAATGGCGTAGTGATACAAGTGACGCAAAGGTGAGGATTGTAATGATGTTTTACATAGAATATGCCTTTATTTGCAAATAACAATTCAAATGTATTTAATCTTCAACTTGCGAACATTTCTAAAAACATGTTTTCACTTTGTCACTTTGGGATAATGTGTGTAGATGGTAAAACATGTTTTGGTTCAACATTTTTTGAGTTCAGGCTGTAACACAACAAAATATGGACTAAATCAATGGGTATGAATAACTTTATCAATCTACACACAATACCCCATAATGACATCACAATACCCCATAATGACATCCCAATACCCCATAATGAAATCACAATACTCCATAATGACACCACAATACCCCATAATGACATCACAATACCCCATAATGACATCACAATACCCCATAATGACATCACAATACCCCATAATGACATCACAATACCCCATAATGACATCCCAATAACCCATAATGAAATCACAATACTCCATAATGACACCACAATACCCCATAATGACATCACAATACCCCATAATGACATCCCAATACCCCATAATGAAATCACAATACTCCATAATGACACCACAATACCCCATAATGACATCACAATACCCCATAATGACATCACAATACCCCATAATGACATCACAATACCCCATAATGACATCCCAATAACCCATAATGAAATCACAATACTCCATAATGACACCACAATACCCCATAATGATATCACAATACCCCATAATGATATCACAATACCCCATAATGACATCACAATACCCCATAATGACACCACAATACCCCATAATGACACCACAATACCCCATAATGACATCACAATACCCCATAATGACATCACAATACCCCATAATGACACCACAATACCCCATAATGACACCACAATACCCCACAATGACATCACAATACCCCATAATGACATCACAATACCCCATAATGACATCACAATACCCCATAATGACACCACAATACCCCATAATGACACCACAATACCCCATAATGACACCACAATACCCCATAATGACACCACAATACCCCATAATGACATCACAATACCCCATAATGACATCACAAAACCCCATAATGACATCACAATACCCCATAATGACACCACAATACCCCATAATGACACCACAATACCCCATAATGACATCACAATACCCCATAATGACATCCCAATACCCCATAATGACACCACAATACCCCATAATGACATCACAATACCCCATAATGACATCACAATACCCCATAATGACACCACAATACCCCATAATGACAAAGCGAAAACAGGTTTTTATAATTTTTTGCACAGTTATAAAAAATACAAAAACAAAATACCTTATTTAGCTCAGATGCATCCTGTTTCCATTGATCATCCTTGAGATGTTTCTACAACTTGATTGGGGTCCATCTGTGGTAAATTCAATTGATTGGACATGATTTGGAAAGACACACACCTCTCAGTATAGGATCCCACAGTTGACAGTGCATGTTAGAGCAAAAACCAAGCCATGAGGTGGAAGGAATTATCCATAGAGCTCTGAGACAGGATTGTGTTGAGGCACAGATCTGGGGAAGGCTACCAAACATTTCTGCAGCATTGAAGGTCCCCAAGAACACAGTGGCCTCCATCATTCTTAAATGGAAGAAGTTTGGAACCACCAAGACTCTTCATAGAGCTGGTCACCCGGACAAACTGAACAATCTGGGGAGAAGGGCCTTGGTCAGGGAGGTGACCAAGAACCCGATGGTCAATCTGACAGAGCTCCAGAGTTCCTCTATGGAGATGGGAGAACCTTCCAAAGGGACAACTATCTCTGTAGCACTCCAGCAATCAGGCCTTTATGGTAGAGTGGCCAGACAGAAGCCACTCCTCAGTAAAAGGAACATGACAGTCCACTTGGAGTTTGCCAAAAGCCACCTAAAGACTCTCAGACCATGAGAGACAAGATTCTCTGGTCTGATGACACCAATATGGAACTCTTTGGCCTGAATGGAAGGTTCACCTTCCAACAGGACAATGACCCTAAGCACACAGCCAAGACAACGCAGGAGTGGCTTCGGGACAAGTCTCTGAATGTCCTTGAGTGGCACAGCCAGATTCCGGACTTGAACCCAATCGAATCGATCTGCAGAGAAGAATGGGTGAAACTCCTCAAATACAGGTGCGCCAAGCTTGCAGCATCATACCCAAGAAGACTCAAAGCTGTAATCACTGATGCTTCAACAAAATACTGAGTAAAGGGTCTGAATACTTATGTAAATGTGATATTTCAGTTTCATTTGCAAAAAAATGTATCAACCTGTTTTTGCTTTGTCGTTATGGGTTATTGTGTGTAGATTGATGAGGGGGAGGAAAACAATTTAATCCATTTTAGAATAAGGCTGTAACGTAACAAAATGTGGAAAATATCCACGGGTATATCGCTTTGTGTTTTGCAGAATGACTCTGGTTCTATGTGATTAATGTCTCCTCACTAGTTAGCTGAGGTCTTGCATGGTGATAAGACTCCTGGTTTGTAATAGTGAACCAGGATAGTGTAGTCATTAATCAAAGCAGGAGTCCCTGTCCAGTTAACATGAACCAAGGCTGCATTATGATATTCTGATCAGATGATACGAATTAACTACCTGGGCTGTGATGGTTGGCCCAAAAAAAAAGTGCGAGCTGAACAGAAAATAAATCAGTGTATTAAAAGGAAAGGCAATTCTCTGCACTACTAAAAGGGTTGCTGCTATAATTAAGTATTTTCTGAGCAGCAGAATTAATTACTTGGATTTTTCTAAAGCTATAGGCTTCAGGATCCGTCCTCAACCTCACAAATGTCTGAAGACTCGGAGGACAATAGGCCTATGTACTGGAGGTACGCAGGCACGCATAAGCACACCTTTCCATAAAATCTGTTGCTACCTAAGCAGGCCTTTCTTGTTTTGGATTTATGCGAACAATGACGACCACTTTGGTTATTGTTTCAGTGGTGTAAAAATGAAATGGAGCGACGAAGGCATTCTTTATAAGGCCCTGGGCTTTCATATGCATTACCTGGTGTGGAAAATGCCCTGTGTTAAAAGTGAAGGATTGTTAACAGTGATGATCTGATGTTTGACAAATAACACTCACTCATGCATCATATTAACAAATACCTCTAGCTTCCCTCTTCAGATCCACCAGGCCTATTTTCTGGGTTCATGCCCACTTCTTTGTCTAGCATGTTATTTGGAGATTTATACCGGGAATTTGTTGAATGAGGATTCCAATGTTTGCTATATAAACAGGGGAAGTCAAGAACACATTACAGCAGGGGGAGTCAATTACACATTACAGTAGGGGGAGTCAATTACACATTACAGTAGGGGGAGTCAATTACACATTACAGTAGGGGGAGTCAATTACACATTACAGTAGGGGAGTCAATTACACATTACAGTAGGGGGAGTCAATTACACATTACAGTAGGGGGAGTCAATTACACATTACAGTAGGGGGAGTCAATTACACATTACAGTAGGGGGAGTCCAGAACGCATTACAGTAGGGGGAGTCCAGAACACATTACAGTAGGGGGAGTCAATTACACATTACAGTAGGGGGAGTCCAGAACGCATTACAGTAGGGGGAGTCCAGAACACATTACAGTAGGGGGAGTCAATTACACATTACAGTAGGGGGAGTCAATTACACATTACAGTAGGGGGAGTCAATTACACATTACAGCAGGGGGAGTCAATTACACATTACAGTAGGGGGAGTCAATTACACATTACAGCAGGGGGAGTCAATTACACATTACAGCAGGGGGAGTCAATTACACATTACAGTAGGGGGAGTCAATTACACATTACAGTAGGGGGAGTCCAGAACACATTACAGTAGGGGGAGTCAATTACACATTACAGTAGGGGGAGTCAATTACACATTACAGCAGGGGGAGTCCAGAACACATTACAGCAGGGGGAGTCAATTACACATTACAGTAGGGGGAGTCAATTACACATTACAGTAGGGGGAGTCCAGAACACATTACAGCAGGGGGAGTCAATTACACATTCATTACAGTAGGGGGAGTCAATTACACATTACAGCAGGGGGAGTCAATTACACATTACAGTAGGGGGAGTCAATTACACATTACAGTAGGGGGAGTCAATTACACATTACAGCAGGGGGAGTCAATTACACATTACAGCAGGGGGAGTCAATTACACATTACAGTAGGGGGAGTCAATTACACATTACAGCAGGGGGAGTCAATTACACATTACAGCAGGGGGAGTCCAGAACACATTACAGTAGGGGGAGTCAATTACACATTACAGTAGGGGGAGTCCAGAACACATTACAGCAGGGGGAGTCCAGAACACATTACAGCAGGGGGAGTCAATTACACATTACAGTAGGGGGAGTCCAGAACACATTACAGCAGGGGGAGTCAATTACACATTACAGCAGGGGGAGTCAATTACACATTACAGTAGGGGGAGTCAATTACACATTACAGTAGGGGGAGTCAATTACACATTACAGCAGGGGGAGTCAATTACACATTACAGTAGGGGGAGTCAATTACACATTACAGTAGGGGGAGTCCAGAACACATTACAGCAGGGGGAGTCCAGAACACATTACAGTAGGGGGAGTCCAGAACACATTACAGCAGGGGGAGTCAATTACACATTACAGTAGGGGGAGTCAATTACACATTACAGTAGGGGGAGTCAATTACACATTACAGTAGGGGGGGTCAATTACACATTACAGTAGGGGGAGTCCAGAACACATTACAGTAGGGGGAGTCAATTACACATTACAGTAGGGGGAGTCAATTACACATTACAGCAGGGGGAGTCCAGAACACATTACAGCAGGGGGAGTCCAGAACACATTACAGTAGGGGGAGTCCAGAACAGGGGGAGTCCGGAATTACAAGACCAAGTTATTGCTTCACAGCAATGATGATTTAAAATGTAAAGGCATTGACATGAATAAATATTTTGAGGTAAAAAAAATGAAAAATAATCTTAGCTACAGAAGGGAACACAAGGAATTAGAATCATCAGAAATATCCTACAATACAGTAGATAGAGGCAACTGTAGGGAAGGACCTGCTCCCTGCTCTGATCA
>NC_034197.2:37908596-37916096 GCF_002021735.2 Oncorhynchus kisutch
TGCAGTCCATTGCAATTCCATTCAGTGTTGCTGTCACAGCGATTCTGTTTCATTGAATTAAGTGGGGGTCAATCCTACAAAGCAAGAGATTACACTGAGGAGAAAGAGAGGACCAAATACACACACACACACACTCACATACACGCTGTCACACTCACACTCACTCACACACACACACTCACATACACGCTGTCACACTCACATACACGCTGTCACACGTGCACACACAGAAATTCACATACATGCTGTCCCACGTGCACACACAGAAATTGACATACATGCTATCACACGTGCACACACAGAAATTCACATACACGCTGTCACAACCCCTCTTTTACACTGCTGCTACTGTTTATCATATATGCATAGTCACTGTAACTATACATTCATGTACATACTACCTCAATTGGGCCGACCAACCAGTGCTCCCGCACATTCGCTAACCAGACTATCTGCATTGTGTTCCACCACCCACCAACCCCTCTTTTAAGCTACTGCTACTCTCTGTTCATCATATATGCATAGTCACTTTATCTACATGTGCATACCGCCTCAATCAGCCTGACTAACCGGTGTCTGTATATAGCCTCACTACTGTATATAGCCTGTCTACTGTATATAGCCTGTCTTTTTACTGTTGTTTTATTTCTTTACTTACTTATTGTTCACCTAACACCTTTTTTGCACTATTGGTTAAGTAAGTAAGCATTTCACTGTAATACCTGTTGTATTCGGCGCACGTGACAAATAAACTTTGATTAGATTTGATACGCGCTGCCACACGCTGATTGTGGACTAGAGGAAAAAGAGGATTCATTCTCATCGACGGGGCCGTAGAGTTTCATGTTCCTTGGTGTCCACATCACCAACAAACTATCATGGTCCAAACACACCAAGACAGTCGTGAAGAGGGCACGACAAAACCTATTCCCCCCTCAGGAGAGTGAAAAGATTTGGCATGGGTCTTCAGATCCTCAAAATGTTCTACAGCTGCACCATCGAGAGCATCCTGACCGGTTGCATCACCGCCTGGTGTGGCAACTGCCTCCGCACTACAGAGGATCGGTACCCCCCTGTATATAGTCTTGTTGTATTGTTTATTTTACTGCTGATCTTTAATTACTTGTTACTTGTATCTCTTATTCTTATCTGTACTTTTTTGAACTGCATTATTGGTTAGTGGCTCGTAAGAAAGCATTTCACTGTCTACTACACCTGTTGTATTCAGCGCATGTGACTATTTGATTTGATTTTGACATACGTGCTGTCACAAGTGAACACACTCACATACACGCTGTCACACGCCCACACACACACACACGCCCACACACACACAAACTCTACCTTGCTTGACAGTCCGATCACAGGCATCTAGAGCTGATAATGAGATGTAGTTGTGATTGTGCTGAGCGTGATTGAGTTTGGGGACCTTGGCATTCGTCACACACACACACACACACACACACACACACACACACACACACACACACACACACACACACACACACACACACACACACACACACACACACACACACACACACACACACACACGCACAGTGGCTCAGACTTCCCTTAATTATGGCCTGGCTAATCGATCGCATACGGCTAATCCTATTGCATCCTCTTAAATTCATTTGAGCCAGTGCCACATCTAATGCAGGCACGGGGATTTACATATGTACGTGGGTAATAGTGGGGTGTGTGTGTGAACGTGTGTGTGTGTGTGTGTGTTTCAAAGCTTTTGTCTTAAAGCCAATGCAGTTTCCACAAGGTTTCGTCCAGTTGTTTTTGGAAGCTAGTTCAGAGGGAACACATTCTTCAATGTTCTCCTGAGCTTTGCTGCTCCATCTCCTTCCTCAGGGGACTGCAGTGCACATCACTGTTCCATCTCCTTCCTCAGGGGACTGCAGTGCACATCGCTGTTCCATCTCCTTCCTCAGGGGACTGCAGTGCACATCACTGTTCCATTTCCTTCCTCAGGGGACTGCAGTGCACATCGCTGTTCCATCTCCTTCCTCAGGGGACTGCAGTGCACATCGCTGTTCCATCTCCTTCCTCAGGGGACTGCAGTGCACATCACTGTTCCATCTCCGTCCTCAGGGGACTGCAGTGCACATCGCTGTTCCATCTCCTTCCTCAGGGGACTGCAGTGCACATCGCTGTTCCATCTCCTTCCTCAGGGGACTGCAGTACACATCACTGTTCCATCTCCTTCCTCAGGGGACTGCAGTGCACATCACTGTTCCATCTCCTTCCTCAGGGGACTGCAATGCACATCGCTGTTCCATCTCCTTCCTCAGGGGACTGCAGTGCACATCGCTGTTCCATCTCCTTCCTCAGGGGACTGCAGTGCACATCACTGTTCCATCTCCTTCCTCAGGGGACTGCAGTGCACATCGCTGTTCCATCTCCTTCCTCAGGGGACTGCAGTGCACATCGCTGTTCCATCTCCTTCCTCAGGGGACTGCAGTGCACATCGCTGTTCCATCTCCTTCCTCAGGGGACTGCAGTGCACATCGCTGTTCCATCTCCTTCCTCAGGGGACTGCAGTGCACATCGCTGTTCCATCTCCTTCCTCAGGGGACTGCAGTGCACATCACTGTTCCATCTCCTTCCTCAGGGGACTGCAGTGCACAACGCTGTTCCATCTCCTTCCTCAGGGGACTGCAGTGCACATCGCTGTTCCATCTCCTTCCTCAGGGGACTGCAGTGCATATCGCTGCTGTTCCATCTCTCTCTCTCATATCAATTATAGGAGTCATTCAGACTGTGTATTCGATGATTTCAGTGCTGTGAACTTCAAACACCATTAGGGCTCCCGAGTGGCGCAGCGGTCTAAGGCACTGCATCTCAATGCTAGAGGTGTCACTACAGACCCTGGTTTGAATCCAGGCTGTATCACAACTGGCTGTGATTGGGAGTCCCATAGGGCGGGGCACAATTGGCCCAGTGTCGTCCGGGTTTGGCCGTCATCGTGAATAAGAATTTGTTCTTAACTGACTTGACTAGTTAAATAAAGGTTAAATAATTTAAAAAAAATGCTGGGTGTTTTAATGAAGAGTGATACACTAGGAAGCTGTGTTTCCTTTCCATTTCCTGTCTCTATATCGTGGTTGGTGTGTAATGTGCTGTGTGTCTTAATGATGAACACAGAGTTGTCTCTGTTAGACTGTGTAACGTCGAGCGCTCGGCACCGGTGTATTGAGTGAGTGGTCGGTGGGGTGATTAGGATACTGTGTGAGATGTAACGGAAACGGTCTGGCTGGCAGAAAAAGCTTTTTGGGCCACAGCCAAATGACTTCAGTACTAAGTGTTTCCAAATTTACACTTACCCTCCCAACTCCCTCTCTCGTGTTGTTTTCCCATCTACGTCACTCACTCTTCCTCTGTCTCCAGTACTGGTTCTATCCACTCCTTTCTGCACAACTCAACATTGCTTATGCACAGGAACCACAACACATTCTGCTCATTATGTTTAATTAAACACATAACAACTATTTAGTCTTAGTATTGTCTTCTGTATTAGGGTGCAAATCATTTGACATATTGCAAAGAACAAATCCCTGCTGCTATGCAGTGAGTTATTGGTCTGAAAACCGCAGGACGATTTATATCCACTAATACAGCCTTCAGAAAGAATACTTGTGCCTCAGTATTTTACCACACAGTACAAAACAGAAGCCAAAGAAATGGCTTTAATAATAATGATAATAATGATATTAATAATACATTTGTAGAGCATTTTTAATTTACAGACAAAATGCTCTGACAAAGGCCTTGAGGCCAAAGCTAAATAAAGAGCAGCGTGTGGGTAGGGCAGCATCTGGGTAGGGCAGCATCTGGGTAGGGCAGCATCTGGGTAGGGCAGCATCTGGGTAGGGCAGCATCTGGGTAGGGCGGCATCTGGGTAGGGCAGCATCTGGGTAGGGCAGCATCTGGGTAGGGAAGCATCTGGGTAGGGCAGCATCTGGGTAGGGCAGCATCTGGGTAGGGCAGCATCTGGGTAGGGCAGCATCTGGGTAGGGCAGCAATCTGGGTAGGGCGGCATCTGGGTAGGGCAGCATCTGGGTAGGGCAGCATCTGGGTAGGGCAGCATCTGGGTAGGGCGGCATCTGGGTAGGGCAGCATCTGGGTAGGGCAGCATCTGGGTAGGGAAGCATCTGGGTAGGGCGGCATCTGGGTAGGGCAGCATCTGGGTAGGGAAGCATCTGGGTAGGGAAGCATCTGGGTAGGGGCAGCATCTGGGTAGGGAAGCATCTGGGTAGGGCAGCATCTGGGTAGGGAAGCATCTGGGTAGGGAAGCATCTGGGTAGGGCAGCATCTGGGTAGGGCAGCATCTGGGTAGGGCAGCATCTGGGTAGGGAAGCATCTGGGTAGGGCAGCATCTGGGTAGGGCAGCATCTGGGTAGGGCAGCATCTGGGTAGGGCAGCATCTGGGTAGGGCAGCATCTGGGTAGGGCGGCATCTGGGTAGGGCAGCATCTGGGTAGGGAAGCATCTGGGTAGGGAAGCATCTGGGTAGGGCAGCATCTGGTAGGGAAGCATCTGGGTAGGGAAGCATCTGGGTAGGGCAGCATCTGGGTAGGGAAGCATCTGGGTAGGGCAGCATCTGGGTAGGGCAGCATCTGGGTAGGGCAGCATCTGGGTAGGGGCAGCATCTGGGTAGGGCAGCATCTGGGTAGGGCAGCATCTGGGTAGGGAAGCATCTGGGTAGGGCAGCATCTGGGTAGGGCGGCATCTGGGTAGGGCGGCATCTTGGGTAGGGCAGCATCTGGGTAGGGCAGCATCTGGTAGGGCGGCATCTGGGTAGGGCGGCATCTGGGTAGGGCAGCATCTGGGTAGGGAAGCATCTGGGTAGGGAAGCATCTGGGTAGGTGCAGCATCTGGGTAGGGCAGCATCTGGGTAGGGAGGCATCTGGGTAGGGCGGCATCTGGGTAGGGCGGCATCTGGGTAGGGCGGCATCTGGGTAGGGCGGCATCTGGGTAGGGCGGCATCTGGGTAGGGGCGGCATCTGGGTAGGGCAGCATCTGGGTAGGGAGGCATCTGGGTAGGGCGGCATCTGGGTAGGGCGGCATCTGGGTAGGGCGGCATCTGGGTAGGGCGGCATCTGGGTAGGGCGGCATCTGGGTAGGGCAGCATCTGGGTAGGGCAGCATCTGGGTAGGGAAGCATCTGGGTAGGGAAGCGTCTGGGTAGGGCAGCATCTGGGTAGGGCAGCATCTGGGTAGGGAAGCATCTGGGTAGGGAAGCATCTGGGTAGGGCAGCATCTGGAGGTATGGAGGTATGAGGAGGTGGCAGTGGAGGTATGAGGAGGTATGAGGAGGTGGCAGTGGAGGTATGAGGAGGTATGAGGAGGTGGCAATGGAGGTATGAGGAGGTGGCAGTGGAGGTATGAGGAGGTATGAGGAGGTGGCAGTGGAGGTATGAGGAGGGGGCAGTGGAGGTATGAGGAGGGGGCAGTGGAGGTATGAGGAGGTGCCAGTGGAGGTATGAGGAGGTATGAGGAGGTGGCAGTGGAGGTATGAGGAGGTATGAGGAGGTGGCAGTGGAGGGATGAGGAGGTGGCAGTGGAGGTATGAGGAGGTGGCAGTAGAGGTATGAGGAGGTATGAGGAGGTATGAGGAGGTGGCAGTGGAGTTATGAGGAGGTATGAGGAGGTGGCAGTGGAGGTATGAGGAGGTGGCAGTGGAGGTATGAGGAGGTGCCAGTGGAGGTATGAGGAGGTATGAGGAGGTGCAGTGGAGGTGTGAGGAGGTATGAGGAGGTGGCAGTGGAGGTATGAGGAGTTATGAGGAGGTGGCAGTGGAGGTATGAGGAGGTGGCAGTGGAGGTATGAGGAGGTGGCAGTGGAGGTATGAGGAGTTATGAGGAGGTGGCAGTGGAGGTATGAGGAGGTGGCAATGGAGGTATGAGGAGGTATGAGGAGGTGGCAGTGGAGGTATGAGGAGGTGGCATTGGAGGTATGAGGAGGTATGAGGAGGTGGCAGTGGAGGTATGAGGAGGTATGAGGAGGTGGCAGTGGAGGTATGAGGAGGTATGAGGAGGTGGCAGTGGAGGTATGAGGAGGTGCCAGTGGAGGTATGAGTAGGTATGAGGAGGTGGCAGTGGAGGTATGAGGAGGTGGCAGTGGTGGTATGAGGAGGTATGAGGAGGTGGCAGTGGAGGGATGAGGAGGTATGAGGAGGTGGCAGTGGAGGTATGAGGAAGTATGAGGAGGTGGCAGGGGATGTGGAACTCCTTCCAGAGGTAATGAATGATGAGGTGGTGGTCTGCACTGTGGCAGACTAACCCAAGGAGAGCCTTAGAGGCAGATAGCACTGTGACTGGTTGCAGGGATAAAGTTCCACCCTTTAGCCCAAGACAGACCACCTTGTCGATCAGAGCACTCTGAGCCCCTATGTCATCTTCACCACATGCATCCTCCATTGCCTGGAGAAGAGGCATGCGTGAGAGGGGATGGCGGTCGTACACCTTCCATTGCCATGCCAAAAAAAACTTCAATTGAGTTTAGTAATGGGGAATATGGTGGGAGGTATAGAACAATACATTATGGGTGGTCGATGAACCAGCTGCGGACCAGAGCAGCTCGGTGGAAACTCACTTTGTCCCAGATGACAACATACCTGGTTCGCTCTGGTCCACCCTCTGCTTGGCTGGAATGAGGATGCCATGAAGTGTGTCCAGGAATGTGATGAGAAGGGCGGTGTTGTAGGGACCAAGGTTGGTATGCTTATGGAGGATGCCTTGCTGGCTAACAAAACATGGTGATATTCCCTCCCCGCTGTCCAGGGACATTCACAATGGCCAACAATGTTCCGTCCCCGTCCCCTTCTTGTGGCTAGGTTGAAGCCAGCCTCATCCATGTAAATATAAACGTGCTGAATTGCAGCGGCATCCAGCTCCAAGACTCTCTGAAACAGACAACAAGACAATATGTGACATAGACCGAGAGCAGTCAATATGGTGAGGCACAATACACTGGATTACAGCACTGTAGTGTGTCTATACCGTGCTGATATGATAGTAAATTCACAGTATAGTACTTACTAGCACATATTCATAGCGCTGTTCTTTAACCCTCTCTGAGATTCACTCAAATGGCTCCCCTGTAAACCTGTTTCATCCGGATTTGGTTGTGCTGTAACACACGGTCCAATGTAGACAAGCCCACCTGGTGAATGCTATTGAATATTGTATTGTCTGCAATTATGTGGTTCTGGATTTCTCCTAGTCTAATGGTGTTGTTTGCCACCACCATGTTCACACTAGCGGTCTCCTGTTCTGGTGTGGACAGCCGGTGTCTTCCACCACGTCCTGGCCATCTCTCAGTTCTGCAGAACATCCATAAATATGATATTATTGGTTACAGTAAGCTAAAATAATCAATTTTCTTTCAATATGAGATTACATTACTGTAACATTGGCCAACAATCACTGAGTAAAATAGGCCTACTGATATGTCGGACTACAGTAAACATACCATACATAAAGAGCATA
>NC_034197.2:37921096-37931096 GCF_002021735.2 Oncorhynchus kisutch
GACTGGGTGTCTGGGTGTGTGAAGGACTGGGTGTCTGGGTGTGTGAATGACTGGGTGTCTGGGTGTGTGAATGACTGGGTGTCTGGGTGTGTGAAGGACTGGGTGTCTGGGTGTGTGAATGACTGGGTGTCTGGATGTGTGAAGGACTGGGTGTCTGGGTGTGTGAAGGACTGGGTGTCTGGATGTGTGAAGGACTGGGTGTCTGGGTGTGTGAAGGACTGGGTGTCTGGGTGTGTGAATGACTGGGTGTCTGGGTGTGTGAATGTCTGGGTTTCTGGGTGTGTGAATGACTGGGTGTGTGAATGACTGGGTGTCTGGGTGTGTGAGTGACTGGGTTTCTGGGTGTGTGAATGACTGGGTGTGTGAGTGACTGGGTGTCTGAGTATGTGAATGACTGGGTGTGTGTTTGAGTAAATGTCTGGGTGTGTGAATGACTGGGTGTCTGGGTGTGTGTTTGAGTAAATGTCTGGGTGTGTGAATGACTGGGTGTCTGGGTGTGTGAATGACTGGGGTGTCTGGGTGTGTGTTTGAGTAAATATCTGGGTGTGTGAATGACTGGGTGTCTGGGTGTGTGAATGACTGGGTGTCTGGGTGTGTGAATGACTGGGTGTCTGGGTGTGTGAATGACTGGGTGTCTGGGGTGTGTGAATGACTGGGTGTCTGGGTTGTGTGTTTGAGTAAATATCTGGGTGTGTGAATGACTGGGTGTCTGGGTGTGTGAATGACTGGGTGTCTGGGTGTGTGTTTGAGTAAAATGTCTGGGTGTGTGAATGACTGGGTGTCTGGGTGTGTGAATGACTGGGTGTCTGGGTGTGTGAATGACTGGGTGTCTGGGTGTGTGAATGACTGGGTGTCTGGGTGTGTGTTTGAGTAAATATCTGGGTGTGTGTTTGAGTAAATATCTGGGTGTGTGAATGACTGGGTGTCTGGGTGTGTGTTTGAGTAAATGTCTGGGTGTGTGAATGACTGGGTGTCTGGGTGTGTGAATGACTGGGTGTCTGGGTGGTGTGAATGACTGGGTGTCTGGGTGTGTGAATGACTGGGTTCCTGGGTGTGTAAATGAGTGGGTTTCTGGGTGGGTGAATGACTGGGTGTCTGGGTGGGTGAATGACTGGGTGTCTGGGTGTGTGAATGACTGGGTGTCTGGGTGTGTGAATGAGTGGGTTCCTGGGTGTGTAAATGAGTGGGTTTCTGGGTGGGTGAATGACTGGGTGTCTGGATGTGTGAATGACTGGGTGTCTGGGTTTGTGAAGGACTGGGTGTTCTGGGTGTGTGAATGACTGGGTGTCTGGGTTTGTGAAGGACTGGGTGTCTGGGTGGGTGAATGACTGGGTGTCTGGATGTGTGAATGACTGGTGTCTGGGTTTGTGAAGGACTGGGTGTCTGGGTGTGTGAATGACTGGGTGTCTGGGTGTGTGAATGACTGGGTGTCTGGGTTTATGAAGGACTGGGTGTCTGGGTTTGTGAAGGACTGGGTGTCTGGGTGTGTGAAGGACTGGGTGTCTGGGTGTGTGAATGACTGGGTGTCTGGGTTGTGAAGGACTGGGTGTCTGGGTTTGTGAAGGACTGGGTGTCTGGGTGTGTGAATGACTGGGTGTCTGGGTTTGTGAAGGACTGGGTGTCTGGGTGTGTGAATGACCTGGGTGTCTGGGTTTGTGAATGACTGGGTGTCTGGGTTTATGAAGGACTGGGTGTCTGGGTGTGTGAATGAACTGGGTGTCTGGGTTTATGAAGGACTGGGTGTCTGGGTGTGTGAATGACTGGGTGTCTGGGTTTATGAAGGACTGGGTGTCTGGGTTTATGAAGGACTCGGTATCTGGGTGTGTGAATGACTGGGTGTCTGGGTTTATGAAGGACTGGGTGTCTGGGTGTGTGAAGGACTGGGTGTCTGGATGTGTGAATGACTGGGTGTCTGGGTGTGTGAAGGACTGGGTGTCTGGGTGTGTGAATGACTGGGTGTCTGGTTTGTGAAGGACTGGGTGTCTGGGTGTGTGAAGGACTGGGTGTCTGGGTGTGTGAAGGACTGGGTGTCTGGGTGTGTGAAGGACTGGGTGTCTGGGTGTGTGAAGGACTGGGTGTCTGGTGTGTGAAGGACTGGGTGTCTGGGTTTTGTGAAGGACTGGGTGTCTGGGAGTGTGAAGGACTGGGTGGCTGGGTTTGTGAAGGACTGGGTGTCTGGGTTTGTTGAAGGACTGGGTGTCTGGGTGTGTGAAGGACTGGGGTGTCTGGGTGTGTGAAGGACTGGGTGTCTGGGTTTGTGGAAGGACTGGTGTCTGGGTGTGTGAGGACTGGGTGTCTGGTGTGTGAAGGACTGGGTGTCTGGGTTTGTGAAAGACTGGGTGTCTGGGTGTGTGAAGGACTGGGTGCTGGGTTTGTGAAGGACTGGGTGTCTGGGTGTGTGAAGGACTGGGTGTCTGGGTGTGTGAAGGACTGGGTGTCCTGGTGTGTGAAGGACTGGGTGTCTGGGTGTGTGAAGGACTGGGTGTCTGGGTGTGTGAAGGACTGGGTGTCTGGGTGTGTGAATGACTGGGTGTCTGGGTTTGTGAAGGACTGGGTGTCTGGGTGTGTGAATGACTGGGTGTCTGGGTTTGTGAATGACTGGGTGTCTGGTTTATGAAGGACTGGGTGTCTGGGTGTGTGAATGACTGGGTGTCTGGGTTTATGAAGGACTGGGTGTCTGGGTGTGTGAATGACTGGGTGTCTGGGTTTATGAAGGACTGGGTGTCTGGGTGTGTGAAGGACTGGGTGTCTGGATGTGTGAATGACTGGGTGTCTGGGTTTGTGAAGGACTGGGTGTCTGGGTGTGTGAATGACTGGGTGTCTGGGTTTGTGAAGGACTGGGTGTCTGGGTGTGTGAAGGACTGGGTGTCTGGGTGTGTGAAGGACTGGGTGTCTGGGTTTGTGAAGGACTGTGGGTGTCTGGGTGTGTGAAGGACTGGTGTCTGGGTTTGTGAAGGACTGGGTGTCTGGGTGTGTGAAGGACTGGGTGTCTGGGTGTGTGAAAGACTGGGTGTCTGGGTGTGTGAAGGACTGGGTGGTCTGGGTGTGTGAAGGACTGGGGTGTCTGGGTGTGTGAAGGACTGGGTGTCTGGGTGTGTGAATGACTGGGTGTCTGGGGTTTGTGAGGACTGGGTGTCTGGGGTGTGTGAATGACTGGGTGTCTGGGTTTGGTGAAGGACTGGGTGTCTGGGTTTATGAAGGACTGGGTGTCTGGGTGTGTGAATGACTGGGTGTCTGGGTTTATGAAGGACTGGGTGTCTGGGTGTGTGAATGACTGGGTGTCTGGGTTTATGAAGGTCTGGGTGTCTGGGTTTATGAAGGACTGGGTATCTGGGTGTGTGAATGACTGGGTGTCTGGGTTTATGAAGGACTGGGTGTCTGGGTGTGTGAAGGACTGGGTGTCTGGATGTGTGAATGACTGGGTGTCTGGGTTTGTGAAGGACTGGGTGTCTGGGTGTGTGAAATGGGTGTCTGGTGTGAATGACTGGGGTCTGGGTTTGTGAAGGACTGGGTTCTGGGTGTGTGAAGGACTGGGTGTCTGGGGTGTGTGGAATGGACTGGGTGTCTGGGTGTGTGAATGACTGGGTGTCTGGGTGTGTGAATGACTGGGTGTCTGGGTGTGTGAAGGACTGGGTTGTCTGGGTGTGTGAATGACTGGGTGTCTGGATGTGTGAAGGACTGGGTGTCTGGGTGTGTGAAAGGACTGGGTGTCTGGATGTGTGAAGGACTGGGTGTCTGGGGTGTGGTGAATGGACTGGGTGTCTGGGTGTGTGAATGACTGGGTGCTGGGTGTGTGAAGGACTGGGTGTCTGGGTGTGTGAAGGACTGGGTGTCTGGGTGTGTGAAGGACTGGGTGTCTGGGTGTGTGAAGGACTGGGTGTCTGGGTGTGTGAAGGACTGGGTGTCTGGTGTGTGAAAGGACTGGGTATCTGGGTGTGTGAAGGACTGGGTGTCTGGGTGTGTGAAGGACTGGGTGTCTGGGGTGTGTGAAGGACTGGGTGTCTGGGTTGTGAAGGACTGGGTGTCTGGGTGTGTGAAGGACTGGTGTCTGGGTGTGTGAAGGACTGGGTGTCTGGGTGTGTGAAGGACTGGGTGTCTGGGTGTGTGAAGGACTGGGTGTCTGGGTGTGTGAAGACTGGGTGTCTGGGTGTGTGAAGGACTGGGTGTCTGGGTGTGTGAAGGACTGGGTGTCTGGGTGTGTGAAGTGACTGGGTGTCTGGGTGTGTGAAGGACTGGGTGTCTGGGTGTGTGAAGGACTGGGTGTCTGGGTGTGTGAATGACTGGGTGTCTGGGTGTGTGAATGACTGGGTGTCTGGGTGTGTTGAAGGAACTGGGTGTCGGGTGTGTGTTCGAGTAAATATCTGGGTGTGTGAATGACTGGGTGTCTGGGTGTGTGAATGATGGTGTCTGGGTGTGTGAATGACTGGGTGTCTGGGTGTGTGAATGACTGGGTGTCTGGGTGTGTGTTTGAGTAAATATCTGGGTGTGTGAATGACTGGGTGTCTGGGTGTGTGAATGACTGGGTGTCTGGGTGTGTGTTTGAGTAAATGTCTGGGTGTGTGAATGACTGGGTGTCTGGGTGTGTGAATGACTGGGTGTCTGGGTGTGTGAATGACTGGGTGTCTGGGTGTGTGAATGACTGGGTGTCTGGGTGTGTGTTTGAGTAAATATCTGGGTGTGTGTTTGAGTAAATATCTGGGTGTGTGAATGACTGGGTGTCTGGGTGTGTGTTTGAGTAAATGTCTGGGTGTGTGAATGACTGGGTGTCTGGGTGTGTGAATGACTGGGTGTCTGGGTGTGTGAATGACTGGGTTCCTGGGTGTGTAAATGAGTGGGTTTCTGGGTGGGTGAATGACTGGGTGTCTGGGTGGGTGAATGACTGGGTGTCTGGGTGTGTGAATGACTGGGTGTCTGGGTGTGTGAATGAGTGGGTTCCTGGGTGTGTAAATGAGTGGGTTTCTGGGTGGGTGAATGACTGGGTGTCTGGATGTGTGAATGACTGGGTGTCTGGGTTTGTGAAGGACTGGGTGTCTGGGTGTGTGAATGACTGGGTGTCTGGGTTTGTGAAGGACTGGGTGTCTGGGTGGGTGAATGACTGGGTGTCTGGATGTGTGAATGACTGGGTGTCTGGGTTTGTGAAGGACTGGGTGTCTGGGTGTGTGAATGACTGGGTGTCTGGGTGTGTGAATGACTGGGTGTCTGGGTTTATGAAGGACTGGGTGTCTGGGTTTGTGAAGGACTGGGTGTCTGGGTGTGTGAAGGACTGGGTGTCTGGGTGTGTGAATGACTGGGTGTCTGGGTTTGTGAAGGACTGGGTGTCTGGGTTTGTGAAGGACTGGGTGTCTGGGTGTGTGAATGACTGGGTGTCTGGGTTTATGAAGGACTGGGTGTCTGGGTTTATGAAGGACTGGGTATCTGGGTGTGTTAATGACTGGGTGTCTGGGTTTATGAAGGACTGGGTGTCTGGGTGTGTGAAGGACTGGGTGTCTGGATGTGTGAATGACTGGGTGTCTGGGTGTGTGAAGGACTGGGTGTCTGGGTGTGTGAATGACTGGGTGTCTGGGTTTGTGAAGGACTGGGTGTCTGGGTGTGTGAAGGACTGGGTGTCTGGGTGTGTGAAGGACTGGGTGTCTGGGTGTGTGAAGGACTGGGTGTCTGGGTGTGTGAAGGACTGGGTGTCTGGGTGTGTGAAGGACTGGGTGTCTGGGTTGTGAAGGACTGGGTGTCTGGGAGTGTGAAGGACTGGGTGTCTGGGTTTGTGAAGGACTGGGTGTCTGGGTTTGTGAAGGACTGGGTGTCTGGGTGTGTGAAGGACTGGGTGTCTGGGTGTGTGAAGGACTGGGTGTCTGGGTTTGTGAAGGACTGGGTGTCTGGGTGTGTGAAGGACTGGGTGTCTGGGTGTGTGAAGGACTGGGTGTCCTGGGTTTGTGAAGGACTGGGTGTCTGGGTGTGTGAAGGACTGGGTGTCTGTGTTTGTGAAGGACTGGGTGTCTGGGTGTGTGAAGGACTGGGTGTCTGGGTGTGTGAAGGACTGGGTGTCTGGGTGTGTGAAGGACTGGGTGTCTGGGTGTGTGAAGGACTGGGTGTCTGGGTGTGGTGAAGGACTGGGTGTCTGGGTGTGTGAATGACTGGGTGTCTGGGTTTGTGAAGGACTGGGTGTCTGGGTGTGTGAATGACTGGGTGTCTGGGTTTGTGAATGACTGGGTGTCTGGGTTTATGAAGGACTGGGTGTCTGGGTGTGTGAATGACTGGGTGTCTGGGTTTATGAAGGACTGGGTGTCTGGGTGTGTGAATGACTGGGTGTCTGGGTTTATGAAGGACTGGTGTCTGGGTGTGTGAAGGACTGGGTGTCTGGATGTGTGAATGACTGGGTGTCTGGGTTTGTGAAGGACTGGGTGTCTGGGTGTGTGAATGACTGGGTGTCTGGGTTGTGAAGGACTGGGTCGTCTGGGTGTGTGAAGGACTGGGTGTCTGGGTGTGTGAAGGACTGGGTGTCTGGGTTTGTGAAGGACTGGGTGTCTGGGTGTGTGAAGGACTGGGTGTCTGGGTTTGTGAAGGACTGGGTGTCTGGGTGTGTGAAGGACTGGGTGTCTGGGGTGGTGTGAAGGACTGGGGGTCTGGGGTGTGTGAAGGACTGGGTGTCTGGGTGTGTGAAGGACTGGGTGTCTGGGTGTGTGAATGACTGGGTGTCTGGGTTTGTGAATGACTGGGTGTCCTGGGTTTATGAAGGACTGGGTGTCTGGGTGTGTGAATGACTGGGTGTCTGGGTTTATGAAGGAACTGGGTGTCTGGGTGTGTGAATACTGGGTGTCTGGGTTTATGAAGGACTGGGTGTCTGGGTTTATGAAGGACTGGGTATCTGGGTGTGTGAATGACTGGGTGTCTGGGTTTATGAAGGACTGGGTGTCTGGGTGTGTGAAGGACTGGGTGTCTGGATGTGTGAATGACTGGGTGTCTGGGTTTGTGAAGGACTGGGTGTCTGGGTGTGTGAATGACTGGGTGTCTGGGTTTGTGAAGGACTGGGTGTCTGGGTGTGTGAAGGACTGGGTGTCTGGGTGTGTGAAGGACTGGGTGTCTGGGTGTGTGAAGGACTGGGTGTCTGGGTGTGTGAATGACTGGGTGTCTGGGTGTGTGAAGGACTGGGTGTCTGGGTGTGTGAAGGACTGGGTGTCTGGATGTGTGAAGGACTGGGTGTCTGGGTGTGTGAAGGACTGGGTGTCTGGGTGTGTGAAGGACTGGGTGTCTGGGTGTGTGAAGGACTGGGTGTCTGGTGTGTGAAGGACTGGGTGTCTGGGTGTGTGAAGGACTGGGTGTCTGGGTGTGTGAAGGACTGGGTGTCTGGGTGTGTGAATGACTGGGTGTCTGGGTGTGTGAAGGACTGGGTGTCTGGGTGTGTGAAGGACTGGGTGTCTGGGTGTGTGAAGGACTGGGTGTCTGGGTGTGTGAAGGACTGGGTGTCTGGGTGTGTGAAGGACTGGGTGTCTGGGTGTGTGAAGGACTGGGTGTCTGGGTGTGTGAATGACTGGGTGTCTGGGTGTGTGAAGGACTGGGTGTCTGGGTGTGTGAAGGACTGGGTGTCTGGGTGTGTGAAGGAGGGGGTCTGGGTGTGTGAACTGGGTGTCTGGTGTTGAAGGACTGGGTGTCTGGGTGGTGTGAAGGACTGGGTGTCTGGGTGTGTGAAGGACTGGGTGTCTGGGTGTGTGAATGACTGGGTGTCTGGGTGTGTGAAGGACTGGGTGTCTTGGGTGTGTGAAGGACTGGGTGTCTGGGTGTGTGAAGGACTGGGTGTCTGGGTGTGTGAAGGACTGGGTGTCTGGGTGTGTGAAGGACTGGGTGTCTGGGTGTGTGAAGGACTGGGTGCTCTGGGTGTGTGAAGGACTGGGTGTCTGGGTGTGTGAAGGACTGGGTGTCTGGGTGTGTGAAGGACTCGGTGTCTGGGTTTATGAAGGACTGGGTGTCTGGGGTTTATGAAGGACTGGGTGTCTGGGTGTGTGAAGGACTGGGTGTCTGGGTGTGTGAATGACTGGGTGTCTGGGTTTATGAAGGACTGGGTGTCTGGGTGTGTGAAGGACTGGGTGTCTGGGTGTGTGAAGGACTGGGTGTCTGGGTGTGTGAAGGACTGGGTGTCTGGGTGTGTGAAGGACTGGGTGTCTGGGTGTGTGAAGGACTGGGTGTCTGGGTGTGTGAATGACTGGGTGTCTGGGTTTGTGAAAGACTGGGTGTCTGGGTTTATGAAGGACTGGGTGTCTGGGTGTGTGAAGGACTGGGTGTCTGGGTGTGTGAAGGACTGGGTGTCTGGGTGTGTGAAGGACTGGGGTGTCTGGGTGTGTGAAGGACTGGGTTGTCTGGGTTTGTGAAGGACTGGGTGTCTGGGTTTATGAAGGACTGGGTGTCTGGGTGTGTGAAAGACTGGGTGTCTGGGTATGTGAAGGACTGGGTGTCTGGGTGTGTGAAGGACTGGGTGTCTGGGTGTGTGAAGGACTGGGTGTCTGGGTGTGTGAAGGACTGGGTGTCTGGGTGTGTGAAGGACTGGGTGTCTGGGTGTGTGAAGACTGGGTGTCTGGGTGTGTGAAGGACTGGGTGTCTGGGTGTGTGAAGGACTGGGTGTCTGGGTGTGTGAAGGACTGGGTGTCTGGGTGTGTGAAGGACTGGGTGTCTGGGTGTGTGAAGGACTGGGTGTCTGGGTGTGTGAAGGACTGGGTGTCTGGGTGTGTGAATGTTAAATCAAATGTTATTGGTCACATCCATGTATTTTGCAAATGTGTTTGCGGGTGTAGCAAAATGATAGTGTTCCTAGATCCAGCTGTGCAGTAATTCTAACAATTCACAACAATACACACACATGTATAGTCAAATTAAAATATATAGATATTAGGATGAGCAATGTCGGTGTCATTGACTAATTTAGTCAATTAGAATACAGTATTTACATATGAAATCTGTAAAGCAGTATGTAAACATTAACAGTTTTTTCAATTGCTAACAAGCATCAGTCAATACTGAAGCCACTTTTTCAAACTCTTCACACAGTCTGCATTACCCAACATGCATCTTGACCAAACAGTTAATCTCACCTCTAAAACTCACTCGAACGACCAAAACTCTTCACACAGTCTGCATTACCCAACATGCATCTTGACCAAACAGTTAATCTCACCTCCAAAACTCACTCGAACGACCAAAACTCTTCACACAGTCTGCATTACCCAACATGCATCTTGACCAAACAGTTAATCTCACCTCCAAAACTCACTCGAACCACCAAAACACTTCATACATGTCTCAGAATAAGCTTGTTGGACCAGAACACTGGCAACAACTCTCACTCAGAAAGCGTACATTGTCACTCATACACACCGACCTAAAAAACACTAACAGGGAGCATTACATAAATTAACTTTTCTCTTTGAGGTTTGAATGATTTTTCACATAAATCAGTATTTCATCATAGAATAGGAATAACATATTTTAACTTTATTCACTGTACTAAACTATATGTAACAAGAATGAATCAGAAATGCAGCAGTTTGCTCCAATAGCCTTAATTTTTTTCTATATCTTTGTATATAGTAGTTTACTTGTAAAAAAATTTAAGTTGAAACAAAAAATGAATTCCTGAAATTCCTGGGCTGCAACAATATCTACAAAATGTATAATATAATCACTCATACTGTACGGTACTGTGAGGGTTCTAGTTCTCATCAACATGTATAGTATAATCACTCATACTGTACGGTACTGTGAGGGTTCTGGTACTCATCAACATGTATAGTATAATCACTCATACTGTACAGTACTGTGAGGGTTCTAGTTCTCATCAACATGTATAGTATAATCACTCATACTGTACGGTACTGTGAGGGTTCTAGTTCTCATCAACATGTATAGTATAATCACTCATACTGTACAGTACTGTGAGGGTTCTAGTTCTCATCAACATGTATAGTATAATCACTCATACTGTACAGTACTGTGAGGGTTCTAGTTCTCATCAACATGT
>NC_034197.2:37936096-37937896 GCF_002021735.2 Oncorhynchus kisutch
CCTTTCAGATACATAGAGTGACTGTCCCCCCCTACCTTTCAGATACATAGAGTGACTGTCCCCCCCCCTACCTTTCAGATACATAGAGTGACTGCCCCCCCTTACCTTTCAGATACATAGAGTGACTGCCCCCCCTACCTTTCAGATACATAGAGTGACTGTCCCCCCCCCCACCTTTCAGATACATAGAGTGGCTGTCCTTGTCCCCTGTGTGGGGGTCTGTTGAGATACCTGGAGTGGCTGTCCTTGTCCCCTGTGTGGGGGTCTGTTGAGATACCTGGAGTGGCTGTCCTAGTCCCCTGTGTGGGGGTCTGTTGAGACACCTGGAGTGGCTGTCCTAGTCCCCTGTGTGGGGGTCTGTTGAGATACCTGGAGTGTGAGCTGTCAGTAAAATTACATATTAGGATCTCTGTGTAGTTGTCCATCAGTTGCCTGTCAGATGTCGACGACACCATTCTGTAAACTTCTGGCCCTTCTTTGTACACAACCCTCCTGTGTTAACAACCCTCCAGACGAGCTTCAATACCATACAACTCTCCATCCGTGGCCTCCAACTGCTCTTAAATACAAGTAAAACTAAATGCATGCTCTTCAACCGATCGCTACCTGCACCTACCCGCCTGTCCAACATCACTACTCTGGACGGCTCTGACTTAGAATACGTGGGACAACTACAAATACTTAGGTGTCTGGTTAGACTGTAAACTCTCCTTCCAGACCCATATCAAACATCTCCAATCCAAAGATAAATCTAGAATTGGCTTCCTATTTCGCAACAAAGCATCCTTCACTCATGCTGCCAAACATTCCCTCGTAAAACTGACCATCCTACCAAACCTCGACTTCGGCGATTTACAAAATAGCCTCCAATACCCTACTCAATAAATTGGATGCAGTCTATCACAGTGCAATCCGTTTTCTCACCAAAGCCCCATATACTACCCACCACTGCGACATGTATTCTCTCGTTGGCTGGCCCTCGCTTCATACTCGTCGCCAAACCCACTGGCTTCAGGTCATCTACAAGACCCTGCTAGGTAAAGTCCCTCCTTATCTCAGCTCGCTGGTCACCATAGCAGCACCCACCTGTAGCATGCGCTCCAGCAGGTATATCTCTCTGGTCACCCCCAAAACCAATTCTTTCTTTGGTCGCCTCTCCTTCCAGTTCTCTGCTGTCAATGACTGGAACGAACAACAAAAATCTCTGAAACTGGAAACTCTTATCTCCCTCATTAGCTTTAAGCACCAGCTGTCAGTGCAGCTCACAGATTACTGCACCTGTACATAGCCCATCTATAATTTATCCCAAACAACTACCTCTTTCCCTACTGTATTTATTTATTTATTTTGCTCCTTTGCACCCCATTATTTCTCTCTCTACTTTACACAGTCTTCCACTGCAAATCAACCATTCCAGTGTTTTACTCGCTATATTGTATTTACTTCGCCACCATGGCCTTTTTTTGCCTTTACCTCCCTTGTCTCACCTCACTTGCTCACATTGTATATACACTTATTTTTCTACTGTATTATTGACTGTATGTTTGTTTTACTCCATGTGTAACTCTGTGTCGTTGTATGTGTCGAACTGCTTTGCTTTATCTTGGCCAGGTCGCAATTGTAAATGAGCACTTGTTCTCAACTGGCCTACCTGGTTAAATAAAGGTAAAATAAATAAAAATGTGACAGGTAGCCATGTGCTCTTGGTTTTACCCGGTATAGTAACCCCAGAGGCCTGGCACAGTGAGTCTCCTCAGCAGCAGACGAGCCAACACACTGCCAACCCTGGAGTTCCTTTCT
>NC_034197.2:37937996-37942561 GCF_002021735.2 Oncorhynchus kisutch
AGTGATGCAGTCCGTCAGGATGCTCTCGATGGTACAACTGTAGAACCTTATGAGGATCTGAGGACCAATGCCAAATCTTTTCAGTCTCCTGAGGGGGAAATAGGTTTTGACGTGGCCTCTTCACGACTGTCTTGGTGTGCTTGGAATTGTTAGTTTGTTGGTGATTGTGGCGCCAAGGAACTCAACCTGCTCCACTGCAACCCCATCGATGAGAATAGGGACGTGCTCAGTCTCCTTTTCCTGTAGTCCACCAATCATCTCCTTTGTCTTGATCACTTTGAGGGAGAGGTTGTTGTCCTTGCACCACATGGTCAGGTCTCTGGCCATCTCCCTATAGGCTGTCTCGTCTTTGTCAATGATCAGTCCAACCACTGTTGTGTCGTCGGCAAACTTGATGATGGTGTCGGAGTTGTGCCTGGGCCGTGCAAGTCATGAGTGAACAGGGAAGTACAGGAGAGGACTGAGCATGCACCCCTGATGGGCCCCCGATTGAGGATCAGCTGTGGCCGAGTGTTGTTACCTACCCTTACCACATGGGGGCGGCCCATCAAGAAGTCCAGGATCCAGTTGCAGAGGGATGGTGTTTAGTCCCAGGGTCTTTAACTTAGTGATGAGCTTTGCGGGGCACTATGGTGTTGAACACTGAGCTTGTTGTCAATGAATAGCATTCTCATATACTGTAGGTATCCTTTTGTACAGTGTTGTAAAAAGGCAGTGTCTGGAGTGCAATAGAGATTGCATATCTGTGGATCTGTTGGGGCGGTATGTAAATTGGAGTGGCGTGGTCTAGGGTTTACTGGATAATGGTTGTTTATGTGAGCAATGACCCAGCCCTTTCAAAGCAACTTCATTTTGGAATACAGACGTGAGTGCTAAGGGGTCTGTAGTCATTTCGGAAGTTAGGCTTAGTGTTTCTTGGCCACAGGACTATGGTGCGTCTGCTGTGAAACATGTTGGTTATTACAGACTCTGACAGGGAGAGGTTGAAAATGTCAGTGAAGACACTTGCCAGTTGGTCAGCGCATGCTCGGACTAGACGTCATGGTAATCCGTCTGGCCCTGCGGCCTTGTGAATGATGAATAGTCTTACTCACATCGGCTGCGGAGAGCGTGATCACACAGTCGTCCGGAACAGCTGATGCTCTCATGCGTGTTTCAGTGTTACTTGCCTTGAAGCGAGCATATAAGTAATTTAGCTCGTCTGATAGGTTCGTGTCACTGGGCAGCTTTCGGCTGTCCTTCCCTTTGTAGTCTGTAATAGTTTGCAAGACCTGTCACATGTTGGAACCGGTGTAGTACTATTCGGTCTTAGTCCTGTGTTGACGCTTTGCCTGTTTGATGCTTTGTCAGAGGGATTTCTTAGAAGCTCCCGGGATAGAGTCCCGCTCCTAAAAAGTGGCAGCTTTACCCTTTAACTTTGCGGATGTTGCCTGTAATCTATGGCTTCTGGTTGGGGAAGGTACGTACGGTCACTGCGGGGATGACGTCATCGATGCACTTATTGATGAAGCCAGTGACTGACGTGGTGTACTCCTCAATTCCATCGGAAGAATCCCAGAACATATTTCAGTCTGTGCTTGCAAAACAGTCCTGTAGTTTAGCAATACCCTAGCTAAATGCTTGTGCCCTTATCCAACAATGCAGTTTTAAGAAAGTAGAGTTTAGAAAATATTTATTAAACAAATTAAAGTAAATAACACAAAAAGTTGTAATAATAAGTAACACAATAAAATAACAATAAAGATGCTATATACTGGGGGTTCCGGTACCAAGTCTACGTGCGGGGATACAGGATAGTCGAGGTAAGTTTGCCTGCATTAACGTCCCCGGCCACTAGGAGCACTTCTTCTGGATAAGAATTGTATTGTTCGCTTATGGCCTTATTCATCTCCTCTATCTATCTCCTCTATGTCTCTCTCTATCTCCTCTATGTCTCTCTCTATGTCTCTCTCTATGTCTCTCTCTATGGTCTCTCTCTATGTCTCTCTCTATGTCTCTCTCTATCTCCTCTATGTCTCTCTCTATGTCTCTCTCTGTCTCCTCTATGTCTCTCTCTATGTCTCTCTCTGTCTCCTCTATGTCTCTCTCTATGTCTCTCTCTGTCTCCTCTATGTCTCTCTCTATGTCTCTATCTCCTCTATGTCTCTCTCTATGTCTCTCTCTGTCTCCTCTATGTCTCTCTCTATGTCTCTATCTCCTCTATGTCTCTCTCTATGTCTCTCTCTATCTCCTCTATGTCTCTCTCTATGTCTCTCTCTATGTCTCTCTCTATGTCTCTCTCTGTCTCCTCTATGTCTCTCTCTATGTCTCTCTCTGTCTCCTCTATGTCTCTCTCTGTCTCCTCTATGTCTCTCTCTATGTCTCTATCTCCTCTATGTCTCTCTCTATCTCCTCTATGTCTCTCTCTATCTCCTCTATGTCTCTCTCTATGTCTCTCTCTATGTCTCTCTCTATGTCTCTCTCTATGTCTCTATCTCGTCTATGTCTGTCTCTATGTCTCTCTCTATGTCTCTATCTCCTCTATGTCTCTTTCTATCTCCTCTATGTCTCTCCCTATCTCCTCTATGTCTCTCTCTATGTCTCTATCTCCTCTATGTCTCTCTCTATGTCTCTATCTCCTCTATGTCTCTCTCTATGTCTCTCTCTATGTCTCTCTCTATGTCTCTATCACGTCTATGTCTCTCTCTATGTCTCTCTCTATGTCTCTATCTCCTCTATGTCTCTCTCTATCTCCTCTATGTCTCTCTCTATCTCCTCTATGTCTCTCTCTATGTCTCTCTCTATGTCTCTCTCTATGTCTCTATCTCTCTCTATGTCTCTATCTCCTCTATGTCTCTATCTCCTCTATGTCTCTCTCTATGTCTCTATCTCCTCTGTCTCTCTCTATCTCCTCTATGTCTCTATCTCCTCTATGTCTCTCTCTATGTCTCTATCTCCTCTATGTCTCTCTCTATCTCCTCTATGTCTCTCTCTATCTCCTCTATGTCTCTCTCTATCTCCTCTATGTCTCTCTCCATCTCCTCTATGTCTCTCTCTATGTCTCTATCTCCTGTATGTCTCTCTCTATCTCCTCTATGTCTCTCTCTATGTCTCTATCTCCTCTATGTCTCTCTCTATCTCCTCTATGTCTTTCTCTATCTCCTCTATGTCTCTCTCTATCTCCTCTATGTCTCTCTCTATCTCCTCTATGTCTCTCTCTATGTCTCTATCTCCTCTATGTCTCTATCTCCTCTATGTCTCTATCTCCTCTATGTCTCTCTCTATCTCCAGTATGTCTCTCTCTATCTCCTCTATGTCTCTCTCTATCTCCAGTATGTCTCTCTCTGTCTCCTCTATGTCTATCTCTGTCTCCTCTATGTCTCTCTCTATGTCTCTATCTCCTCTATGTCTCTCTCTATCTCCTCTATGTCTCTTTCTATCTCCTCTATGTCTCTATCTCCTCTATGTCTCTATCTATCTCCTCTATGTCTCTCTCTATGTCTCTATCTCCTCTATGTCTCTTTCTATCTCCTCTATGTCTCTATCTCCTCTATGTCTCTCTCTATGTCTCTATCTCCTCTATGTCTCTTTCTATCTCCTCTATGTCTCTCTCTATGTCTCTATCTCCTCTATGTCTCTTTCTATCTCCTCTATGTCTCCATCTCCTCTATGTCTCTCTCTATGTCTCTATCTCCTGTATGTCTCTCTCTATCTCCTCTATGTCTCTCTCTATCTCCTCTATGTCTCTCTCTATGTCTCTATCTCCTCTATGTCTCTATCTCCTCTGTCTCTCTCTATCTCCTCTATGTCTCTATCTCCTCTATGTCTCTCTCTATCTCCTCTATGTCTCTATCTCCTCTATGTCTCTATCTCCTCTGTCTCTCTCTATCTCCTCTATGTCTCTATCTCCTCTATGTCTCTCTCTATCTCCTCTATGTCTCTATCTCCTCTATGTCTCTATCTCCTCTATGTCTCTATCTCCAGTATGTATCTCTCTATCTCCTCTATGTCTCTCTCTCTATCTCCTCTATGTCTCTTTCTATCTCCTCTATGTCTCTCTCTATGTCTCTATCTCCTCTATGTCTCTCTCTACCTTAGACAAGCAATACCTCGAAACGACCTTAATATTAGACAGCTGTTATTGACAAGTACTCACTCATCCCCACTGTCCATCTTACCGGACGTAGCTGCTCTGTCCTGCCGATGCACGGAAAATGCATGGGGTTAGAATTAAGGTTATGGGTTAAAGGTTAGGTTTAGTTTTAAAGTTAGCTTCAGGTTTAGGTTTAGGGTGAGCAATTGGGGTTAAGGTTAGTGTAAGGTTAAGGTTAGGGTAAGGTTAAGGTTTAGGGTTAGGCTTACGTTTAGGGGTTAGGGAAAATAGGATTTTGAATGGGAATCAGTTGTGTCCCCAAATGGTGTGTGTATGTGCGTGTGTGTCTGTGTGTGTGTATACGTGCGAGTGTGTGTGTGTGTGTGTGTGTGTGTGTGTGTGTGTGTGCGTGTATGTGTGTGTCTGTGTGTGTGTGATGTGTGTGTGTGTGTGTTGTATGTATGTGTGTCTGTGTGTGTGTGTGTGTGTGTGT
>NC_034197.2:37942661-37952661 GCF_002021735.2 Oncorhynchus kisutch
AGAACAGAGAAGAGTAGAACAGAGAAGAGTAGAGTAGAACAGAGAAGAGAAGAGTAGAACAGAGAAGAGTAGAACAGAGAAGAGTAGAGTAGAACAGAGAAGAGTAGAGTAGAACAGAGTAGAGTAGAGTAGAACAGAGAAGAGTAGAGTAGAACAGAGTAGAGTAGAACAGAGAAGGGCAGAGAAAAGTAGGGTAGAACAGAGAAGAGTAGAGTAGAACAGAGAAGAGCAGAGAAAAGTAGGGTAGAACAGAGTAGAACAGAGAAGAGTAGAGTAGAACAGGGTAGAGTAGAGTAGAACAGAGTAGAGTAGAGTAGAACAGAGTAGAGTAGAACAGAGAAGAGTAGAGTAGAACAGAGAAGAGTAGAGTAGAACAGAGAAGAGTAGAGTAGAACAGAGAAGAGTAGAGTAGAACAGAGAAGAGTAGAGTAGAACAGAGAAAAGTAAGAGTAGAACAGAGAAGAGTAGAGTAGAACAGGGTAGAGTAGAGTAGAACAGAGAAGAGTAGAGTAGAACAGAGTAGAGTAGAACAGAGAAGAACAGAGAAAAGTAAGAGTAGAACAGAGAAGAGTAGAGTAGAACAGAGAAGAGTAGAGTAGAACAGAGTAGAACAGAGAAGAGTAGAGTAGAACAGAGAAGAGCAGAGAAAAGTAGGGTAGAACAGAGAAGAGTAGAGTAGAACAGAGAAGAGTAGAGTAGAACAGAGAAGAGTAGAGTAGAACAGAGAAGAGTAGAGTAGAACAGAGTAGAGTAGAGTAGAACAGAGTAGAACAGAGAAGAGTAGAACAAGAGAAGAGCAGAGAAAAGTAGGGTAGAACAGAGAAGAGTAGAGTTAGAACAGAGAAGGGTAGAGTAGAACAGAGTAGAACAGAGTAGAACAGAGAAGAGTAGAGTAGAACAGAGAAGAGCAGAGAAAAGTAGGGTAGAACAGAGAAGATAGAGTAGAACAGAGAAGAGTAGAGTAGAACAGAGTAGAACAGAGAAGAGTAGAGTAGAACAGAGAAGAGTAGAGTAGAACAGAAAAGAGTAGAGTAGAACAGAGAAGAGTAGAGTAGAACAGAGTAGAGTAGAGTAGAACAGAGAAGAGCAAGTAGAACAGAGTAGAGTAGAGTAGAACAGAGTAGAGCAGAGTAGAACAGAGAAGAGTAGAGTAGAACAGAGTAGAGTAGAACAGAGAAGAGGCAGAGTAGAACAGAGAAGAGCAGAGTAGAACAGAGTAGAGTAGAACAGAGAAGAGCAGAGTAGAACAGAGAAGAGCAGAGTAGAACAGAAAGAGTAGAGTAGAACAGAGTAGAGTAGAGTAGAACAGAGAAGAGTAGAGTAGAACAGAGAAGAGCAGAGTAGAACAGAGTAGAGTAGAACAGAGAAGAGCAGAGTAGAACAGAGAAGAGCAGAGTAGAACAGAGAAGAGTAGAGTAGAACAGAGTAGAGTAAAGTAGAACAGAGAAGAGTAGAGTAGAACAGAGTAGAGTAGAACAGAGAAGAGCAGAGTAGAACAGAGAAGAGTAGAGTAGAACAGAGTAGAGTAGAGTAGAGTAGAACAGAGTAGAGTAGAGTAGAACAGAGAAGAGTAGAGTAGAACAGAGTAGAACAGAGAAGAGTAGAGTAGAACAGAGAAGAGCAGAGAAAAGTAGGGTAGAACAGAGAAGAGTAGAGTAGAACAGAGAAGGGTAGAGTAGAACAGAGTAGAACAGAGTAGAACCGAGTAGAACAGAGAAGAGTAGAGTAGAACAGAGAAGAGCAGAGAAAGTAGGGTAGAACAGAGAAGAGTAGAGTAGAACAGAGAAGGGTAGAGTAGAACAGAGAAGAGTAGAGTAGAACAGAGAAGAGTAGAGTAGAACAGAGAAGCGTAGAGTAGAACAGAGAAGAGTAGAGTAGAACAGAGAAGAGCAGAGTAGAACAGAATAGAGTAGAGTAGAACAGAGAAGAGTAGAGTAGAACAGAGAAGAGCAGAGTAGAACAGAGTAGAGTAGAGTAGAACAGAGAAGAGTAGAGTAGAACAGAGAAGAGTAGAGTAGAACAGAGTAGAGTAGAGTAGAACAGAGAAGAGCAGAGTAGAACAGAGTAGAGTAGAGTAGAACAGAGTAGAACAGAGTAGAACAGAGAAGAGCAGAGTAGAACAGAGAAGAGTAGAACAGAGAAGAGCAGAGTAGAACAGAGAAGTGCAGAAGTAGAACAGAGAAGAGTAGAGTAGAACAGAGTAGAGTAGAGTAGAACAGAGAAGAGTAGAGTAGAACAGAGTAGAGTAGAACAGAGAAGAGCAGAGTAGAACAGAGAAGAGCAGAGTAGAACAGAGTAGAGTAGAACAGAGAAGAGCAGAGTAGAACAGAGAATAGCAGAGTAGAACAGAGAAGAGTAGAGTAGAACAGAGCAGAGTAGAACAGAGAAGAGCAGAGTAGAACAGAGAAGAGTAGAGTAGAACAGAGTAGAGCAGAGTAGAACAGAGAAGAGCAGAGTAGAACAGAGAAGAGTAGAGTAGAACAGAGTAGAGTAGAACAGAGAAGAGCAGAGTAGAACAGAGAAGAGCAGAGTAGAACAGAGAAGAGTAGAGTAGAACAGAGTAGAGCAGAGTAGAACAGAGAAGAGCAGAGTAGAACAGAGAAGAGCAGAGTAGAACAGAGAAGAGCAGAGTAGAACAGAGTGTGTGTGTGTGTGTGTGTGTGTGTGTGTGTGTGTGTGTGTGTGTGTGTGTGTGTGTGTGTGTACCTGAGAATCTGAGGGAGAGGAGAGGTAGAGAAAGGAAGGTTCTATTAATAGCCAGGCTCACACACTTCCCTGGGATAGAGGGTCATCTTTATGTCCTGGTCCACTGGGAGTTAGTTCCCTGCTCTCTATAATACGGACAGTTGAGCTGCCCATGAAAAGTGGGCCGGGCTTACGTTTAACCATGCGTTGCGGCAGGCCGTAACCATGGCGATTTACTTTACAACGTGATGGCACAATTAAGGGATTTCCTTTGTCCCGCCCTCGTTATTCATGGTCGCATTGCAGAGGAGTGCGACAGTCGTATCGTTTTAGCGTAGCATCTCTTCTGGGCGTCCGACTCGTCTGTGGAGAATTCATACATCTAATTGATTACAGGGCCCTTCGTCTTTTGTGGATTGTTTTTAAATGATCCAAATTTGCTACGTTGCACAAATACAAATCAGAGCACAGGAACACTGATCCGGTATTATATAGTTTAGATCGACAGAATCCATAGATTTTCCCCTCAGGGAGTATTATGGGTTGTTTCTCTGACTGGTGAAGTAATGAATTATATTAATTAGAGAGCCAATAAAAAATGAGAGAACGTTCCACTGGAGAATAATAACACACCAATACTCACTGTCCTCTCCCCCTCTCTCTCTATCTATCTATCTACAACCCCCCCTCTCTCCCCCTCTCTCTCCTCTTTCTCTCTATCTATCTATCTACACCCCCCCTCTCTCCCCCTCTCTCTCCTCTCTCTATCTATCTATCTACAACCCCCCTCTCTCTCCTCTCTATCTATCTATCTCCACCCCCCTCTCCCCCCTATCCTCTCTCTCTATCTATCTACACCCCCCTCTCTCCCCCTCTCTCTCCTCTCTCTATCTATCTATCTACACCCCCCTCTCTCTCCTCTCTATCTATCTATCTCACCCCCTCTCTCCCCCTATCCTCTCTCTCTATCTATCTACACCCCCCTCTCACTGCCTCTCCCCCTCTCTCCCCCTATCCTCTCTCTCTATCTATCTATCTACACCCCTCTCTCTATCTCTCTCTTTATTCCCCTCTCTCTGTCTCTCTTTCTCTCTTTCCCCCATCCTCTCTCTCTTTCTCACTCTTTTTCTCGCTCCTTCTATCACTCTCTCTTTATCCCGCCCTCTCATCTCTCTCTCTCCCCCATCCTCTCGCTCTTCCCTCTCTCCTCTCTACTTCTCCCCCATCCTCTCACTCTCTCCCTTGCTCCCTCTCTCTCTCCCCATCCCCTCTCTCTTTCTCCCTCCATCCATCTATCCATCCCTGTGTCTATCTTTCTATCTATCTATCTATCTATCTATCTATCTATCTATCTATCTATCTATCTATCTATCTATCTATCTATCTATCTATCTATCTATCTATCTATCTATCTATCTATCTATCTATCTATCTATCTACCCCCCCCTCTCTCTCTCTCTCTTTCTCTCTCTCTCTTAAACATCCCCAGTAAAACAGTCTAATCATATTCTCCACCAAGCATCTCCTCTCCTCTCCTCTCCTCTCCTCTCCTCTCCTCTCCTCTCCTCTCCTCTCCTCTCCTCTCCTCTCCTCTCCTCTCCTCTCCTCTCCTCTCCTCTCCTCTCCTTCCCTCTCCTCTCCTCTCCTCTCCTCCTCTCCTCTCCTCTCGTCTCCTCTACTCTCCTCTACTCTCCTCTCCTCCCCTCTTCTCTCCTCCGTCTCTTCCCTCTCCTGTCCTGCCATCCTCCCCCATTGGCTCTACCTCTCCTCCCCCTCTCTCCTCCTTCTCCTCTCCCCCTCGGTCCCTCTCCTCTCCTCTCTTCTCCTCTCCTCTCATTCCTTCTCCTCTCCTCTCTTCCCTTCTCCTCTTCTCTCCTCTTCTCCTCTTCTCCTCTCTCTCCTCTCCTCTCCTCTCCTCTCCTCCTCCTCTCCTCTCCTCTCCTCTCCTCTCCTCTCCTCCTCTCCTCTCCTCTCCTCTCCTCTCCTCTCCTCTCCTCTCCTCTCCTCTCCTCTCCTCTCCTCTCCTCTCTCTCCTCTCCTCTCCTCTCCTCTCCTCTCCTCTCCTCTCCTCTCCTCTCCTCTCCAGTCACTGTATATATCCTGCTGATTTCATAGGGTTTATCTCATCAGGCGTAGTCTTATCTGTGGCATGCCTGTCTCTCTCCCTGCCTCTCTCTCTCTCTCTCTCTCTCTCTGCCTGTCTCTCTCCCTGTCTGTGTCTCTCTCCCTCTCTGCCTCTCTCCCTGCCTGTCTCTCTCCCTGCCTCTCTCCCTGCCTGCCTCTCTCCCTACCTGCCTCTCTCCCTCTCTGCCTCTCTCCCTGCCTGTCTCTCTCCCTGCCTGTCTCTCTCCCTGCCTGTCTGTCTTCTTGTCGGCCTGTGTGTCTGCCTCTCTCCCTGCCAGTCCTTCTCCCTGCCAGTCTCTCTCCCTGCCTGTCTCTCTCCCTGCCTGTCTCTCTCCCTGCCAGTCTCTCTCCCTGCCTGTCTCTCTCCCTGCCTGTCTCTCTCCCTGCCTGACCCTCTCCCTGCCTGTCTCTCTCCCTGTCTGTCTCTCTCCCTGCCTGTCTCTCTCCCTGCCTGTCTCTCTCCCTGTCTGTCTCTCTCCCTGTCTGTCTCTCTCCCTCTCTGCCTCTCTTCCTGCCTGCCTCTCTCCCTGCCTGTCTCTCTCCCTGCCTGTCTCTCTCCCTGCCTGTCTCTCTCCCTGTCTGTCTCTCTCCCTGTCTGTCTCTCTCCCTGTCTGTCTCTCTCCCTCTCTGCCTCTCTTCCTGCCTGCCTCTCTCCCTGCCTGTCTCTCTCCCTGCCTGTCTCTCTCCCTGCCTGTCTCTCTCCCTGCCTGTCTCTCTCCCTGTCTGTCTCTCTCCCTCTCTGCCTCTCTTCCTGCCTGCCTCTCTCCCTGCCCGTCTCTCTCCCTGCCTGTCTCTCTTCTAGTCGGCCTGTGTGTCTGCCTCTCTCCCTGCCTGTCTCTCTCTCTCCCTGCCTGTCTGTCTTCTTGTCGGCCTGTGTGTCTGCCTCTCTCCCTGCCAGTCTCTCTCCCTGCCTGTCTCTCTCCCTCTCTGCCTCTCTCCCTGCCAGTCTCTCTCCCTGCCAGTCTCTCTCCCTGCCTGTCTCTCTCCGTGCCTGTCTCTCTCCCTGCCTGTCTCTCTCCCTGCCTGTCTGCCTGCCTGTGTGAGTGCTGAGAGCCATCTCTCATGGCCCAGCCACTTCATTTCAGCAGTGATCTAGGCCGATGGCAGCCCCGCCTTCTCTGACATCACCACGTCACATCAAACTACGTATAGGATCTTAATGTGTGCCAGTTTGCTTCAGAAGGAAAATAATCCTGCAGCAGTAGACCTTTACAATTTGTATGTGGATTATAATTACTATATAATTCAAATTTTAAACAATGTAGAGGTTGATAAATATTTTGTTCGGGCAAATCAAGACATTTTTAAGTGGAAATTCCAAACTTTAGATTTATTTTAAAACTCTGAACACACTACATGTTTGCATTTCCAGCTGTGCAGGAAAATTCCTGCAATAACAGGATGATCAAATTAAGATATGGCATCTGTACACACAGGATAGGTGAGAGGATAGGTCTGAATTAGGGAGGTGTACGCTCATACTCAAACACGTCAAGTAGATGCTCATATGCCCAATCCTACCGTCACATCCTATCCTAAACAAAACAATTGTCTTGCCTTAAAAGTGCCAATTCTCACTCATTACTCATGAGAGTCTGTGATTGTCTGACTGTCTTCTGAAAGAGAAGGCCTCTATAAGAGTTCACAACAGTTCCTCCTGGGTTACTGTAGCTACTTATACCCGTTTCAATTATATCCTTCATTACGGTCATTAATGGCTTTTTACATACCACTTACATTAATTAACCTCAATTAGCCCAGGAATGTGGCATGGCATGATTGCAAGGCATTATTTGCCAAACATGGACATTTTTATGTGTTGCTGGTAATTACATTGTCATTAGAGCTGGGAATAATTAATCGTTCATTAACATAAACTAAAATTGAATGTGCAGATAACATTCTGCACTGGGGGAACGATGGCTGTGACGTCTCAATCAGCACAGAGGAGAGGAGAGGAGGGGAGGGGAGGGGAGGAGAGGAGAGGAGAGGAGAGGAGAGGAGAGGAGAGGAGAGGAGAGGAGAGGAGAGGAGAGGAGAGGAGAGGAGAGGAGAGGAGAGGAGAGGAGAGGAGAGGAGAGGAGAGGAGAGGAGAGGAGAGGAGAGGAGAGGAGAGGAGAGGAGAGGAGAGGAGAGGAGAGGAGAGGAGACTCAATCAGTGTGAGGAGTGAAGTCTCTGATGGGCATTGACTAGAGCAGATATGTCAGGTATAGTTTCTGACGTCGCTATGTGCAGGATTGCTGAGAGGTGAGAGTCAGTAAGAGATGAAGGTGCCTTGACTTGCTATCTTTCATCACTGAAAATGTCTGTTCACATACTGTACATAGGTTGACCCAAACATCTTCTGAGCATGACTCCTAATCTTTGGAAAGTTTTGTTCATTGAGAGATGCATAGAGCCTCGTCAGTGACATTATTTTGAATAGTTCTCCAATCACTGCATCCGACTGAAGATCGATAAGCCCAAGTTGCAGGTCAGACAGAGCGTTATCCACATTGAAGGTGAAAGGAGAGGAAACCAACAGCAGGTCATTTTCCAATGCTTTGAAATCTTCCAAACGACGAGAAAACTCAGCTTTCAAAGCACAAAGCAGTGATGTATAATTCTCCCGCTGGTCATCTGATAGGGAACAGACTAGTAATGTCATCTGATAGGGAACAGACTAGTAATGTCATCTGATAGGGAACAGACTAGTAATTTTCTAAAATCTTCAGGTCCACAACCTTTTAAGCACCTTCCCCAAACTCAGCCATCTCACGTTTGTGTGGTAGGGGAGATCTGCATGACCTGACTCTGTCTCTTCCAACAGTGAGACAAACTGTCTGTGGTTTAAAGATTTTGCTCTTATGAAGTTTATCACTTTAGTGACTGTATCCATATGGCTCATTTCCAGAACACATTTCCAGCCATCTTTTCCTCCATCTCCTCCTCTCCTCTCCACCCTCTCCTCCTCTCCTCTCCACCCTCTCCTCCTCTCCTCTCTTCTCATTCAGCACCTCCTGATGAATAATGCAGTGAAGGAAAATCATTTTCTGATCTGGGTTCAGCTCAGCTACTTAATCTTGTATCCTTTTCAAAAGGCCAACATTTTTTCCTGTCAAGTTTGGGCAGCCATCAGCGGTCATACTGGATAACTATTCAAAACTCAGTCCCAGCTTTGCCACACACTTCTTAATAACCTCCTCTAATAAATATTTCTCTGTGGTTGTGCTCTTCAGTGACAAGCTCCTCTGTCATTTCAAAGTCTGGTGTGTTTTGCAGGTACTATGATCAGTTAGCCTTTTAAAATGATAAACTTGAATTAGCTAACACAACGTGCCATTGGAACACAGGAGTGATGGTTGCTGATAATGGGCCTCTGTACGCCTATGTAGATATTCCATTAAAAACTCATCCGTTTCCAGCTACAACAGTCATTTACAACAACGATGTCTACACTGTATTTCTGATCAATATGATGTTATTTTAATGGACAAAATTAAAGTGCTTTCCTTTCCAAACCAAGCACATTTCTAAGTGACCCCAAACTTTTGAACGATGGTGTATATATTTTTTTACTGACGGGCCAGATTGGACCCCCCTGGTTTAGATAATTTAGATGTATTTCCTGTTTGTGGGTGCTGGAGGAAATAGACCCTAACTAATGGGTTCATCTAACTGCCATAGACTTTGGTGTCCAAGTAATTATGTTTTTCAAACTGCTTACTATACTGTACTGGACAAAATTACTCAACGTATACGATTTATCAATATAGTCAGTCATCCATGGTATTCAAACACCAGATTAGTTCATAGTGTTGCTATACACATTCCCATTTTCCCAAATGAGGTGAAAAGTATGTATTACATCACCTCTGAAGGAACAGACAAAAACAGATTTGTTTTCCCCAGTCTGGAGCAGAGTGAGTCAGAGACAGTCAACACAGACCGTCTGTGGGACGTCCTGGTTTGTCTTCTGTTGTGGACCTGTCAATCCAACTTCATTTCCCTTTCCTCAGTCCTTGGCTGATGTCTGTCCCCAGGTCCTGCTGGTCCCACTGGGTCTGTCCCCAGGTCCTGCTGGTCCCACTGGGTCTGTCGCCAGGTCCTGCTGGTCCCACTGGGTCTGTCCCCAGGTCCTGCTGGTCCCACTGGGTCTGGGCTGATGTTTGTCCCCAGGTCCTGCTGGTCCCACTGGGTCTGTCCCCAGGTCCTGCTGGTCCCACTGGGTCTGTCCCCAGGTCCTGCTGGTCCCACTGGGTCTGGGCTGATGTTTGTCCCCAGGTCCTGCTGGTCCACTGGGTCTGTCCCCAGGTCCTGCTGGTCCCACTGGGTCTGTCCCCAGGTCCTGCTGGTCCCACTGGGTCTGGGCTGATGTTTGTCCCCAGGTCCTGCTGGTCCCACTGGGTCTGTCCCCAGGTGCTGCTGGTCCCACTGGGTCTGTCCCCAGGTGCTGCTGGTCCCACTGGGTCTGTCCCCAGGTCCTGCTGGTCCCACTGGGTCTGTCCCCAGGTCCTGCTGGTCCCACTGGGTCTGTCCCCAGGTCCTGCTGGTCCCACTGGGTCTGTCCCCAGGTCCTGCTGGTCCCACTGGGTCTGTCCCCAGGTGCTACTGGTCCCACTGGGTCACTCTAGACTGCTTTAGTCTCAGGAATGCACCAGGAATGCACTTTCCACTCTGCCTCTCTCTCAGTCCGAGGTATCACACTCACTTCTATCACAAATATAGAACTGTGGCGGAAGCATAACAATGTGTATCTGTATGTGTGTTTCTCTCAATGTGTTTTTCATGCGCGTTTGTGTTGCTGTGACTGTGTGTTTGTGTTGCTGTGACTGTGTGTTTGTGTTGCTGTGACTGTGTGTTTGTGTTGCTGTGACTGTGTGTTTGTGTTGCTGTGACTGTGTGTGTTGCTGTGACTGTGTTTGTGATGCTGTGACTGTGTATGTTGCTGTGACTGTGTGGAATAGTGACTGTGTGTTTGTGTTGCTGTGACTGTGTGTGATGCTGTGACTGTGTGTGATGCTGTGACTGTGTGTTTGTGATGCTGTGACTGTGTGTGTTGCTGTGACTGTGTGTGATAGTGACTGTGTGTTTGTGTTGATGTGACTGTGTGTGATGCTGTGACTGTGTGTGATGCTGTGACTGTGGGTTTGTGATGCTGTGACTGTGTGTGTTGCTGTGACTGTGTGTGATAGTGACTGTGTGTTTGTG
>NC_034197.2:37957661-37972661 GCF_002021735.2 Oncorhynchus kisutch
ACAGCTAGAAGAATAGAAATCAGGGACTTTAAAAAGAGGGGTCTCAAAGGAGCTTAGAGGGGGTTTGTGTCTCTGTCTGTCTGTCTATCTGTCTGTCTGTCTGCCTGCCTAACTGTCTGTCTGTCTGTCTGTCTGTCTGTCTGTCCTGTCACCATGCCGAGACAGCATTTTCCATCACCCTCAACAAAACACTCCAATATATACAGTGAGGCAAAAAAGTATTTAGTCAGCCACCAATTGTGCATGTTCTCCCACTTAAAAAGATGAGAGAGGCCTGTAATTTTCATCATAGGTACATTTCTACTATGTCAGACAAAATGAGAAAAAAAATCCAGAAAATCACATTGTAGGATTTTTTATGAATTTATTTGCAAATTATGGTGGAAAATAAGTATTTGGTCACCTACAAACAAGCAAGATTTCTGGCTCTCACAGACCTGTAACTTCTTCTTTAAGCGGCTCCTCTGTCCTCCACTCGTTACCTGTATTAATGGCACCTGTTTGAACTTGTTATCAGTATAAAAGACACCTGTCCACAACCTCAAACAGTCACACTCCAAACTCCACTATGGCCAAGACCGAAGATTTCTGCCTTATTATTATTTGACCATTTATGACCATTTGAACATCTTGGCCATGTTCTGTTATAATCTCCACCCGGCACAGCCAGAAGAGGACTGGCCACCCCACATAGCCTGGTTCCTCTCTAGGTTTCTTCCTAGGTTTTGGCCTTTTTAGGAAGTTTTTCCGAGCCACCGTGCTTCTACACCTGCATTGCTTGCTGTTTGGGGTTTTAGGCTGGGTTTCTGTACAGCACTTTGAGATATCAGCTGATGTACGAAGGGCTATATAAATATATTTGATTTGATTTGACCTTTATTTAACTCTTATTTACAATGACGGCGTACCGGGGAACAGTGGGTTAACTGCCTTGCTCAGGGGAACAGTGGGTTAACTGCCTTGCTCAGGGGAACAGTGGGTTAACTGCCTTGCTCAGGGGAACAGTGGGTTAACTGCCTTATTCAGGGGAACAGTGGGTTAACTGCCTTGTTCAGGGGAACAGTGGGTTAACTGCCCTGTTCAGGGGAACAGTGGGTTAACTGCCTTGTTCAGGGGAACAGTGGGTTAACTGCCTTGTTCAGGGGAACAGTGGGTTAACTGCCCTGTTCAGGGGAACAGTGGGTTAACTGCCTTGTTCAGGGTAAGTAGAGTTCCAGAATCTGCATTGAAGCTGTTCTGACTTGTGGTGGCCTAACCCCCTCTTAACGTTGACACGTTAGGCTGTTGTTTCCTTTCTGTTGGCAGTTACATGTAGGTGTACACGCAAAGGGTTCTCCTAGGGGGACAGACAGAATAACCTTTTTCAGCACCTTACTTTCTAGGAGGATAGTGACATCTGTTGGTATTTTTTACTTCATTCAGTTTTTTTTGTCTTTATCAACTGTTTACATCACCTAACAGAACCGTATCAATGCCTTCTGTGTCATTGGATTGGATGGCCTAGGTTCTGACAGAAGAAAAGGTGTTTGTGCTGCATGTGTGTTTCCTGTTTGAGGATTTGGCTTCACAATAACTAACATTAACTGTTTACATCTCGTATAGTTGTGTGATTCCCCCTTCAACTAACTTTACCCAAAATATGAACAAGTGACAATGAATACATCCACCATTTATTCAGGCTGTGTCAGCTTAGTGCCTGTCCCCCTGAAAAAATGTTTCATTTGGTTAACATAATGCCCTCCTAAAGGCGTAGCCTAACATCTCTCACAGGGACGAAGGCAAATTGAGCTTTCAGCAAGGGGGTGATAAGGAATTGCAGGCACATTAAAACATATGTCACACACACCTCCAAAGGCCCAGAGATATATACAGAGAGACACAGAGGAGAGGTGATGGAGAGGAGATGAGGGGAGAGTTGGGAGGGGAGAAAAGAGGGGAGGAGATGGAGCAGAAAGGTGATGGGAGGATGGGAAAGGAGAGGAGAGGAGGAGAAGAGATGAGGAGGGGAGTTGAAAGGAGAGGAGGGGAGGGGAGGGGCGAGGAGGAGAAGAGATGAGGAGGGGAGGGGAGGGGCGAGGAGGAGAAGAGATGAGGAGGGGAGGGGAGGGGAGGGGAGGGGAAGAGATGAGGAGGGGAGGGGAGTTGAAAGGAGAGGAGGGGAGGGGCGAGGAGGAGAAGAGATGAGGAGGGGAGTTGAAAGTAGAGGAGGGGAGGATAGGACAGGAGAGTAGAGGAGATGTAGAGAAGGAGAGGAGGAGAGGAGAGGACAGGAGGGTAGAGGAGATGTAGAGAAGGAGAGGAGGAGAGGAGAGGACAGGAGAGCAAAGGAGATGTAGAGAAGGAGGAGAGGACAGGACAGGAGAGTAGAGGAGATGTAGAGAAGGAGAGGAGGAGAGGAAAGGACAGGAGGGTAGAGGAGATGTAGAGAAGGAGAGGAGGAGAGGAGGAGAGGAAAGGAGAGTAGAGGAGATGTAGAGAAGGAGAGAAGGAGAGGAGGAGAGGAAAGGAGAGTAGAGGAGCTGTAGAGAAGGAGAGAAGGAGAGGAGGAGAGGAAAGGAGAGTAGAGGAGATGTAGAGAAGGAGAGGAGGAGAGGAAAGGAGAGTAGAGGAGATGTAGAGAAGGAGAGGAGGAGAGGAAAGGAGAGTAGAGGAGATGTAGAGAAGGAGGAGAGGAAAGGACAGGAGGGTAGAGGAGATGTAGAGAAGGAGAAGAGGAGAGGAAAGGACAGGAGGGTAGAGGAGATGTAGAGAAGGAGAGGAGGAGAGGAGAGGACAGGAGGGTAGGGGAGATGTAGAGAAGGAGAGGAGGAGAGGAGGAGATGAAAGGACAGGAGGGTAGGGGAGATGATGATAGCGGTACTATAGATGTGGACGTGTGACATCCGGCCATGGTCCTTGTTCATGTCTTGGGGTCGTAATCCTATGTTTAATTGGGAAGCAACAGCATGTCTCTCTTCTCTCTTCATTCCTTCACTCCTTTCCTTTCCCCCCCACATCTCCCTCCCTCCCTCCCTCATCACCCACCCTCACCCCACACACACTCCTTAGTAAGACCACACTTCAAAGTAAGGACCACTTCAGCAGTTTATGAACATCAGGATAGGCGTTTATTGATGTGAGAGAGAGAGAGAGAGAGAGAGGAGAGAGAGAGAGAGGAGAGAGAGAGAGAGAGGAGAGAGAGAGAGAGAGAGAGAGAGAGAGAGAGAGGAGAGAGAGAGAGAGAGAGATAGATAGAGAGACAGAGAGGGAGAGAGAAAGGGAGGGAGAGAGAGGGAGAGAAAGAGAGAGGGAGAGAGATGGAGAAAGTGGGAGAGAGAGGGAGAGAAAGAGAGAGGGAGAGAGATGGAGAAAGTGGGAGAGAGAGGGAGAGAGATATGGAGAGAGACAGAGACAGAGAGAGAGAAACATACACATTGCTTTACTTATGCACTCCATATTCCCCCCTCTCATTTCTCCTTCCAGTCAGGTACAAAGGATAGCAATTATATATACTGTGATACATAGTAATACATGGTTAGGAATAAATACTTACCTTGACTATTGTATAACAAAACACATCGATATCCTTATAGTGTACAGAAAGGTTCAACTGTATTTTAAGCCTTCCCTGTTGTGGTCTGATGGTTCCCTTTTGTGCTTACACATTTCTGTTCCTGGATCAGTGTGTCCTGACACGGTGTCTCGGTTCTAGGTGTCAGACACCCTGACACGGTGTCTCTGTTCTAGGTGTCAGACACCCTGACACGGTGTCTCGGTTCTAGGTGTCAGAAACCCTGACACGGTGTCTCTGTTATAGTTGTCAGACACCCTGACACGGTGTCTCTGTTATAGTTGTCAGACACCCTGACACGGTGTCTCTGTTATAGTTGTCAGACACCCTGACACGGTGTCTCGGTTCTAGTTGTCAGACACCCTGACACGGTGTCTCTGTTATAGTTGTCAGACACCCTGACACGGTGTCTTGGTTCTAGTTGTCAGACACCCTGACACGGTGTCTCTGTTATAGTTGTCAGACACCCTGACACAGTGTCTCGGTTCTAGTTGTCAGACACCCTGACACGGTGTCTCTGTTATAGTTGTCAGACACCCTGACACGGTGTCTCTGTTATAGTTGTCAGACACCCTGACACGGTGTCTCGGTTCTAGGTGTCAGACACCCTGACACGGTGTCTCTGTTATAGTTGTCAGACACCCTGACACGGTGTCTCTGTTATAGTTGTCAGACACCCTGACACGGTGTCTCTGTTATAGTTTTCAGACACCCTGACACGGTGTCTCTGTTATAGTTGTCAGACACCCTGACACGGTGTCTCTGTTATAGTTGTCAGACACCCTGACACAGTGTCTCGGTTCTAGTTGTCAGACACCCTGACACGGTGTCTCTGTTATAGTTGTCAGACACCCTGACACGGTGTCTCTGTTACAGTTGTCAGACACCCTGACACAGTGTCTCTGTTATAGGTGTCAGACACCCTGACACGGTGTCTCTGTTATAGTTGTCAGACACCCTGACACGGTGTCTTGGTTCTAGGTGTCAGACACCCTGACACGGTGTCTCTGTTATAGGTGTCAGACACCCTGACACGGTGTCTCGGTTCTAGGTGTCAGAAACCCTGACACGGTGTCTCTGTTATAGTTGTCAGACACCCTGACACGGTGTCTCTGTTATAGTTGTCAGACACCCTGACACGGTGTCTCTGTTATAGTTGTCAGACACCCTGACACGGTGTCTCGGTTCTAGTTGTCAGACACCCTGACACGGTGTCTCTGTTATAGTTGTCAGACACCCTGACACGGTGTCTTGGTTCTAGTTGTCAGACACCCTGACACGGTGTCTCTGTTATAGTTGTCAGACACCCTGACACAGTGTCTCGGTTCTAGTTGTCAGACACCCTGACACGGTGTCTCTGTTATAGTTGTCAGACACCCTGACACGGTGTCTCTGTTATAGTTGTCAGACACCCTGACACGGTGTCTCGGTTCTAGGTGTCAGACACCCTGACACGGTGTCTCTGTTATAGTTGTCAGACACCCTGACACGGTGTCTCTGTTATAGTTGTCAGACACCCTGACACGGTGTCTCTGTTATAGTTTTCAGACACCCTGACACGGTGTCTCTGTTATAGTTGTCAGACACCCTGACACGGTGTCTCTGTTATAGTTGTCAGACACCCTGACACAGTGTCTCGGTTCTAGTTGTCAGACACCCTGACACGGTGTCTCTGTTATAGTTGTCAGACACCCTGACACGGTGTCTCTGTTACAGTTGTCAGACACCCTGACACAGTGTCTCTGTTATAGGTGTCAGACACCCTGACACGGTGTCTCTGTTATAGTTGTCAGACACCCTGACACGGTGTCTTGGTTCTAGGTGTCAGACACCCTGACACGGTGTCTCTGTTATAGTTGTCAGACACCCTGACACGGTGTCTCTGTTATAGTTTTCAGACACCCTGACACGGTGTCTCTGTTATAGTTGTCAGACACCCTGACACGGTGTCTCTGTTATAGTTTTCAGACACCCTGACATGGTGTCTCTGTTATAGTTGTCAGACACCCTGACACGGTGTCTCTGTTATAGGTGTCAGACACCCTGACACGGTGTCTCTGTTCTAGTTGTCAGACACCCTGACACGGTGTCTCTGTTCTAGTTGTCAGACACCCTGACACGGTGTCTCTGTTCTAGTTGTCAGACACCCTGACACGGTGTCTCTGTTATAGTTGTCAGACACCCTGACACGGTTGTCTCGGTTCGCAGGTCAGAGAGACAGTCTTGGTGTGTCTGTCAGACATTCGGTCCGGTGTGATCAATGCAGAGCTACAGCTGGTTGAAGGGGACCAAATCCATTCAACAGTTGATTTGGTTCCATTTTACCAGCTTCAGCAAAGCATTTTTGCTGTTGTGAAGTTCTTCAGTGCAGCCAGAAGAGGTGAGGTGGGACAGCTTCAGAGTCTTAGAAGAGAGGGAACAGAAAGGAGGAGAAGAGGAGGTTTGGTGACGTTTCATCAAAACACCGGTCCACATAGACAGCACGCATAGACAAAGAAGTGATTATTGGAGACAATGATGGCATTATATGAGTTCCTAGGCATGCACAGGGTAACAGAGGAAATAACTTTTATTTGACCCCGGGCCAAACCCTAACGACGCGGGGACACCACCCTAATCATGGCCGGGTGTGATACGGACTGGAATTGAACCAGGGTCTGGAGTGACGCCTCTAGCACTAAGACCATGTTAAAGCTATGGCAGTTATGATGTCATTATGAGTTCCTAGGCATGCAGAAGGAAACAAGAGGGTTATAGTTATGATGTCATTATGAGTTCCTAGGCATGCAGAGGGAAACAAGAGGGTTATAGTTATGATGTCATTATGAGTTCCTAGGCATGCAGAGGGAAACAAGAGGGTTATAGTTATGATGTCATTATGAGTTCCTAGGCATGCAGAGGGAAACAAGAGGGTTATAGTTATATTTATGATGTCATTATGACACCCTGACAAAAAAGCTCCAAGATGGCGTAGCAGTAAGTCGTCCTGTTGTGTCCCTGTATTTATCGTTTCTTTTTCGTTTTTTACATATTTTCACATATTTTCTCCACATATCTCTTTGAAAACATTTTGCTAAACCTAAGCTTCCAAATACTCTCCTGCAACCCGACTCACCCAATGTAGCTATTTTTCCTAAATTCCTAAAGTATTTATATTTACTTTGGGACCCCTCAACTGAAGCTAGCCAGCTAACCAGCGGGTACGCTAGCGGTCTTCAGCTAACCGGTCATCAGCTAACCTGTAGTTCGGAAAGCTCTCGCCTGTTCGTACAACACGACTCTAACCAGAGCATAACGGACCTATTTATTTTTCATTCCCGGATTCATCCCCGGATTCCCACCGCAAACGGAACATCTTTCAGCTGGATTTTTCAGCAACTAGCTATCTAGCTAAACCGCAACCCCGGGTTACTCCTGGCTAGCGTTTCCACCCACTTAGCTTGAAGCTAGCCCGGCCGTAGCACCTGTGCTACCACCGTAGCATACTCCTGAGCTACAATACCCGGGCCCACGACCGGTCTATCGATGTCATCGCATGAAGAGGAATAAACAGACTCACCCCATCGCGACGTCCCCCAAAGGCTAACTCTCTAGCCCTCACTATCTCCCTGCTTGCTAATTCGGCCTGCTAACTGCTAGCTTGTCCAGCTCCGGTCCGCTAACTGCTACCTTGTCTAGCCCGTGCCTACAAACTGTTAGCTTGTTAGCACAGGCCTGCTAACCGCCTGAATCGCCGCGTCCCAAACGCTTACCGGACCCATATTTACTTTCTATCTCTTTTGACTTTTAATTTGTTTATACCTTCCGGAAACCTGCCTCACCCAATGTGATACGGAATCGCTATTATTTTTAACACACTCAAGAACCTCCAGAAGCTAACCAGCTAACTAGCTACAAGCTATTTAGTCATTGTTATTTTTTTTTTACCTGGATAACACTCGCCAGTCCAGCTTCCCTGCCCCATCCACTGCTGCCCCCTGGACACTGATCTCTTGGCTACATAGCTGATGCACGCTGGACTGTCCATTAATCACGGTACTCCATTCTGCTTGTTTGTTTTATCTGTTGGCCCCCGTTGCCTAGTCTACGCCATTTTACCTGCTGTTGTTGTGCTAGCTGATTAGCTGTTGTCTCACCTACTGTTTTAGCTAGCTTTCCCAATTCAACACCTGTGATTACTGCATGCCTCGCTGTATGTTTCTCTCAAATGTCAATATGCCTTGTATACTGTTGTTCAGGTTAGTTATCATTGTTTTAGTTCACAATGGAGCCCCTAGTTCCACTCTTCATGCCCCTGATAACTCCTTTGTCCCACCTCCCACACATGCGGTGACCTCACCCATTACTACCAGCATGTCCAGAGATACAACCTCTCTCATCATCACCCAGTGCCTGGGCTTACCTCCGCTGTACCCGCACCCCACCATACCCCTGTCTGCACATTATGCCCTGAATATATTCTACCATGCCCAGAAACCTGCTCCTCTTATTCTCTGTCCCCAACGCTCTAGGCGACCAGTTTTGATAGCCTTTAGCCGCACCCTCATACTACTCCTTCTCTGTTCCGCGGGTGATGTGGAGGTAAACCCAGGCCCTGCATGTCCCCAGGCACCCTCATTTGTTGACTTCTGTGATCGAAAAAGCCTTGGTTTCATGCATGTCAACATCAGAAGCCTCCTCCCTAAGTTTGTTTTACTCACTGCTTTAGCACACTCTGCTAACCCTGATGTCCTTGCTGTGTCTGAATCCTGGCTCAGGAAGGCCACCAAAAATTCAGAGATTTCCATACCCAACTATAACATCTTCCGTCAAGATAGAACTGCCAAAGGGGGAGGAGTTGCAGTTTACTGCAGAGATAGCCTGCAAAGTAATGTCATACTTTCCAGGTCCATACCCAAACAGTTCGAATTACTAATTTTGAAAATTACTCTCTCCAGAAATAAGTCTCTCACGGTTGCCGCCTGCCTCCGACCCCCCTCAGCTCCCAGCTGTGCCCTGGACACCATTTGTGAATTGATCGCCCCCCATCTAGCTTCAGAGTTTGTTCTGTTAGGTGACCTAAACTGGGATATGCTTAACACCCCGCCAGTCCTACAATCTAAGCTAGATGCCCTCAATCTCACACAAATCATCAAGGAACCCACCAGGTACAACCCTAACTCTGTAAACAAGGGCACCCTCATAGACGTCATCCTGACCAACTGGCCCTCCAAATACACCTCCGCTGTCTTCAACCAGGATCTCAGCGATCACTGCCTCATTGCCTGTATCCGCTACGGAGCCGCAGTCAAACGACCAACCCTCATCACTGTCAAACGCTCCCTAAAACACTTCTGTGAGCAGGCCTTTCTAATCGACCTGGCCCGGGTATCCTGGAAGGACATTGACCTCATCCCGTCAGTTGAGGATGCCTGGTCATTCTTTAAAAGTAACTTCCTCACCATTTTAGATAAGCATGCTCCGTTCAAAAAATGCAGAACTAAGAACAGATACAGCCCTTGGTTCACCCCAGACCTGACTGCCCTCGACCAGCACAAAAACATCCTGTGGCGGACTGCAATAGCATCGAATAGTCCCCGTGATATGCAACTGTTCAGGGAAGTCCGGAACCAATACACGCAGTCAGTCAGGAAAGCTAAGGCCAGCTTCTTCAGGCAGAAGTTTGCATCCTGTAGCTCCAACTCCAAAAAGTTCTGGGACACCGTGAAGTCCATGGAGAACAAGAGCACCTCCTCCCAGCTGCCCACTGCACTGAGGCTAGGTAACACGGTCACCACTGATAAATCCATGATTATCGAAAACTTCAATAAGCATTTCTCAACGGCTGGCCATGCCTTCCGCCTGGCTACTTCAACCACGGCCAACAGCTCCGCCCCCCCCGCAGCTCCTCGCCCAAGCCTCTCCAGGTTCTCCTTTAACCAAATCCAGATAGCAGATGTTCTGAAAGAGCTGCAAAACCTGGACCCGTACAAATCAGCTGGGCTTGACAATCTGGACCCTCTATTTCTGAAACTATCTGCCACCATTGTCGCAACCCCTATTACCAGCCTGTTCAACCTCTCTTTCATATCGTCTGAGATCCCCAAGGATTGGAAAGCTGCCGCAGTCATCCCCCTCTTCAAAGGGGGAGACACCCTGGACCCAAACTGTTACAGACCTATATCCATCCTGCCCTGCCTATCTAAGGTCTTCGAAAGCCAAGTCAACAAACAGGTCACTGACCATCTCGAATCCCACCGCACCTTCTCCGCTGTGCAATCTGGTTTCCGAGCCGGTCATGGGTGCACCTCAGCCACACTCAAGGTACTCAACGATATCATAACCGCCATCGATAAAAGACAGTACTGTGCAGCCGTCTTCATCGACCTTGCCAAGGCTTTCGACTCTGTCAATCACCATATTCTTATCGGCAGACTCAGGAGCCTCGGTTTTTCGGATGACTGCCTTGCGTCAAATCGGAGGGCATGCTGTCTGGTCCTCTGGCAGTCTCTATGGGGGTGCCACAGGGTTCAATTCTCGGGCCGACTCTTTTCTCTGTGTATATCAATGATGTTGCTCTTGCTGCGGGCGATTCCCTGATCCACCTCTACGCAGACGACACCATTCTATATACTTTCGGCCCGTCTTTGGACACTGTGCTATCTAACCTCCAAACAAGCTTCAATGCCATACAACACTCCTTCCGTGGCCTCCAACTGCTCTTAAACGCTAGTAAAACCAAATGCATGCTTTTCAACCGGTCGCTGCCTGCACCCGCATGCCCGACTAGCATCACCACCCTGGATGGTTCCGACCTAGAATATGTGGACGTCTATAAGTACCTAGGTGTCTGGCTAGACTGCAAACTCTCCTTCCAGACTCATATCAAACATCTCCAATCGAAAATCAAATCAAGAGTCGGCTTTCTATTCCGCAACAAAGCCTCCTTCACTCACGCCGCCAAGCTTACCCTAGTAAAACTGACTATCCTACCGATCCTCGACTTCGGCGATGTCATCTACAAAATGGCTTCCAACACTCTACTCAGCAAACTGGATGCAGTTTATCACAGTGCCATCAGTTTTGTCACTAAAGCACCTTATACCACCCACCACTGCGACTTGTATGCTCTAGTCGGCTGGCCCTCGCTACATATTCGTCGCCAGACCCACTGGCTCCAGGTCATCTACAAGTCCATGCTAGGTAAAGCTCCGCCTTATCTCAGCTCACTGGTCACGATGGCAACACCCATCCGTAGCACGCGCTCCAGCAGGTGTATCTCACTGATCATCCCTAAAGCCAACACCTCATTCGGCCGCCTTTCGTTCCAGTACTCTGCTGCCTGTGACTGGAACGAATTGCAAAAATCGCTGAAGTTGGAGACTTTTATCTCCCTCACCAACTTTAAACATCAGCTATCTGAGCAGCTAACCGATCGCTGCAGCTGTACATAGTCTATTGGTAAATAGCCCACCCTTCTTCACCTACCTCATCCCCATACTGTTTTTATTTATTTACTTTTCTGCTCTTTTGCACACCAATATCTCTACCTGTACATGACCATCTGATCATTCATCACTCCAGTGTTAATCTGCAAAATTGTAATTATTTGCCTACCTCCTCATGCCTTTTGCACACATTGTATATAGACTCCCCCTTTGTTTTCTACTGTGTTATTGACTTGTTAATTGTTTACTCCATGTGTAACTCTTTGTTGTCTGCTCACACTGCTATGCTTTATCTTGGCCAGGTCGCAGTTGCAAATGAGAACTTGTTCTCAACTAGCCTACCTGGTTAAATAAAGGTTAAATAAAGGTTAAATAAATAAAAAATAAAACAATTTTTTAAAAATGAGTTCCTAGGCATGCAGAGGGAAACCAGAGGGTTATAGTTATGATGTCATTATGAGTTCCTAGGCATGCAGAGGGAAACCATAGGGTTATAGTTATGATGTCATTATGAGTTCCTAGGCATGCAGAGGGAAACCAGAGGGTTATAGTTATGATGTCATTATGAGTTCCTAGGCATGCAGAGGGAAACCAGAGGGTTATAGTTATGATGTCATTATGAGTTCCTAGGCATGCAGAGGGAAACCATAGGGTTATAGTTATGATGTCATTATGAGTTCCTAGGCATGCAGAGGGAAACCATAGGGTTATAGTTATGATGTCATTATGAGTTCCTAGGCATGCAGAGGGAAACCATCGGGTTATAGTTATGATGTCATTATGAGTTCCTAGGCATGCAGAGGGAAACCATAGGGTTATAGTTATGATGTCATTATGAGTTCCTAGGCATGCAGAGGGAAACCAGAGGGTTATAGTTATGATGTCATTATGAGTTCCTAGGCATGCAGAGGGAAACCATAGGGTTATAGTTATGATGTCATTATGAGGAGGAGAGGAGAGTAGGGGGAGAGGAGGAGAGGAGAGGAGGGGGAGAGGAGGAGAGGAGAGGAGGGGGAGAGGAGGAGAGGAGAGGAGAGTAGGGGGAGAGGAGGAGAGGAGGAGGAGAGGAGGAGAGGAGGGGGAGGAGAGAGGAGGAGAGGAGAGTAGGGGGAGAGGAGGAGAGGATAGAGGAGAGGAGGAGAGGAGGGAGAGGAGGAGAGGAGCGTAGGGAGGGAGGAGGGAGGAGAGGAGGAGGAGAGGAGGAGAGGAGGGGGAGAGGTAGGAGAGGAGAGAGGGGGAGAGGAGGAGGGAAGAGGAGGAGGGAGAGGAGGAGGAGGAGAGGAGAGTAGGGGGAGAGGAGAGAGGAGAGGAGAGGAGAGTAGGGGGAGAAGGGAGGAGAGGAGGAGGAGAGGAGGAGGGAGGAGGAAGGAGGGAGGAGGGGAGAGGAGGAGAGGAAGAGTAGGGGGAGAGGAGGGGGAGAGGAGGAGCGGAGAGGAGGTGGAGAGGAGGAGCGGAGGTAGAGGAGGGGAGAGGAGGAGAGGAGAGTAGGGGGAGAGGAGGAGCGGAGAGGAGGGGGAGAGGGGGGATAGCGGAGAGGAGGGGGAGAGGAGGAGCGGAGAGGAGAGTAGGGGAGAGGAGGAGGAGAGGAGGGGAGAGGAGGGAGGAGAGAGTAGGGGGAGAGGAGGGGGAGAGGTGGAGCGGAGAGGAGGTGGAGAGGAGGAGCGGAGAGGAGGGGGAGAGGAGGAGAGGAGAGTAAGGGGAGAGGAGGAGCGGAGAGGAGGGGGAGAGGAGGAGAGGAGAGTAGGGGGAGAGGAGGGGGAGAGGAGGAGCGGAGAGGAGGGGGAGAGGAGGAGAGGAGAGTAGGGGGAGAGGAGGAGCGGAGAGGAGGGGGAGAGGGGGAGCGGAGAGGAGGGGGAGAGGAGGAGCGGAGAGGAGAGTAGGGGGAGAGGAGGAAAGGAGAGGAGGGGGAGAGGAGGAGAGGAGAGGAGAGTAGGGGGAGAGGAGGAGAGGAGGAGGAGAGGAGAAAGAGAGGATGAGAGGATAAGAGGAGAGGAGGGGGGAGAGGAGGAGGAGAGGAGAAAAAGAGGAAGAGAGAAAGTGAGGGGAGGACAGAAAGAGAAGAGGAGAGGAGAAGAGGAGAGGAGGGGGAAAGGGGAGAGGAGGAGAGGAGGATGAGATGAGAAAGAAAGGAGGAGAGAAAGAGGAGGAGAGGAGGAGGAGAAGAGGAGGAGGGAAGGAGGAGGAGAGAGGATGAGGTGAGGAGAAAGAGAGGAGGAGAGAAAGAGAGGAGGAGAGGAGGAGGAGAAGAGGAGGAGGGAAGGAGGAGGAGAGGAAGGGAGAGGATGAGGTGAGGAGAAAGAGAGGAAGAGAAGAGGAGAGGAGGAGGAGGAGAAGAGGAGGAGGGAAGGAGGAGAGAAAGAAAGGAGGAGAGGAGGAGAATAGGAGGAGGGAAGGAGGAGGAGAGAAAGAGAGGAGGAGGGAAGGAGGAGGAGAAGAGGGGAGAGGATGAGGTGAGGAGCGAGAGAAGAAAGGAGATAGGAGTGAGGCCCGGAGGAGAGAGAGGATGTAAAGAGATCTGAAAACACCATTTCTAGCTTTGCTTTTCCTTAAGGTGTTTTTTAGTTGTTCAGTTTTAGTGTTATTTTTTAGTTTTTTATCCTCTTATGTTTGCTGTGTAGTAAATATTTCAGTTCAAATTTTCATTGTTTTGATTAGCCTTTTTAGCCACATTGTGTTGCATTCCATGTCTGTAATGTGCTGTATAAATAAAGCTTGATTTGGTTGGATTTGATGGATGCAGACTATCTTGAGAACGCAATGAATGAATCACATGTCAATACTGCCAATGAACACACAGGATGCAACACCTCAGGAATGACCTCCCATTGACCTCTACAGAGCTTCTCTCTCCCTCTCTCCCTCTCTCTCCATCTCTCTGTCAACCTCTCTCTCTCTCTCCCTCTCTCTCCATCTCTCTGTCAACCTCTCTCTCTCTGTCAACCTCTCTCTCTCCATCTCTCTGTCAACCTCTCTCTCTCCATCTCTCTGTCAACCTCTCTCTCTCCCTCTCTCTCCATCCATCTCTCTGTCTACCTCTCTCTCTCCATCTCTCTGTCAACCTCTCTCTCTCTCTCTCTCTCTCCATCCATCTCTCTGTCAACCTCTCTCTCTCTCTCTCCATCCATCTCTCTGTCTACCTCTCTCTCTCCATCTCTCTGTCAACCTCTCTCTCTCTCTCTCTCCATCCATCTCTCTGTCAACCTCTCCCTAACGACCACATATTTTGTGCTTTCATGTCTTTATTATGTGATCTATAATTTCTCCTTCAGAGAGATGTTGACCCTCAGCGTATAATCTGGATGGGATAGAAACTCACACCCGTTTAGGTGAGGAGCTGGCTAGCTGGGTAGGACACTTCAAATAGAAAGAGAGCGTCACACTCTAGGAGCTCAGATGCAATAATTGAATAACCAGCGTTTGGACGGCATCACAGTCTACCCAGATGAAGACAGATTGATTGGCTGTCCAAACATTGGTTATAAAATGATTGCATCTGAACTCCTAGAGTGTGAGGCTCTCATTTTCTTTTTCAAAGGCCCTCATCATGTAACCAGCCATAGTGTACTCAGCAGCCTGCCTGCTGACTGTGTGCTGTTTACCCCTGGTGCATCTCATTTATATCCTGGTTCAATCAGCTTTAGTTAATAGTTTTGCCATTAGGAAGTAAACCACTTCCTACCCTTATTAACAGACTGTTGGCTCTACAAGGTAAGCCATATACACAACCAGTCAAAAGTATGGACACACCTTCTCATTCAATGGTTTTTCTTTATTTTTTTTACTATTTTCTACATTGTAGAATAATAATGAGGACGTCAAAACTATGAAATAACACATATGGAATCATGTAGTAACCAAAAAAGTGTAAAACAAAATCAAATATATTTGAGATTCTTCAAAGTAGCCACCCTTTGCCTGGATGTCAGCTATGCACACGCTTGGCATTCTCTCAACCAGCTTCATGAGGTAGTCACCTGGAATGCATTTCAATTAACAGGTGTGCCTTTGTTAAAAGTGAATATG
>NC_034197.2:37975161-37984244 GCF_002021735.2 Oncorhynchus kisutch
CACCCTGCCCCTGGGCTGCTCTTACACCCTGACCCCTGGGCTGCTCTTACACCCTGCCCCTAGGCTGCTCTTACACCCTGCCCCGGGGCTGCTCTTACACCCTGCCCCTGGGCTGCTCTTACACCCTGCCCCTGGGCTGCTCTTACACCCTGCCCCTGGGCTGCTCTTACACCCTGCCCCTGGGCTGCTCTTACACCCTGCCCCTGGGCTGCTCTTACACCCTGCCCCGGGGCTTCTCTTACACCCTGCCCCTGGGCTGCTCTTACACCCTGCCCCCTGGGCTGCTCTTACACCCTGCCCCTGGGCTGCCGGGGCTGCCATCCTGTCTCTGTCTGGACCAGCTAAACCCAAGTGACACATTCAACAGAGACATATCCAGCAGTACAAGACACCTAGTTGTGACAGAGAAAATCGTTCATGGCACAGAGAAAGGTGTGAGTAAGTTCACTACCGTAAAGGTAGAGATTGTGGGACACGACTCAGCAGATTGCTGGGCTTGAGAGTGGCCACTAACTGTCTTAGTTGTTGTCTCAGTCTCTGTGTAAAGCCACTGTTTTACACTATACTGTGCAGTGGGCCCAGTCATTGTTAATGGAAGGCCCTTGACAGCAGGTTCTGGGGAAGATGTCAATCAGTCCTCTGCTTAATGAGGCTAATTCACTGCCCAGTAATGAAACAGTTTGATGTCTGCTCATGCTTTCTCTCTAACGATCTACTTAACCTTTTCATTTGGGGATATGTTGTGGTTATGTGTGATTGATTGAACTGCACTACACTGGACAGGGACAGGGACAGTTGGAATGACTATAGGAGGTCACAGTTCCCTGTTCAGAGAGCAAGGGCAGAGGCATACCTGACCGGTGATGCCTAGGGTTGATAGTTTGGTGGCCTCGCCAGCTGAGGCCCTCTGGTATCAGGGAAGTGGAGTACAGGAGTATGCTGGCTACTCTCCCCTGCATTGGTACATGTGCAAAGCAGCAAGGATCCAGGCCCTGACGCACTCTGATTGGTTGATCAGGGATGAAGACAGACACTATTGTACCAGATCCTTTTGTCCTCTCGGCCCAGACAGCTTCTCTTCTCTACTTACAGAGATGTTTTATTTAAATGACTGACAGTAAACCTGACTGACCGTGCGTCTGTGCTAGAGTTTTATACAGATGCTTTTATCAAAAGCGACTTATTCACGCGTGCATTCATTTTAAGTATGGGTGGCCCCTAGTTTACACTCAATAGGCCCAGATTAGAAAAAATACAATTTCCATAATATTTTATTCCTACATTGTTTGTTGAGATGCAGTGCCTGATCCTCTGGCTCCTGAGTGGAACAGCGGTCTAAGGCGTTGCATCTCAGTGCAAGAGGTAACACTACTGTCCACTACAGTCCCTGGTTCGAATCCAGGCTGAATCACACCTGGCTGTGATTGATAGTCCCATAGGGCGGCGCACAATTGGCTCAGCATCGTCGGGTGTGGCTGGAGTAAGCTATCATTGTAAATAAGATTTTTTTTCTTAACTGACTTGCCTAGTTAAATAAAGGTTAAATAAAAAAAATCCTGACGGTATCTATGACATCATAATTAAAGGGATACTCCGTGGTCATTTTCTCAGTCCTGACTTTACTTTGGAATGTTTTAATCCTCAAAGCGGTTTTATTTCTTAACTTTTTTATCTAAAGCCAACTATAATCAATAGCAAATTAAGATGATATATTTAATTATTTCCTTCCTTGCCCTCCCATCTTCCCTCTCTATCTTTGTGTGTCTTTGCACAGAACCGCAAGATATAAACGGGGTTTATATTTCTCTTCTCCTGAGTTGGGATTGACATGTTTTTTTGACTTTCTGGGTCAGTGTAGTCTTGCTTAATAGCAGTTTACTGTTGAAACGTCATTTGCCTTGTTGAGCTTGACAGTCTTGGATGAGATTGCTGAGCCTCTCCTTTGCGGCACGATGGGTTTTAACCGGAACGGTCTTGTAGGAAAGTTCTTTAGGTGGAAATAGGGCAGTGCTGTTAAAGGCATGTCTTGGGCCGGGACGTCATCGCTGCTCTTAGGCCGCGACTAGGACTAGCGGTCTGGGACTGGGACTGGGTCTGGGACTTGGTCTGGGACTGGGTCTGGGACTGGGACTGGGTCTGAGACTTGGTCTGGGACTGGGTCTGGGACTGGGTATGGGACTGGGACTGGGTCTGGGACTTGGTCTGTGACTGGGACTTGGTCTGGGACTGGGCCTGGGTCTGAGACTGGGTCTGGGTCTGCGACTGGGACTGATTTTCCTCCCACCATTCACGCTCAGACACAGCAGGGTAGATAGACACAGCAGAGCAGAGGGACACAACAGAGCAGAGGGACACAACAGAGGGACACAACAGAGCAGAGGGACACAACAGAGCAGAGGGACACAACAGAGCAGAGGGACACAACAGAGCAGAGGGACACAACAGAGCAGAGGGACACAACAGAGGGACACAACAGAGCAGAGGGACACAACAGAGCAGAGGGACACAACAGAGGGACACAACAGAACAGAGGGACACAGCAGAGCAGAGGGACACAACAGAGCAGAGGTACACAGCAGAGGGACACAACAGAGCAGAGGGACACAACAGAGCAGAGGGACACAGCAGAGGGACACAACAGAGCAGAGGGACACAGCAGAGGGACACAACAGAGCAGAGGGACACAGCAGAGGGACACAACAGAGCAGAGGGACACAGCAGAGGGACACAACAGAGGGACACAACAGAGCAGAGGGACACAGCAGAGGGACACAGCAGAGCAGAGGGACACAACAGAGCAGAGGGACACAACAGAGCAGAGGGACACAGCAGAGGGACACAGCAGAGGGACACAACAGAGCAGAGGGACACAGCAGAGGGACACAACAGAGGGACACAACAGAGGGACACAACAGAGCAGAGGGACACAGCAGAGGGACACAGCAGAGGGACATAACAGAGCAGAGGGACACAACAGAGCAGAGGGACACAGCAGAGCAGAGGGACACAACAGAGGGACACAGCAGAGCAGAGGGACACAACAGAGCAGAGGGACACAACAGAGGGACACAACAGAGCAGAGGGACACAGCAGAGCAGAGGGACACAGTAGAGCAGAGGGACACAACAGAGCAGAGGGACACAACAGAGCAGAGGGACACAACAAAGCAGAGGGACACAACAGAGCAGAGGGACACAACAGAGCAGAGAGACACAACAGAGCAGAGGGACACAACAGTAATGAGGACAACAGTAATGAGGACAACAGTAATGAGGACAACAGTAATGAGGATAACAGTAATGAGGATAACAGTAATGAGGACAACAGTAATGAGGATAACAGTAATGAGGATAACAGTAATGAGGACAACAGTAATGAGGATAACAGTAATGAGGACAACAGTAATGAGGATAACAGTAATGAGGATAGCAGTAATGAGGACAACAGTAATGAGGACAACAGTAATGAGGACAACAGTAATGAGGATAACAGTAATGAGGATAGCAGTAATGAGGACAACAGTAATGAGGACAACAGTAATGAGGATAACAGTACCCGGTCATGCTCTCAATAACTCACCAGCACAAAAGGAGAAAGACACAGTCAGACAGACAGACAGAGAGACAGAGAGACAGAGAGACAGAGAGACAGAGAGACAGAGAGAGACAAACAGAACAGTGATATGTTTTTCCAGTTTAGCTAGAACCAGTGAATGTGGAGGTGAAGGAGTCCTGAAGTTTCAGTAAAGCATCAGACATCTGTAACGCTAGATGAAACAAACACCTTTAACTTGATGACGTCCACTTTGTCAGAGAATGATGTCATACAGATGCATTACAACTGGCTGCCAAACTGCAGCACGCCCATCCTCCCTCCCTCCCTCCCTCCCTCCCTCCCTCCCTCCCTCCCTCCCTCCCTCCCTCCCTCCATGTCTCCCCCCTCTCGCGCTCTCTCGCTCTATCTCCCTCTATCTTTCTACCCCCATCTCTCTCTCTCTCCCTCCCTCTATCCTATCCCCCCTCTCTCTCTCGTTCTCCCTCTCTTTCTCTCTTTCTCTTTCGCTCTTCCTCTCTCTCTCCCTCCCTCTTCCTCTCTCTCTCTCTCCCTCCCTCTTCCTCTCTCTCTCTCCCTCTCTGCGCTTACCTTACGCAGACTGATTCTCACCCCAAGCACGATCCTCCAGCCTCCTCCTGCCCCTCCCCTTCACCGCTCCCACCATCCCACTGCTCCCTTAACGAAGTAAGACCACTTATATATTTTAGCCATGCTTTCATTACCATCACCGGCAGAAGCACAAAGGGGGGGAGGGGCTTGATATACACTCTGCCGCCAAACAAAAATCCAATGCAGTTAAACTCAGAAAGGAGCTCAGGCAGAAAGATATCTTGTCTGACACGCTCTCCCTTGTGAGTGTCGAACAGCCAATTGTCCACCCCCCCCCCCCCCCCCCCCCCCCCCAACACAGAAATGTGCTGTGTTTAACTGGTCGCATCCAGAAGCACTGTGCAACAATAGCGGATGAACCCAGTTAAGGCCATCTGAATTAGAATCTATTGTGTTTCATCTAACCCCTTGTCTTCTAAACATGTACTGTACATGGGAGACAAGGTGATTGAATTGAGCAAATTCCTCGAGCGGGGCTGTACCCTTTGGGCTCTATTAAGGCTGTGGCGGTCATGACGTTTTGTCAGCCGGTGATTGTCAAGCAAATAACCGCCGGTCTCATCGTAACTGACCGTTAATGAACATGAACACATTGAGCATCTCATGGCTTCCACACTGATGCAGACCTCAAATAAATCCATGTAATATAAGTCTACCAACACCATCACAATAAATCCATGTAATATAGTCTACCTACACCATCACAATACATCCATGTAATATAGTCTACACCATCACAATAAATCCATGTAATATAGCCTACACCATCACAATAAATCCATGTAATATAGTCTACACCATCACAATACATCCATGTAATATAGTCTACACCATCACAATAAATCCATGTAATATAGCCTACACCATCACAATAAATCCACGTAATATAGTCTACCTACACCATCACAATAAATCCATGTAATATAGTCTACCTACACCATCACAATAAATCCATGTAATATAGTCTACACCATCACAATAAATCCATGTAATATAGCCTACACCATCACAATAAATCCATGTAATATAGTCTACCAACACCATCACAATAAATCCATGTAATATAGTCTACACCATCACAATAAATCCATGTAATATAGCCTACACCATCACAATAAATCCATGTAATATAGTCTACCTACACCATCACAATAAATCCATGTAATATAGTCTACACCATCACAATAAATCCATGTAATATAGTCTACCTACACCATCACAATAAATCCATGTAATATAGTCTACCTACACCACCACAATACATCCATGTAATATAGTCTACCTACACCATCACAATACATCCATGTAATATAGTCTACACCATCACAATAAATCCATGTAATATAGCCTACACCATCACAATAAATCCATGTAATATAGTCTACCTACACCATCACAATAAATCCATGTAATATAGTCTACACCATCACAATATATCCATGTAATATAGTCTACACCATCACAATAAATCCATGTAATATAGTCTACACCATCACAATAAATCCATGTAATATAGTCTACACCATCACAATAAATCCATGTAATATAGCCTACACCATCACAATAAATCCATGTAATATAGTCTACACCATCACAATAAATCCATGTAATATAGTCTACACCATCACAATAAATCCATGTAATATAGTCTACACCATCACAATAAATCCATGTAATATAGTCTACACCATCACAATAAATCCATGTAATATAGTCTACACCATCACAATAAATCCATGTAATATAGTCTACCTACACCATCACAATAAATCCATGTAATATAGTCTACACCATCACAATAAATCCATGTAATATAGTCTACACCATCACAATAAATCCATGTAATATAGTCTACCTACACCATCACAATAAATCCATGTAATATAGTCTACCTACACCATCACAATAAATCCTTGTAATATAGCCTACACATCACAATAACCCATGTAATATAGTCTACCTACACCATCACAATAAATCCATGTAATATAGTCTACACCATCACAATATATCCATGTAATATAGTCTACACCATCACAATAAATCCATGTAATATAGTCTACACCATCACAATAAATCCATGTAATATAGTCTACACCATCACAATAAATCCATGTAATATAGCCTACACCATCACAATAAATCCATGTAATATAGTCTACACCATCACAATAAATCCATGTAATATAGTCTACACCATCACAATAAATCCATGTAATATAGTCTACACCATCACAATAAATCCATGTAATATAGTCTACACCATCACAATAAATCCATGTAATATAGTCTACACCATCACAATAAATCCATGTAATATAGTCTACCTACACCATCACAATAAATCCATGTAATATAATCTACACCATCACAATAAATCCATGTAATATAGTCTACACCATCACAATAAATCCATGTAATATAGTCTACCAACACCATCACAATAAATCCATGTAATATAGTCTACACCATCACAATAAATCCATGTAATATAGTCTACCAACACCATCACAATAAATCCATGTAATATAGTCTACACCATCACAATAAATCCATGTAATATAGTCTACCAACACCATCACAATAAATCCATGTAATATAGTCTACACCATCACAATAAATCCATGTAATATAGTCTACCAACACCATCACAATAAATCCATGTAATATAGTCTACACCATCACAATAAATCCATTATTTATTTTCAACAGGTCTAACGAAACATGACAATGAAGAAAACGTAGTTTATTTGAGGAGAAGAGACTATCATACTCTGAGTTATCATGTTAGACCCAGATCTGGCTGTGGGCTACACTACTTCATTTAGCAGACACAATTCGCTTACAATTCTGTGGTATTATTTTATATAATTTTGAAGAATACAATTGAACACAGCTAAATAAAATAGAAAATCATATTTTCTCCAAATGATTTGAAGGAGTGAACACATGCAGCTTTTATAACAGGTTCTCCGATGTGCTTCATTTAAGAGTTATTCATGCAACTTTAGTTGTGATACAAACGTTGGGCTATAGGTCGCATGATGGGACTTTAAACAATGCTTTGAAAAGAGATGCATGAAAGGCATGTGCTCTGTTTTGTTATTAGGCTGCCTATGATAATCTACTATCTACCATAGTAAAACTGTTGACCTATTCTGTGTGAGAAACACATATTCTAAACAGAGTCTGGGACAAGTTGTATGGGTTTGTGATAGATCCCTAATTAATACAACCACGAGCATCAAAAAAAACTGTTTTAAGCCATGAGGTTGATGCAACAGATCAGAACATTTAGCTTAAAATGTTGATAAACTATTAGGCTATTTCTTCACATTATAAACCAGGCAATGCACACACGGCAATAGGTTATAAGCGCAAATGTTCCAGAATGCAAATCAATTAGCAGGAAAACACCATTCTCAAAAGTGATAGCTCCATTTAAGGACAACTATTGTTTTCACTATATATTTTACCTCTTGGTGATGTCATTCGGAAACATAATGTTAACTTCACTGCTATATGGGTATGACACACAGCTGTACATTTCGATGAAACATGGTGAAGCCCCAAAATTGCCCTCCCTGGAAGCCTGTGTTTCAGACATAAGGAAGTGGATGGCTGCAAATGTTCTACTTTTAAACTCGGACAAAACAGAGATGCTTGTTCTAGGTCCCAAGAAACAAAGAGATCTTCTGTTGAATCTGACAATTAATCTTGATGGTTGTACAGTCATCTCAAATAAAACTGTGAAGGACCTCAGCGTTACTCTGGACCCTGATCTCTCTTTTGAAGAACATATCAAGACCATTTCAAGGACAGCTTTTTTCCATCTACGTAACATTGCAAAAATCAGAAACCTTCTGTCCAAAAATTATGCAGAAAAATGAATCCATGCTTTTGTCACTTCTAGGTTAGACTACTGCAATGCTCTACTTTCCGGCCACCCGGATAAAGCACTAAATAAACTTCAGTTAGTGCTAAATACGGCTGCTAGAATCTAGACTAGAACCAACAAATGTATCATATTACTCCAGTGCTAGCCTCCCTACACTGGCTTCCTGTCAAAGCAAGGGCTGATTTCAAGGTTTTACTGCTAACCTACAAAGCATTACATGGGCTTGCTCCTACCTATCTTTCTGATTTGGTCCTGCCGCACATACCTACACGTACGCTACATTCACAAGACGCAGGCCTCCTAACTGTCCCTAGAATTTCTAAGCAAACAGCTGGAGGCAGGGCTTTCTCCTATAGAGCTACATTTTAATGGAATAGTCTGCCTACCCATGTGAGAGACGCAGACTCAGAGACGTAGAGACGTAGACTCGGTCTCAAACTCTTCAGTAGGTCCTATGATTGAGTGTAGTCTGGCCCAGGAGTGTGAAGGTGAACGGAAAGGCTCTGGAGCAACGAACCGCCCTTGCTGTCTCTGCCTGGCCGGTTCCCCTCTTTCCACTGGGATTCTCTGCCTCTAACCCTATTACAGGGGCTGAGTCACTGGCTTACTGGGGCTCTCTCATGCCGTCCCTAGGTGGGGTGTGTCACTTGAGTGGGTTGAGTCACTGACGTGGTCTTCCTGTCCGGGTTGGCACCCCCCTTGGGTTGTGCTGTGGGTGAGATCTTTGCAGGCTATACTCGGCTTTGTCTCAGGATGGTAAATTGGTGGATGAAGATATTCCTCTAGTGGTGTGGGGGCTGTGCTTTGGAAAAGTGGGTGGGGTTTATATCCTAACTGTTTGACCCTGTCCGGGGATATTGTCGGACGGGGCCACAGTGTCTCCTGACCCCTCCTGTCTCAGCCTCCAGTATTTATGCTGCAGTAGTTTATGTATCGGGGGGCTAGGGTCAGTCTGTTATATCTGGAGTATTTCTCCTGTCTTATCCGGTGTCCTGTGTAAATTTAAGTATGCTCTTTCTCT
>NC_034197.2:37984344-37994214 GCF_002021735.2 Oncorhynchus kisutch
CCTCTCTTTCCCCCTCTCCTCTCCTCACCATCTCCTCCTCCCCTCTCCTCTCCTCATCTCCTCCTGACTTACTCCACAGCTGGCCTAACAACCTTGCAACGCTACACTCACAGCTACAACCAATTACACCTGCTTATAGCGGGACCAGCAGGAGGATACGCTAGGCACACACCACACACATAACCGAACACACACACACACACACACAACCAAACACACACACACACACACACAACCAAAACACACACCACACACACAACCAAACACACACACCCACACACACAACCAACACACACACACACAACCAAACAAACACACACACACACACACACAGACAACACACACAACCATCTGTGTGTACGCTCGTGTGCATACACACATCCCTGAAACAGACAAACACCAGATCAAGCAAACAGAAAGGGAAAGTGTTCAGTCTCAGACACAGCAGCGCTCGGCTCCAGCTTAAGCAGGTTAGAAGCCTTTGTCCGCTTCCTGCTTTCCATTTTATTCACACTACATTCAGGCCTGATTTAGTTCTAATCACAGATAAACATAAACATCTTATATTGACTCTGAGAAATTACCATTCTTTCCGTTGCTATCTCATATAGCCCTGTGTTGCAGAGGATGGGAGGTTTTTAAGAATTAGAGAAATATTAGCTAGACACTTCATTACTCAACATCGTTAGCAGTTAATATATCAGGAATAAGTCCGTTCTTGAACATAATCTCTTTTGGGAAACATTTAATTTGGGATTCTATAGTCCTAGTTATCTTGGGTTGCCTCTAGGATGTACTATATTACTTTAATTCCCCCCATCAATAATGAGCATATTATTATAGCATGGCTATAGCATTATTATTATAATAGCATGGCTATAGCATTGTTATTATAATAGCATGGCTATAGCATTATTATTATATAGCATGGCTATATGATTATTATTATAATAGCATGGCTATAGCATTATTATTATAATAGCATTGCTATAGCATTATTATTATTATAGCATGGCTATAGCATTATTATTATAATAGCATGGCTATAGCATTATTATTATAATAGCATGGCTATAGCATTATTATTATAATAGCATGGCTATAGCATTATTATTATTATAGCATGGCTATAGCATTATTATTATAATAGCATGGCTATAGCATTATTATTATAATAGCATGGCTATAGCATTATTATTATTATAGCATGGCTATAGCATTATTATTATTATAGCATGGCTATAGCATTATTATTATAATAGCATGGCTATAGCATTATTATTATAATAGCATGGCTATAGCATTATTATATAATAGCATGGCTATAGCATTATTATTATTATAGCATGGCTATAGCATTATTATTATTATAGCATGGCTATAGCATTATTATTATAATAGCATGGCTATAGCATTATTATTATTATAGCATAGCTATAGCTTATTATTATAGCAGGGCTATAGCATTATTATTATAATAGCATGGCTTATAGCATTATTATTATAATAGCATGGCTATACATTTTATTATAATTATTATTATATAGCATGGCTATAGCATTATTATTATAATAGCATGGCCTATAGCATTATTATTATAATAGCATGGCTATAGCATTATTATTATAATAGCATGGCTATAGCATTATTATTATTATAGCATGGCTATAGCATTATTATTATAATAGCATGGCTATAGCATTATTATTATTATAGCATGGCTATAGCATTATTATTATAGCATGGCTATAGCATTATTATTATAATAGCATAGCTATAGCATTATTATTATAATAGCATGGCTATAGCATTATTATTATAATAGCATGGCATAGCATTATTATTATTATAGCATGGCTATAGCATTATTATTATAATAGCATGGCTATAGCATTATTATTATAATAGCATGGCTATAGCATATTATTATAATAGCATGGCTATAGCATTATTATTATAATAGCATGGCTATAGCATTATTATTATTATAGCATGGCTATAGCATTATTATTATAATAGCATGGCTATAGCATTATTATTATTATAGCATGGCTATAGCATTATTATTATAATAGCATGGCTATAGCATTATTATTATAATAGCATGGCTATAGCATTATTATTATATAGCATGGCTAATAGCATATTATTATTATAGCATGGCTATAGCATTATTATTATAGCATGGCTATAGCATTATTATTATAATAGCATGGCTATAGCATTATTATTATTATAGCATGGCTATAGCATTATTATTATAATAGCATGGCTTATAGCATTATTATTATTATAGCATGGCTATAGCATTATTATTATAATAGCATGGCTATAGCATTATTATTATTATAGCATGGCTATAGCATTATTATTATAATAGCATGGCCTATAGCATTATTATTATTATAGCATGGCTATAGCATTATTATTATAATAGCATGGCTTAGCATTATTATTATAATAGCATGGCTATAGCATTATTGATTATTATAGCATGGCTATAGCATTATTATTATAATAGCATGGCTATAGCATTATTATTATAATAGCATGGCTATAGCATTATTATTATAGCCATGGCTATACATTTTCTGACTTTATAAACAGAGGTTCTGTGTTACGATAACATCAGGACAACTATAAACCGCCGCTATGTAATAATTGTGTTTGTTCATCTGCATATTGTGTGTGATTTAATGCGTACATTATGTGTTCCTTTAGAGAGGATGCTGCCTGCCATCAGAGTGACCTCGTTCCTTTAAAGAGGATGCTGCCTGCCATCAGAGTGACCTCGTTCCTTTAAAGAGGATGCTGCCTGCCATCAGAGTGACCTCATTCCTTTAAAGAGGATGCTGCCTGCCATCAGAGTGACCTCGTTCCTTTAAAGAGGATGCTGCCTGCCATCAGAGTGACCTCGTTCCTTTAGAGAGGATGCTGCCTGCCATCAGAGTGACCTCATTCCTTTAAAGAGGATGCTGCCTGCCATCAGAGTGACCTCGTTCCTTTAGAGAGGATGCTGCCTGCCATCAGAGTGACCTTGTTCTTTTAGAGAGGATGCTGCCTGCAATCAGAGTGACTTCGTTCCTTTAGAGAGGATGCTGCCTGCAATCAGAGTGACCTCGTTCCTTTAAAGAGGATGCTGCCTGCCATCAGAGTGACCTCGTTCCTTTAGAGAGGATGCTGCCTGCCATCAGAGTGACCTTGTTCCTTTAGAGAGGATGCTGCCTGCCATCAGAGTGACCTCATTCCTTTAGAGAGGATGCTGCCTGCCATCAGAGTGACCTCATTCCTTTAAAGACTTCCTCTTGCAGCTCCACTCAATTGTAATTAGCCCGTGTGTTCATTTCCAGTTAGCATAGCTAGTTCACGCTGCGGAGTAATGGCCAGGATCTGTACTGAACATCATTACAAGCTGTGGACTATTCTGGGGACTTGAACTATAGGCTGTTCTACCAGCATACTGTAGGCCTACACTTTCCCCCTCTCACACAAACATTCAAAACAATAGCCTATGGGCTCTTCTAATCAGTGAACCTGTTTTCTATCTGCGTTGTTACACTTAATTTATCACATTTTGAATTAATTATTACAACAACAAAAAAATAGGAATCTCAACCTAAATTGTACTTTGAGAAAAAAATAATGTTTATGACTCTAAAATAATGAATAATTAATGATGTATTCAGTGTGAAATGGAGAGCCCTTGTTTTGTTCTATTACCATGCTTCTGCAGACAGAGAGAAAGAGCTGTGTAAGGTACGGACGGGGTTATTGGAGTTTAATACAAGCGGATGTCGGTTTAATTGATTGAAACAAATGACCTCAGCATGGATCCCTGTTCTAGTGTTCAGGCCGATGGACCCGAGGAGTGTAGAGAGGGGAGGGGAGACGATGGGCTGCTCTGGGCCATAGAGAAACCTGAGCCCCTGACACTGCCTGCCGGGATACAGCCGGATGATACGATGGTCCCACATAGGGGGTTACGCTGGATGTTTTCAGTGAGCTTCAGTTTGCACAGGCATGAGAAATCTTCCTACTTATTTTTCTTAGATTGTCGAGTTGGTCCCTTCTCTCTGATCAATGGTTTGATCAGATCAGAAGTCTCACGGTCTCTCATCACAGCCGTGTAATTGGAAGATTGACTAATTGACTGTAATTAAATAAGGGAGAGGTAACAAGGTTCAGTTATGGTCATTCAGTAATTAAACCTTTGCTACTATGATGTCACTGAGCATAGCCACATTTCAGATTGATGTAAAATGTCATATATTCGGAGACAATTTGCAGTCTTTCTCTGAGAACATTGTGGAATACTCCATTTTTTTTATTGACTAGGATATCTTATCAAGGACTATTTGATTGACTGATCGAGGGTTGTTAGTGTAACTGGCAATGCATTCTGGGAAAGGTCATCCCTCTTCAGTCCGCACCGTAGACAAGACTCCACTGGTGCTAGGAGCAATAGAATATCAATGTCCAAGGTCTCACTATAGGAAGTCCAGCTTGGATAATGTGCACATTATGGAAGACTATACACTGACAACAAATAACAACTAAATCAATAGTGTGGTTGTTTGTGATGTCAATAGAGTACGCATTCCCCTGTAACCTCAGGAATGGGAGTTGTTTTTAATCCTACAGAAAGATAGAGCAGTGTTCTTTTTGAGCTATCGATCTGGAGGGCCAATATAGTACTGTATAGTAGAATAGAGTAGAATAAAGTAGAATAGAATATAGTAGAATAGACTATAATAAAGTAGAATAGAGCAGAGTAGAATAGACTAGAATATAGTAGAGTAGAAAAGAGAAGAGCAGAATAGAGTAGAATAGAGTAGAATAGAGTAGAATAGAGTAGAATAGAGTAGAATAGAGCAGAGTAGAATAGAGTAGAATATAGTAGAGTAGAAAAGAGAAGAGCAGAATAGAGTAGAATAGAGTAGAATAGAGTAGAATAGAGTAGAATAGAGTAGAATAGAGCAGAGTAGAATAGAGTAGAATATAGTAGAGTAGAAAAGAGAAGAGCAGAATAGAGTAGAATAGAGTAGAATAGAGTAGAATAGAGTAGAATAGAGTAGAATAGAGCAGAGTAGAATAGAGTAGAATATAGTAGAGTAGAAAAGAGAAGAGCAGAATAGAGTAGAATAGAGTAGAATTGTGTTGAATAGAGTAGTATAAATAGTATAAATAGTAGAATAGAATAGAGTAGAATAGAGTAGAATAGAGCAGAATAGAGTAGAATAGAGTAGAATTGTGTTGAATAGAGTAGTATAAATAGTATAAATAGTAGAATAGAATAGAGTAGAATAGAGTAGAATAGAGCAGAATAGAGTAGAATAGAGTAGAATTGTGTTGAATAGAGTAGTATAAATAGTATAAATAGTAGAATAGAGTAGAGTAGAATAGTGTGGAATATAGCAGAATAGAGTAGTGTAGAATCGAGTAGAGTATAATAGTGTAGAATACAAGCAGAGTAGAATTAAGTAGAGTAGAGCAGAATAGAGTAGAATAGAGTAGAATAGAGTAGAGTAGAATAGAATATAGTAGAATAGAATGGAGCAGAATATAATATAATATTATAGAGTATAACTGAGTAGAGAAGAGTAGAATAGAATACAGTAGAGAATAATAGAATATAGGAGAATAGAGCAGAATAGAATATAATAGAGTAGAATAGAATATAGTAGAATAGAATAGAGTAGACTATAGTAGAGTAGAGTAGAATAGACTTGAAGTGAGTAGAATAGAATAGAGTAGTGTAGACTAGAGTAGAGGAGATTAGAATATAGTAGAATGGAGTGGAATAGAGTAGAGTAGAGCAGAATATAATAGAGTAGAATATTGTAGAGTAGAGTAGAATAGTGTAGAATAGAATAGAGTATAGTAGAGTATAGCAGAATGGAGTAGAATAGAGTAGAGTAGAATAGAGTAGAATAGAGTAGAGTAGAGCAGAATAGAGTAGAAAATAATAGAGTAGAATGGAGTAGAATAGAGTAGAGTAGAATAGAGTAGAATAAAGAAGAATAGAATAGAGAAGAGAAGAGTAGAGTAGAGAAGAAGAGAATAGAAGAGAGTAGAATAGTATGGAGTAGTGTGGAATAGAATATAATAGAATAGACTGGAATATAATATAATATAATAAAGTAGAGTAGAGTAAAGTAGAGTAAAATAGATTAGAAAATAATAGAGTAGAATAGAATAGAGTAGAGTAGAATATAGTAGAATAGAATATAGTAGAGTAGAATAGAGTGGAATATAAATAGCAGAGTAGAATAGAGTAGAATATAATAGAATAGAGTAGAATATAGAATAATTGAGTGGAGTAGAATAGAGTAGATTAGATAAGAGCAGAATAGAGTAGAGCAGAATAGAATAGAATATCTACGGTAGAGTATAATATAATAGTGTAGAGTAAAATAAATTAGAATATTGTTTATTTTACTGTGCAAGTCAGTTAAGAACAAATTCTTATTTAGTGTAGTGTAATGTGGTGTAATGTGGTGTGGTGTGGTGTAGTGTAGTGTAGTGTGGTGTAGTGTGGTGTGGTGTAGTGTAGTGTAGTGTAGTGTGGTGTGGTGTAGTGGGGTGTGGTGTGGTGTAATGTGGTGTGGTGTGGTGTAATGTGGTGTGGTGTGGTGTAGTGTAGTGTAGTGTGGTGTGGTGTAGTGGGGTGTGGTGTGGTGTAATGTAATGTGGTGTAATGTGATGTGGTAATGTAATGTGATGTGATGTGGTGTAGTGTGGTGTAATGTGATGTAATGTGATGTGGTGTAGTGGGGTGTGGTGTGGTGGTAGTGTGGGTTTAATGTGGTGTAATTGGTGTCGTGTGGTGTAATGTGGTGTAATGTGATGGTGTTGTGGTGTAGTGTGGTGTAATGTGGTGTAATGTGGTCTAGTGTGGTGTAATGTGGTGTAGTGTGGTGTAATGTGGTGTAGTGTGGTGTAATGTGGTGTAATGTGGGGTAGTGTGGTGTAATGTGGTGTAAGTGTGGTGTAATGTGATGTGGTGTGGTGTAGTGTAGTGTAATGTGGTGTAATGTGATGTGGTGTGGGTGTAGTGTGGTGTAATGTGGTGTGGTGTGGTGTAGTGTGGTGTGGTGGGGGTGTAGTGTAGTGTGGTGTATTGTGGTGTGGTGTGGGGTAGTGTAGTGTAATGTGGTGTAATGTGATATGGTGTGGTGTAATGTGGTGTAATGTGGGTGTAGTATGGTGTAATGTGGGGTAGTGGGGTGTAATGTGGTGTAATGTGGTGTAATGTTGATGTGGTGTAGTGTAGTGACATGTGGTGTAATGTGGTTTAATGTGATGTGGTGTGGTGTAGTGTGGTGTAATGTGGTGTGGTGTGGTGTAGTGTGGTGTGGTGGGGTGTAGTGTAATGTGGTGTAGTGAGGTTGTAGTTTGGTGTGGTGTAGTGTGGTGTAGTGTGTGTGGTGTAGTGTGGTGTAGTGTTGTGTAGTGTGGTGTAATGTGGTGTGGTGTAGTGTAGTGGTGGTGTGGTGTGGTGTGGTGTAGTGGGGTGTAGTGTGGTGTGGTGTAGTGTGGTGTGGTGTGGTGTAATGTGGTGTGGTGTAGTGTGGTGTAATGTGGTGTGGTGTGGTGTGGTGTAATGTGGTGTGGTGTGGTGTAGTGGGGGTGTAGTGGGGTGTCGTGTGGTGTAGTGTAGTGGGGTGTAGTGTAATGTGGTGTAATGTGGTGTGGTGTAGTTTGGTGTAGTTGTGGTGTAGTGTGGTGTAATGTGGTGTGGTGTGGTGTAGTGTGGTGTAGTGTGGTGTGGTGTAGTGGGAGTAGTGTGGTGTGGTGTAGTGTGGGTGTGTGTAGTGTGGTGTAGATGTGGTGTGGTGTAGTGTGGTGTAATGGGTGTGGTGTAATGTGGTGTATTGTATTGGGGTGGTGGTGTGGTGTAGTGTAGTGTGGTGTAGTGTGGTGTGGTGTGGTGTGGTGTGGTGTGGTGTAGTGTGGTGGGGGGTTAGTGTAGTGTGGTGTAATGTGGTGTAGTGTGGTGTAATGTGATGTATGTGGTGTAATGTGATGTGTGGTGTAGTGTAGTGTAATGTGGTGTAATGTGGTGTAATGTGGTGTAGTGTGGTGTGGTGTAGTGTGGTGTAGTGCTGTGTAGTGTGGTGTAATGTGATGTAATGTGGTGTAATGGGATGTGGTGTAGTGTAGTGTAATGTGGTGTAATGTGTGTAGTGTACGTTTTATGTGGTGTAATGTGATGTGGTGTAGTGTCATGTGGTGTAATGGTGATGTGGTGGTGTGTGTAATGTGGTGTGGGTGTAATGTGGGGTGTGGTGTAGTGTAGTGTGGTGTAATGTGGTGTAATGTGGTGTGGTGTAGTGTAGTGTAATGTGGTGTAATGTGGGTGTGGTGTAATGTGGTGTGTGTAAATGTGGTGTGGTGTAGTGTGTTGTGGTGTAGTGTGGTGTGGTGTAATTGGTGTGGTGTAGTGTGGGTGTGGTGCAGTGTGGTGTGGTGTAATGTGGTGTGGTGTAGTGTGGTGTGGTGTAGTGTATTGCAGTGTGGTCTATTGGGGTGTGTGTGAGTGTGTTGTGGTGTGGTGTGGTGTAATGTGGGTGTGGTGTAATGTGGTGTGGTGTAGTGTGGTGTGGTGTAGTGTGGTGGTGGTGTAATGTGGTGTGGTGTAGTGTGGTGTGGTGTAGTGTGGGTGTGGTGTAATGTGGTGTGGTGTAGTGTGGTGTGGTGTGGTGTAGTGTATTGCAGTGTGGTCTATTGGGGTGTGGTGTGATGTGTTGTGGGTGTAGGTGGATGGTAATGTGGTGTAATGTGGTGGTAATGTGGTGTAGTGTGGTGTAATGTGGTGTAATGTGATGTGGTGTAGTGTAGTGGTGGTGTAGTGTAGTGTGGTGTGGTGTAGTGTGGTGTGGTGTGGTGTGGTGTAGTGTGGGTGTAATGTGGTGTAGTGTGGTGTGGTGTGGTGTAGTGTAGTGTGGTGTGGTGTGGTGTAATGTGTGTTATTGTATTGGGGTATGGTGTGGTGTAGTGTGGTGTGGTGTGGTGTAGTGTGGTGTAATGTGGTGTGGTGTAGTTTGGTGTGGTTTAGTGTGGTGTGGTGTGGTGTGGTGTAATGTAGGGTAGTGTAGTGTGGTGAAGTGTGGTGTGGTGTGGGGTGTAGTGTGGTTGTGGTGTAGTGTGGTGTGGTGTAGTGTGGTGCTGTGTGGTGTAGTGTGGTGTGGTGTGGTGTAGTGTGGTGTAGTGTGGTGTGGTGTAATGTAGGGTAGGGTAGTGTAGTGTGGTGTGGTTGTGGTGTAGTGTGGCGTGGTGTAGTGTGGTGTGGTGTAGTGTGGTGTGGTGTAGTGTAGTGTGGTGTGGTGTGGTTTAGTGTGGTGTATTGTAGTGTGGTGTAATGTAGGGTAGTGTAGTGTGGTGTGGTGTATGTGTTGTGGTGTGGTGTGGTGTAGTGTGGTGTGGTGTGGTGTAGTGTGGTGTGGTGTAGTGTGGTGTGGTGTGGTGTAGTGCGCTGTATTGTAGTGTGGTGTAATGTAGGGTAGTGTAGTGTGGTGTAGTGTGGTGTGGTGTAGTGTGGTGTGGTGTAGTGTGGCGTGGTGTAGTGTGGTGTGGTGTAGTGGTGGTGTGTGTGTAGTGTGGCGTGGTGTAGTATGGTGTGGTGGTAGTGGTGGTGTGGTGTGGTGTAGTGTGGTGTGGTGTAGTGTGGTGTAGTGTTGGGTGTGGGTTAGTGTGGGCGTGGTGTAGTGTGGTGTGGTGTAGTGTGGTGTGGTGTGGTGTGTTGTAGTGCGCTGTTATTGTAGTGTGGTGTAATGTAGGGTAGTGTAGTGTGGTGTAGTGTGGTGTCGGGTAGTGTAGTGTGGTGTGGTGTGGTGTGGTGTAGGGTAGGGTAGTGTGGTGTGGTGTATT
>NC_034197.2:37994314-38054314 GCF_002021735.2 Oncorhynchus kisutch
TCTCTCTCTTTCTCGCTCTCTCTCTCTCTCTCTCTCTCCTCTCTTGCTCTCTCTCTCTCTCTCTCTCTCTCTCTCTCTCTCTTCTCTCTCTCTCTCTCTCTCTCTCTCGCTCTCTCTCTCTCTCTCTCTCTCTCTCTCTCTCTCTCGCTCTCGCTCTCTCTGTCTGTCTCTCTCTCTCTCTCTCGCTCTCTCTCTCTCTCTCTCTCTCTCTCTCTCTCTCTCTTTCTCGCTCTCTCTCTCTCTCTCTCTCTCTCTCTCTCTCTCGCTCTCTCTGCTCTCTCTCTCTCTCTCTCTCTCTCTCTCTCTCTCTCCTCTCTCTCTCTCTCTCTCTCTCTGTATGTGTGAATGTGCCTGAGACATGGTGGCTGGTTCATGAACACAGTATAGTTGGTCGCTAGTTCTGTGTCCATCGATAACAGTCTGCTAAACACACTTCACTGTCTGTAGTGTACGAATGGGCTGAATCTGATACAAAAACACATTCAATTTACATTCTGATATATAGATTTGTCAAATTGTCTCACTTTGTCCCACCTTGTCTCATCACCCTTTTTCGAAGCTTGGGCCCAGACTGTGTGTGTTGTTCCCTTTGAGAAATAATGGTTAAATCTTTGAAATCCGAGTTCTTCGACACCAAATGTGCAATGTTTAAATTATATGTACGTTTTAAAGACCAAATTGAGTTATATTAGGTTGGTTCAGTGGCTGTGTATGGGTAGGGTTGGGATGTGTTCGTTGATTGCTGGCTGCTCTTTTTCGAGTCCCTCCACTCATGACGACGAGAGAGCAGAGCAGAAAGAATAATACGATGAAGTAATAAAGCAGATCAAACCTGATCACACCTTCCTCTGGGAGGAGAACAGTTACAGTCAGCTACCATGGAAACAAACTGCCAAGTGGAAAGCAAACACAAAAATGTTTCCTCCGTTTTACTCTCCTCCCTTAGATGCAGCTATCCCAGGGGAAACATTAATCTAGCTGGCTGTTGAAATGGCTTTAGAGATGAATGTTTTTCCTGCATTACCAGGTGCCAGGAGAAAAGCAATAGATACAGTCTAGAGATCCCCACACACAACGCTCACTCTACTTCAGACACTTTTCCATCTGGGAGTAGGAGCGTTCTCTTCGCTGCCAAAGTCTGAGGATGAAAAAACTGTGAAAGAGAAAAGTAATGGTAATGTTGATGATAATGTGATGGTAATGATAATGCTGATGGGAATGATGATAATAATGATGCTGCTGGTGGTATTGGTAATGTGGATGGTAATGTGATGGTAATGATGATGCTGGTGGTAATGATGCCGCTGATGGTAATGATGATGATGATGATGATGCCGATGCCGATGGTATGATGCTTTTGATGGTAATGGCAATGCGATGGTAATGATGCTGCTGATGGTAATGATGCTTTTGATGGTAATGGCAATGCGATGGTAATGATGCTGCTGATGGTTTTTGGTAATGTTGCTGCTGATGGTAATGCTGATTATGATGCTGATGCCGATGGTAATGATGATTCTGATTGTGATGGTAATGATGATGCTGACGGTAATGATGCTGCAGATGGTAATGTGATGACAATGATGATGGTAATGATGCTGCTGATGGTAATGTGATGGTAATGTTGCTGATGAGTGTAATGGTAATGATGCTGCTGATGCTGTTGATAATGATACTACTGATGGTAATGGTAATGTGATGGTAATAATGATGATGGTGATAATGATGCTGGTAATGCTGCTGCTGCTGGTAATTGGTAATGATGTTGCTGATGGTAATGCTGCTGCTGCTGGTAATGCTGATTACGTGGATGCTGATGGTGATGCTGATTGTGATGGTAATGCTGATGCTGAAGGTGATGGAAATGATGATTATGATGTTGATGCTGATGGTAATGATGGCGCTGATGGTGATGGTAATGGTCAGTGTGATGCTGATGGTAATGATGCTGATGGTAATGATTATGCCGATGGTTATGGGGATGGTAATGATGTGTATGATGCTGAGAATAATGACGATGCTGATGGTAATGGTCATGCTGATTATGATGCTGAGGATAATGATGGTGCTGATGTTTTTATTTTTATTTTTATTTTTACCTCTATTTAACTAGGCAAGTCATTACCATAAGCATCATTCCATCACCATCAGCACCATAACCATCAGCATTAGCGTACCCTCACCATCAGCATCATCATTACCATTACCATCAGCATTCAATCCATTATCAGGGACAGAACGACAGGTTTGTACCTTGTCTGCTCGGGGATTTGAACTTGCAACCTTCCGGTTACTAGTCCAACACTCTAACCACTAGGCTACCCATGGTAATGGTAATGACGATGCTGATAAAATTGTAATGATGATGGAGATGGTAATGGATTGAATGCTGATGGTAATGGTAATGATGATGCTGATGGTGAGGGTAACGCTAATGCTGATGGTTATGGTACTGATGGTGAGGGAATGATGCTTATGGTATTGTTGATGATGCTGATGCTAATGGTAATGATGCTGACGGTAATGGCAATGCTGCTACTGATGGTAATGGCAATGATGCTGCTGATGGTAATGGTAATGATGGTAATGATGCTGATGCTGATGGTAACGATGGTGCTGATGGTAATGATATGTATGATGCTGATGGTAATGATAATGATATGTATGATGCTGATGGTAATGATGATGCTGATGGTAATGATATGTATGATGCTGATGGTAATGATAATGATATGCATGATGCTGATGGCAATTATGATTCTGATGGTAATGGTAATGCTGATGCTGATTGGGGTGATAATGATGTTTATGATGCGGATGGTCATGGTAATAATGATTCTGCCACTGATGGTAATGATGATGCTGATGGTAATGGTGAAGCTGCTGAAGGTAATGGTAATTATGGTGATGGTAATGGTAATGATGCTGCTGATGATGATGGTAAAGATGCGTATGATGCTGATGGTAAGTATGATGCTGCGTAATGGAAACACTGATGATAATGGTAATGATAATGCTGCTGGTGATGCTGATGGTAATGATGATGCTGATGGTATTTGTAATAATGATGCTGATGATGATATAATGGTAAATATGATGGAGATGGTAATGGTGATGATACTGATGTTGATGGTAATGATGCTGATGCTCTATGTTAATGGTAATGATGATGATGATTATGATGATTATGATGATGATGATGATGATGATGATGATGATGATGATGATATAATGGTAATGATGGTGGAGATGGTGATGTAAAATGGTAAAGGCAATGATGATACTGATGGTAATGGTGATGCTGCTGATGTAATGCTAATGATGATGCTGATGTAATGGTAATGTAATGGTAATGGTGATGTAATGGTAATGGTAATTGTAATGATGATGGTAATGATGATTGTGATTGTAATGATAATGTAATGTGAAGTAATGGTGATGTAATGATCATGTTAATGTAATGGTGATGTAATGGTAATGGTAATGATGATGCTAATGATGATGGTAATGGTGATGGACTCTATACTGCACAACCTTTAAATGTGCCAGGGGACAAACAAAAAAATGTGTCAGGGGCTGTATCTGAAATGACACCCTATCCCGCACTGAGTGTACAAAATGACCTAGACTGACCAGGGGAATCCAGGGGAAAGCTATGATCCCTTATTGATGTCACTAAATCCACTTCAGTCAGTGTAGATGAAGGGCAGGAGACAGGTTAAAGAATGATTTTTCAGCCTTAACACAATTGAGACTTTAATTGTGGAAGTGTGTCATTCAGAGGGTGATTGGGAAAAACTAAATATTTAAGTGCCTTTGAACTGGGTATGCTTGTAGGTGCCAGGCACACCGGTTTGAGTGTGTCAAGAACTGCAACGCTGCTGGGTATTTTACGGTGAACAGTTTCCGGTGTTTATCAAGAATAGTCAACCGCCCAAAGGACATTCAGACAACTTGAAAACTTTGTGGAGCATTGGAGTCGTGATGGACCAGTATCACCTTGGAACGCTTTGGAGTCGTGATGGACCAGTATCACCTTGGAGCGCATTGGAGTCGTGATGGACCAGTATCACCTTGGAGCGTATTGGAGTCGTGATGGACCAGTATCACCTTAGAACGCTTTGGAGTCATGATGGACCAGTATCACTTTAGAACGCTTTGGAGCGCATTGGAGTCATGATGGACCAGTATCACCTTGGAACGCTATGGAGCGCATTGGAGTCATGATGGACCAGTATCACCTTGGAACGCTTTGGAGTCATGATGGACCAGTATCACCTTAGAACACTTTGGAGCGCATTGGAGTCATGATGGACCAGTATCACCTTGGAACGCTATGGAGCGCATTGGAGTCATGATGGACCAGTATCACCTTGGAACGCTATGGAGCGCATTGGAGTCATGATGGACCAGTATCACCTTGGAACGCTTTGGAGCGCATTGGAGTCATGATGGACCAGTATCACCTTGGAACGCTATGGAGCGCATTGGAGTCATGATGGACCAGTATCACCTTGGAACGCTATGGAGCGCATTGGAGTCATGATGGACCAGTATCACCTTGGAACGCTATGGAGCGCATTGGAGTCATGATGGACCAGTATCACCTTGGAACGCTATGGAGCGCATTGGAGTCATGATGGACCAGTATCACCTTGGAACGCTATGGAGCGCATTGGAGTCATGATGGACCAGTATCACCTTGGAACGCTATGGAGCGCATTGGAGTCATGATGGACCAGTATCACCTTGGAACGCTATGGAGCGCATTGGAGTCATGATGGACCAGTATCACCTTGGAGCGCATTGGAGTCATGATGGACCAGTATCACCTTGGAACGCTATGGAGCGCATTGGAGTCATGATGGACCAGTATCACCTTGGAACGCTATGGAGCGCATTGGAGTCATGATGGACCAGTATCACCTTGGAACGCTATGGAGCGCATTGGAGTCGTGATGGACCAGTATCACCTTGGAACGCTATGGAGCGCATTGGAGTCATGATGGACCAGTATCACCTTGGAGCGCTATGGAGCGCATTGGAGTCATGATGGACCAGTATCACCTTGGAACGCTTTGGAGTTGTGATGGACCAGTATCACCTTGGAGCGCATTGGAGTCATGATGGACCAGTATCACCTTGGAGCGCTTTGGAGTCATGATGGACCAGTATCACCTTGGAGCGCATTGGAGTCATGATGGACCAGTATCACCTTGGAACGCTATGGAGCGCATTGGAGTCATGATGGGCCAGTATCACCTTGGAACGCTTTGGACACCTTGTCGAGTCCATGGCCCGATGAATTGAGTCTGTTCTGATGTTTTGTCCACTAAGTGCATTTATTTTGACCAGGGACGACAGGGCTGTGCACTATACAGGGAATATGCTGCCACAGGGCTGTTCACTATACAGGGAATATGCTGCCACAGAGCTGTTCACTATACAGGGAATATGCTGCCACAGTTCTGTTCACTATACAGGGAATATGCTGCCACAGGGCTGTTCACTATACAGGGAATATGTTGCCACAGTTCTGTTCACTATACAGGGAATATGCTGCCACAGTTCTGTTCACTATACAGGGAATATGCTGCCACAGTTCTGTTCACTATACAGGGAATATGCTGCCACAGGGTCATTTCAGACACAGCCAGGGTCTTTATTTCTCAAAAAGTAATTGAACAATGCTGTATGTCTATTGGTTAATGTTTAAATGTAGTTGAACACTGCTGTATGTCTATTGGTTAATGTTTAAATGAGGACAAGCAACATGAAGCAGCTGTCGGCTGTCCCAGGGGTCAGGACTGAACCACAGAAGTTAAGTAGCCTGAACACAAAATGGATCCACAGTTAAGTGCTGTTGGCAGGCCACTCCGTTTCCCCTCCAGTCTAAACTGGAGGTGCTCCATCCATGCAGTACAGAGACAGAGGCATGTCCCAGATAGCACCCTATTCCCTATATAGTGCTCTACTTTAGACCAGGGCCTATAGCACCATATTCCCTATATAGTGCACTACTTTAGACCAGGACCTATAGCACCCTGTTCCCTATATAGTGCTCTACTTTAGACAAGGGCCTATAGCACCCTATTCCCTATATAGTGCACTACTTTAGACCAGGTCCTATAGCACCCTGTTCCCTATATAGTGCACTACTTTAGACCAGGGCCTATAGCACCATATACCCTATATAGTGCACTACTTTTGACCAGGAATGCCCACCCCCCAATAGGGATCTGTGGAATGTAGGGAATAGGGTGCCATCTGGGACACATTCAGAAAGCTGTTAGAATTGGCAGACCGGTCCACCGAGGTACCTTGTACAGATTCTGGATCAGTGTTTAACCCTTCCTTAATCCTGTAAGAACTACAATCCATCTGGTCCTGGATCAGTGTTTAACCCTTCCTTAATACTGTAAGAACTACAATCCATCTGGTCCTGGATCAGTGTTTATGTTTATAGGTCACTAAAAGCGGGTGACGATGCCATTCGGTTCAAGAAGGCCGGTGGACTATAAGGGGAAATACTATAAAACACAGACAGATGGAAGGTAGGATGTACGATGCACCATATAAATCCATCCATGTCCTCGTCATTATGTCTGTGTGTATCACCGTGCCACTACCAGCTACTGTCCTCTGCTAGTCCTCGTCCAACGGTTTTGGTGACAAGGGGATTAAGCCAATGTCCATGACTGAATCTGAATTCTGGTGTCCAGACAGGGCTGGTGTAGAGTGTCAGCTCTGAATCTGAATTCTGTTGTCAACAGAGCAGCCTGATACTGTGTGTGTGTGTGTGTGTGTGTGTGTGTGTGTGTGTGTGTGTGTGTGTGTGTGTGTGTGTGTGTGTGTGTGTGTGTGTGTGTGTGTGTGTGCGTGCATGCGTGCGTACGTGCGTGCGTGTGTGTGTGTGTGTGTGTGTGTGTGTGTGTGTGTGTGTGTGTGTGTGTGTGTGTGTGTGTGTGTATTTTAGAGAAGACAAGTAAGTTGTGTTTTCACACACACACACACACACACACACACACACACACAGATCATGTGTGAAAGTTACATATTTCAAAAAAATATTTTTGAATTTCGCGCGCTGCCTTTTCAGCGGAATGTTGTGGAAGGGTTCCGCTAGCGGATCGCCTGCCCTAGAAAGGATAAAGCGAAAGGCTCTCACCATGTCATACTTCCTGTAGAAATAAGAGTTAGATAGCGAAGGTACATGATGAGAAGAAGAACCACTAGATGGAGTGAGGGGGCAAGCAGGTGTGTGTGTGTGTGTGTGTGTGTGTGTGCTGCTAGGCCAAATGTTTTTTTCTAAATGATGGTTTCTTTAGGCAGTGCACAGAATCAACTTGCCCTCTGTTTAATCTCACGATAATGATGATCCTGGCGACAAGTTCACACAAAAATCCCATATGTTTACATTGCAAAAGCAAGCGGAATGAATAAACAAAGGTGAAGTAAACAACAACAATATGTGAACAGTAAATATTACAGTGACAAGTTCAAAAATAATTTAGACATTTCAAAGTCATATTATGTCTATAAACAGTGTTGTAACGATGTGATAGTTAAAGTACAAAAATGTATAAAGAAAAGGGAAAATAAACAGAAATATAGTTTGTATTTACAATGGTGTTTGTTCTTCACTGGTTTCCCTGTTCTTGCTGCTGTGATGGCACACTGTGGTATTTCATCCAATAGATATGGGAGTTTATCAACATTTGATTTGTTTTCTATATTCTTTGTGCGTCTGTGTAATCTGAGGGAAATATGTGTCTCTAATATGGTCACACATTTGGCAGGTTAGGGAGTGCAGCTGAGTTTCCACCTCATTTTGTGGGCAGCGTGAGTGTCGCCATCCCTCTAACCCACCTTCCTACCACAGGCGTTTCGTCACTGGAGCTGAACATTCCCCTTAGGTTGGCAAATAACAGCAATGTTAAATTAAGGAGGGTTTCAATTATCATTATTGTCAAGTAGGGTATCTGGCGTCTTCCTCCCTGTTCTCCCCAAGTTACTGTCTATCTGGTGTCTTCCTCCCTGTTCTTCCCAAGTTACTGTCTATCTGGCGTCTTCCTCCCTGTTCTTCCCAAGTTACTGTCTATCTGGCGTCTTCCTCCCTGTTCTTCCCAAGTTACTGTCTATCTGGCGTCTTCCTCCCTGTTCTTCCCAAGTTACTGTCTATCTGGCGTCTTCCTCCCTGTTCTTCCCAAGTTACTGTCTATCTGGCATCTTCCTCCCTGTTCTTCCCAAGTTACTGTCTATCTGGCGTCTTCCTCCCTGTTCTTCCCAAGTTACTGTCTATCTGGCGTCTTCCTCCCTGTTCTTCCCAAGTTACTGTCTATCTGGCATCTTCCTCCCTGTTCTTCCCAAGTTACTGTCTATCTGGCGTCTTCCTTTTGTTCTTCCCATGTTACTGTCTATCTGGCGCCTTCCTCCCTGTTCTTCCCAAGTTACTGTCTATCTGGCGTCTTCCTCCCTGTTCTTCCCAAGTTACTGTTTATCTGGCGTCTTCCTCCCTGTTCTTCCCAAGTTACTGTCTATCTGGCGTCTTCCTCCCTGTTCTTCCCAAGTTACTGTCTATCTGGCATCTTTCTCCTGTTCTTCCCAAGTTTATGTATATCTGCGGTCGGGGAGGAGTGCTGGTCTTCAGAGGAGACTGGGGAACAAGCTCATGTCTATCTGGCGTCTTCCTCCTGTTCTTCCCAAGTTACTATCTATCTGGCGTCTTCCTCTTGTTCTTCCCAAGTTACTGTCTATCTGGTGTCTTCCACTTGTCCTTCCCAAGTTACTGTCTATCTGGCGTCTTCCTCCCTGTTCTTCCCAAGTTACTGTCTATCTGGTGTCTTCCACTTGCCCTTCCCAAGTTACTGTCTATCTGGCGTCTTCCTCCCTGTTCTTCCCAAGTTACTGTCTATCTGCGGTCGGGGAGGAGTGCTGGTCTTCAGAGGAGATTGGGGAACAAGCTCATGTCTATCTGCGGTCGGGGAGGATTGCTGGTCTTCAGAGGAGACTGGGGAACAAGCTTATGTCTATCTGCGGTCGGGGAGGAGTGCTGGTCTTCAGAGGAGACTGGGAAACAAGCTCATGACACATTGATGGATCTCACACCCGCTCGCATAATGTATTCTCCACTCGAGGGACAGAAAGAGAGAGAAGAGAGAGAGGAGAGAGCGAGAGAGAGAGAAGAGAGAGAGAGAGAGAGAGAGAGAGAGGGGGGGAGAGAAGAGAGACGAGAGGGGAAGAAAGGGAGATGGAGAGGTAGAGAGAGAGAGAGAGGGAGAGAGGGAGGGGGAGAAAGGGGAGATGGAGAGGTAGAGAGAGGGAGGGAGAGAGAGAGAGAGAGAGAGAGGGAGAGAGGGGAGAGAGAGAGAGAGGGAAGAAAGGGAGATGGAGAGGGTAGAGAGAGGAGAGAGAGAGGTGGGAGAGAGAGAGAGAGGGAAGAAAGGGGAGATGGAGAGTTAGAGAGAGAAGAGAGGGAGAGGGAGAGAGAGAGGGGGGGAGAAAGGGAGATGGAGAGGGTAGAGAGAGGGGGAGAGAGAGGGAGATGGAGAGGTAGAGGGAGGCAAGGAGGGTGAGAGTGGCGGAATGTAGCTAGCAATAGCCAACAGTGTTAACACGCTACCTCGTTCCCCTCTTACATCTGTTCATTCAGCGAGGTGATAATTTTTCCTTTGAGTTAAAACTCTCTGAACGCTGCACTCCGTTACACTGAACCACAGTATCCTGAAGAAAGCACCACTGAATCTTCAAGACAGTACTCCATTACACTGCACCACTGTGTCAGTATCTTCAACAACCAATGGGCTTGAACAAGCCAGGTACAGCTCTGTCTGCAACACAGCTAGGGTAAGTAATCTCTGGAGAAGACCCCATAGACTTCAGTGATTAGCAGGGTTGGGGTCAATTCCATTTCAATTCCAGTCAATTCACAAAGTAAACCAAATTCCAACTCTGATTTAAAATATTCCCTCATTAAAAAGCATTGAAGAGAATTGGAATTTCAGTGTACTTCCTAAATTGAATGGAATATGGATTTGACCCCAACCCTGGTCATTAGTGGTTCAAGAAGACATTCTTTATGATGTAGAATGACATACCATGGGGCTGCCGTAAAATCCCACCCTGATGGACCTCACACTAACTCAACGGACCTCATACAACCCTGATGGACCTCACACCACCCCCGATGGACCTCACATCACCCTGATGGGCCTCATACCACCCTGACGGACCTCACATCACCCTGATGGGCCTCACACCACCCTGATGGACCTCACACCACCCTGACGGACCTCACACCACACTGATGGACCTCACATCACCCTGATGGGCCTCACACCACCCTGACGGACCTCAAATCACCCTGATGGACCTCACATCACCCTGATGGGCCTCACACCACCCTGATGGACCTCACACTAACTCAACAGACCTCACACCACCCTGATGGGCCTCACATCAAACATCCTGACGGACATCACATCACCCTGATGGACCTCACACCACCCTGATGGACCTCACATCACCCTGATGGACCTCACACCACCCTGATGGGCCTCACATCACCCTGATGGACCTCACACCACGCTGATGGACCTAAAATCACCCTGATAGGCCTCACACCACCTTGATTGACCTCACATCACCCTGATGGTCCTCACACTACCCTGATGGACCTCACACCACCTTGATTGACCTCACATCACCCTGATGGTCCTCACACTACCCTGATGGACCTCACACCACCCTGATGGGCCTCACATCACCCTGATGGGCCTTACACCACCCTGATGGGCCTCACACCACCCTGATGGGCCTCACATCAAACATCCTGACGGACATCACATCACCCTGATGGACCTCACACCACCCTGATGGACCTCACATCACCCTGATGGACCTCACACCACCCTGATGGGCCTCACATCACCCTGATGGACCTCACACCACGCTGATGGACCTAAAATCACCCTGATAGGCCTCACACCACCTTGATTGACCTCACATCACCCTGATGGTCCTCACACTACCCTGATGGACCTCACACCACCTTGATTGACCTCACATCACCCTGATGGTCCTCACACTACCCTGATGGACCTCACACCACCCTGATGGGCCTCACATCACCCTGATGGGCCTTACACCACCCTGATGGGCCTCACACCACCCTGACGGACCTCACACCACCCTGATGGACCTCACATCACTCTGATGGACCTCACACCACCCTGATGGGCCTCACACCACCCTGATGGACCTCACATCACGCTGATGGACCTCACATCACGCTGATGGACCTCAAACCACCCTGATGGGCCTCACACCACCCTGATGGGCCTCACACCACCTTGATGGATCTCACATCACGCTGATGGACCTCACACCACCCTGATGGACCTCACACCACCCTGATGGACCTCACACCACACTAGATTTTCCTGGTCCAAATCCATCACTCCAAGTGATGTCTGCCAGTCTAGGTGTTCAGAGGCCAGGTTGGAGAAGAAGTAGATGAAGTGGACAGAGACAGTGTTAGAGAGAGAGAGACAGAGAGAGAGAAAGGGAGACAGAGAGAGAGAGAGAAGGAAAGAAGGGGCTAGTGAGAGAGAGAGAGAGAGAGAGAGAGAGAGAGAGAGAGAGAGAGAGAGAGAGAGAGAGAGAGAGAGAGAGAGAGAGAGAATGAGCTAGAGAGAGAGAGAAAGAGAAGGAGCTAGAGAGAGAGAGAGAGACCAAACACCAAATTGAGACTCTACATGCAGAATTCTGCAAAAATATCCTCCGTGTACAACGTAGAACACCAAATAATGCACGCAGAGCAGAATTAGGCCGATACCCACTAATAAATCAAGATCCAGAAAATAGCTGTTAAATTCTACAACCACTTAAAAGGAAATGATTCCCAAACCTTCCATAACAAAGCCATCACCTACAGAGAGATGAACCTGGAGAAGAGTCCCTTAAGCAAGCTGGTCCTTGAAAAAAGAATTATCTTTTTGTTTTCTCATGATTTGGTTGGGTCTAATTGTGCTGCTGTCCTGGGGCTCTGTGAGGTGTGTTTGTGTTTGTGAACAGAGCCCCAGGACAGCAGCACAATTAGACCCAACCAAATCATGAGAAAACAAAAAGATAATTCTTTCGAATGTGTCAAGTAATTAACAAAAAAACTGAGCAAACTACAATGCTATTTGGCCCTAAACAGAGATTACACAGTGGCAGAATAACTGACCACTGTGACTGATCCAACCTTAAGGAAAGCTTTGACTATGTACAGACTCAGTGAGCATAGCCTTGCTATTGAGAAAGGCCACCGTAGGCAGACATGTCTCTCAAGAGAAGACAGGCTATGTGCACATTGCCCACAAAATGAGGTGGAAACTGAGCTGCACTTCCTAACCTCCTGCCCAATGTATGACCATATTAGAGACACATATTTCCCTCAGATTACACAGATCCACAAAGAATTTGAAAATAAACCCAGTTTTGATCAACTCCCATATCTACAGGGTGAAATCCCACAGTGTGCCATCACAGCAGCAAGATTTGTGACCTGTTGCCACAATTAAAGGGCAACGAGTGAAGAACAAACACCATTGTAAATACAACACAAATACAACACACAACACATGCAAATACAACACACAACACATGCTTATTTATTTTCCCCTGTGTACTTTAACCATTTGCTCATTGTTACAACACTGTATATGTAATGTTTACTGTTCATTTTCACTTATGTATATTATCTACCTCACTTGCTTTGGCAATGTTAACACATGTTTCCCATGCCGATAAAGCCCCTTGAATTGAATTGAATTAAATTGAATTGAGAGAGAGGGGGGGGGGGGGGGGGGAGAGAGAGGGGGGGGAGAAGGAGCTAGAGAGAGAGAGAGAAGGAGCTAGAGAGAGAGAGAGAGAGAGAGAGAGAGAGAATGAGCTAGGGAGAGAGAGAGAGAGAGAGAGAGAGAAGGAGCTAGAGAGAGAGAGAGAGAGAGAGAGAATGAGCTAGGGAGAGAGAGAGAAGGAGCTAGAGAGAGAGAGAGAGAGAGGGGGGGGAGAGAGAAGGAGCTAGAGAGAGAGAGAATGAGCTAGGGAGAGAGAGAGAGAGAGAGAGAGAGAGAGAGAGAAGGAGCTAGAAAGAGATGAATACAAGTATAACACTGATATGTTGATGAATCTGTGTGTATTTTGGTCATGACAGCATTGATTTATCACCAGCAGTTTATTCAAGGTCCTGAAATGATTAAGCCACTCCGCAGGATGGAAACAGACTTAGAGATGGAGACAAAGTGTGTCGGCTTGTGTGTGCTAGTATGTGTGTGTGTAAGGGGGGCACATTGTAGGTGGGTTCATGCATTGGGAATTATATTGAATTCTGCTGATATCAACCTATACCACAATAAACATAAAGTTCAAAAACAGAGACTCCAAGATCATTGAGTGCTTTTGAAGTGACAGGTTGGCGTGAAATCTGTAGGCTATCTCCTCTGTACTGCATCACCACAACAGACAGCGCCCTACACACCAAAGCAAGGCCGTTTTGGTAACGAATATACTGTAGGCTACAAGATAGACAGGCTGTTTGTAACAGGTGAATACGTATGTGAATGCAGCCTTACACACAGCTGTCTTAACCAAAATAATAAAAGTAGAAGCCGAGTTATTCATGCAAAACTATGATACTGAAACAGTTTGGCTTTTAGAATACCGACACAACTGGGAATGTGAACCAATGAATGTTAACAGAACTCCACAGTGGAATCAAGTAGGAATTGTAGAGGAACTATCAGATCGATAAAGACATGACACAATCTATATTTAGGCCACATTAACAGTAAACACATGCAGTGAACAAAAGGTGAATGGAGTTATCCAATTAGCCATAATAGACTACAGTCGACTACAATGAAATGCAGTCTACAGTCTACTACACTGAGATGCAGTCTACAGTCTACTACAGCGAGATGCAGTCTACAGCCCAATACACTGAGATGCAGTCTACAGAGAGATGCAGTCTACAGCCTACTACAGCGAGATGCAGTCTACAGCCCAATACACTGAGATACAGTCTACAGAGAGATGCAGTCTACAGCCTACTACAGCGAGATGCAGTCTACAGCCCAATACACTGAGATGCAGTCTACAGTCTACTACAATGAGATGTAGTCTACAGCCCAATACACTGAGATGCAGCCTACAGCCTACTACAGTGAGAAACAGCCTACTACAGTGAGATGTAGCCTGCAGCCTATTACAGTGAGAAACAGCCTACTACAGTGAGATGCAGCCGACATGTGCTTGGCCCTCCTATGTTGAACATAATAAACGTCTCTCTATCCACCAGATGTGTACAAAACTCACTAAAAGTGGCAGTAATAAAGCCCCTCTTGAAAAAGCCAAACCTTGACCCAGAAATATAAAAAAAAAAATATCAGCCTATATCGAATCTTCCATTCCTCTCAACATTTTTAGAAAAGGCTGTTGCGCAGCAACTCACTGCCTTCCTGAAGACAAACAATGTATACAAAATGCTTCAGTCTGGTTTTAGACCACATCATAGCACTGAGACTGCACTTGTGAAGGTGGTAAATTACCTTTTAATGGTGTCAGACCGAGGCTCTGCATCTGTCCTCGTGCTCTTAGACCTTAGTGCTGCTTTTGATACCATCGATCAGCACATTCTTTTGGAGAGATTGGAAACCCAAATTGGTCTACACGGACAAGTTCTGGCCTGGTTTAGATCTTATCTGTCGGAAATATATCAGTTTGTCTCTGTGAATGGTATGTCCTCTGACAAATCAACTGAAAATTCCGGTGTTCCTCAAGGTTCCGTTGTAGGACCACTATTGTTTTCACTATATACATAATGTTAACTTTCACTGCTATGCGGAGGACACACAGCTGTACATTTCAATGAAACGTGGTGAAGCCCCAAAATTGCCCTCGCTAGGAGCCTGTGCTTCAGACATAAGGAAGTGGATGGCTGCAAACTTTCTACTTTTAAACTCGGACAAAACAGAGATGCTTGTTCTAGGTCCCAAGAAACAAAGAGATCTTCTGTTGAATCTGATAATTACTCTTAATGGTTGTACAGTTGTCTCAAATAAAACTGTGAAGGACCTCGGCATTACTCTGGACCCTGATCTCTCTTTTGACGAACATATCAAGACTGTTTCAAGGACAGCTTTTTTCCATCTACGTAACATTGCAAAAATCAGAACCTTTCTGTCCAAAAATTATGCAGAAATATTAATCCATGCTTTTGTTACTTCTAGGTTAGACTACTGCAATGTTCTACTTTCCGGCTACCCGGATAAAGCACAAAATAAACTTCAGTTGGTGCTAAACAAGGCTGCTAGAATCCTGACTAGAACCCAGTTTTTTTAATCATATTACTCCAGTGCTAGCCTCTCTACACTGGCTTCCTGTCAAAGCAAGGGCTGATTTCAAGGTTTTACTGCTAACCTACAAAGCATTACATGGGCTTGCTCCTACCTATCTCTCTGATTTGGTCCTGCCGTACATACCTACACGTACGCTACGGTCACATGACGCAGGCCTCCTAATTGTCCCTAGAATTTCTAAGCAAACAGCTGGAGGCAGGGCTTTCTCCCATAGAGCTCCATTTTTATGGAATGGTCCTGCCTACCCATGTGAGAGACGCAAACTCGGTCTCAACCTTTGTCTTTAGTGAAGACTCATCTCTTCAGTGGGTCATATGTAGTGTAGTCTGGCCCAGGAGTGTGAAGGTGAACGGAAAGGCTCTCGAACAACGAACCGCCCTTGCTGTCTCTGCCTGGCCGGTTCCCCTCTTTCCACTGGGATTCTCTGTCTCTAACCCTGTTACATTGGTTGAGTCACTGGCTTACTGGTGCTCTTTCATGCCGTCCCTGGGAGGGGTGCGTCACTTGAGTGGGTTGAGTCACTGATGTGATCTTCCTGTCTGGGTTGCCCCCCCCCCCCTGGTCGTGCCGTGGCGGACATCTTTGTGGGCTATACTCGGCCTTGTCTCAGGATGGTAAGTTGGTGGTTGAAGATATCCCTCTAGTGGTGTGGGGGCTGTGCTTTGGCAAAGTGGGTGGGGTTATATCCTTCCTGTTTGGCCTTGTCCGAGGGTATCATCTGATGGGGCCACAGTGTCTCCTGACCCCTCCTGTCTCAGCCTCCAGTATTTATGCTGCAGTAGTTTATGTGTCGGGGGGGCTAGGGTCAGTTTGTTATATCTGGAGTGTTTCTCCTGTCTTATCCGGTGTCCTGTGTGAATTTAAGTATGCTCTCTATAATTCTCTCTTTCTCTCTTTCTTTCTCTCTCTCGGAGGACCTGAGCCCTAGGACCATGCCTCAGGGCTACCTGGCATGATGACTCCTTGCTGTCCCCAGTCCACCTGGCCGTGCTGCTGCTCCAGTTTCAACTGTTCTGCCTGCGGCTATGGAATCCTGACCTGTTCACCGGACGTGCTACCTGTCCCAAACCTATTATTTGACCATGCTGGTCATTTATGAACATTTGAACATCTTGGCCATGTTCTGTTATAATCTCCACCCGGCACAGCCAGAAGAGGACTGGCCACCCCTCATAGCCTGGTTCCTCTCTAGGTTTCTTCCTAGGTTTTGGCCTTTCTAGGGAGTTTTTCCTAGCCACCGTGCTTCAACACCTGCATTGCTTGCTGTTTGGGGTTTTAGGCTGGGTTTCTGTAGAGCACTTTGACATATCAGCTGATGTACGAAGGGCTATATAAATACATTTGATTTGATTTGATACAACTACAGTGAGATGCAGCCTACAGCCTGCTACAGCTAGATACAGCCTGCAGCCAACAACAGTGAGATGCAGCGCAGGGTCTACGGCAGTGAAAAACAGCCTACTACAATGAGATGCATCCTACAGCCTACCACAGTGAGATGCAGCCTACAGCCTACTAAAGTGAGATGCAGACTACAGCCTGCAGACTACAGCCTACTACATTGAGATGCAGACTACAGCCTGCAGACTACAGCCTACTACAGTGAGAAGCAGACTACAGCCTGCAGACTACAGCCTACTACAGTCAGATGCAGACTAAAGCCTGCAGACTCCAGCCTACTACAGTCAGATGCAGACTACAGCCTACTACATTGAGATGCAGACTACAGCCTGCAGACTACAGCCTAATACAGTGAGATGCAGACTACAGCCTACTACATTGAGATGCAGACTACAGCCTGCAGACTACAGCCTCCTACAGTGAGATGCAGACTACAGCCTACTACATTGAGATGCAGACTACAGCCTGCAGACTACAGCCTCCTACAGTGAGATGCAGACTACAGCATGCAGACTACAGCCTACTACAGTCAGATGCAGACTACAGCCTATTACAGTGTGATGCAGACTACAGCCTACATCAATGAGATGCAGCCTACAGCCTGCAGCCTACAGCCTGCAGACTACAGCCTGCAGACTACAGCCTACTACAGTGTGATGCAGACTACAGCCTGCAGACTACAGCCTGCAGACTACAGCCTACTACAGTCAGATGCAGACTACAGCCTGCAGACTACAGCCCACTACAGTCAGATGCAGACTACAGCCTGCAGACTACAGCCTACTACAGTCAGATGCAGACTAAAGCCTGCAGACTCCAGCCTACTACAGTCAGATGCAGACTACAGCCTGCAGACTACCGCCTACTACAGTCAGGTGCAGACTACAACCTGCAGACTACAGCCTACTACATTCAGATGCAGACTACAGCCTGCAGACTACAGCCTACTACAGCCAGATGCAGACTACAGCCTGCAGACTACAGCCTACTGCAGTCAGATGCAGACTACAGCCTACAGACTACAGCCTACTACAGACAGATGCAGACTACAGCCTACAGACTACAGCCTAATACAGTCAGATGCAGACTACAGCCTACAGACTACAGCCTACTACAGTCAGAAGCAGACTACAGCCTGCAGACTACATCCTACTACAGTCAGATGCAGACTACAGCCTACAGCCTACAGACTACAGCCTACTACAGTCAGATGCAGACTACAGCCTGCAGACTACAGCCTACTACAGTCAGATGCAGACTACAGCCTGCAGACTACAGACTACTACAGTCAGATGCAGACTACAGCCTACTACAGTCAGATGCAGACTACAGCCTGCAGACTACAGCCTACTACAGTCAGATGCAGACTACAGCCTACTACAGTCAGATGCAGACTACAGCCTACAGACTACAGCCTACCACAGTCAGATGCAGACTACAGCCTACAGACTACATCCTACTACAGTCAGATGCAGACTACAGCCTACAGACTACAGCCTACTACAGTCAGATGCAGACTACAGCCTGCAGACTACAGCCTACTACAGTCAGGTGCAGACTACAGCCTGCAGACTACAGCCTACTACAGTCAGATGCAGACTACAGCCTGCAGACTACAGGCTACTACAGTCAGATGCAGACTACAGCCTACAGACTACAGCCTACTACAGTCAGATGCAGACTACAGCCTGCAGACTACAGCCTACTACAGTCAGATGCAGACTACAGCCTGCAGACTACAGCCTACTACAGTCGGATGCCGACTACAGCCTGCAGACTATAGGCTACTACAGTCAGATGCAGACTACAGCCTACAGACTACAGCCTACTACAGTCAGATGCAGACTACAGCCTGCAGACTACAGCCTACTACAGTCAGATGCAGACTACAGCCTACAGACTACAGCCTACTACAGTCAGATGCAGACTACAGCCTGCGGACTACAGCCTACTACAGTCAGATGCAGACTACAGCCTGCAGACTACAGCCTACTACAGTCAGATGCAGACTACAGCCTACAGACTACAGCCTACCACAGTCAGATGCAGACTACAGCCTACAGACTACAGCCTACTACAGTCAGATGCAGACTACATCCTACAGACTACAGCCTACTACAGTCAGATGCAGACTAAAGCCTACAGACTACAGCCTACTACAGTCAGATGCAGACTACAGCCTACAGACTACAGGCTACTACAGTCAGATGCAGACTACAGCCTACAGACTACAGCCTACTACAATCAGATGCAGACTACAGCCTACAGCCTACAGCCTACTACAGTCAGATGCAGACTACAGCCTGCTGACCTGTTCACCGGACGTGCTACCTGTCCCAAACCTATTATTTGACCATGCTGGTCATTTATGAACATTTGAACATCTTGGCCATGTTCTGTTATAATCTCCACCCGGCACAGCCAGAAGAGGACTGGCCACCCCTCATAGCCTGGTTCCTCTCTAGGTTTCTTCCTAGGTTTTGGCCTTTCTAGGGAGTTTTTCCTAGCCACCGTGCTTCAACACCTGCATTGCTTGCTGTTTGGGGTTTTAGGCTGGGTTTCTGTAGAGCACTTTGACATATCAGCTGATGTACGAAGGGCTATATAAATACATTTGATTTGATTTGATACAACTACAGTGAGATGCAGCCTACAGCCTGCTACAGCTAGATACAGCCTGCAGCCAACAACAGTGAGATGCAGCGCAGGGTCTACGGCAGTGAAAAACAGCCTACTACAATGAGATGCATCCTACAGCCTACCACAGTGAGATGCAGCCTACAGCCTACTAAAGTGAGATGCAGACTACAGCCTGCAGACTACAGCCTACTACATTGAGATGCAGACTACAGCCTGCAGACTACAGCCTACTACAGTGAGAAGCAGACTACAGCCTGCAGACTACAGCCTAATACAGTGAGATGCAGACTACAGCCTGCAGACTACAGCCTACTACAGTCAGATGCAGACTAAAGCCTGCAGACTCCAGCCTACTACAGTCAGATGCAGACTACAGCCTACTACATTGAGATGCAGACTACAGCCTGCAGACTACAGCCTAATACAGTGAGATGCAGACTACAGCCTACTACATTGAGATGCAGACTACAGCCTGCAGACTACAGCCTCCTACAGTGAGATGCAGACTACAGCCTACTACATTGAGATGCAGACTACAGCCTGCAGACTACAGCCTCCTACAGTGAGATGCAGACTACAGCATGCAGACTACAGCCTACTACAGTCAGATGCAGACTACAGCCTATTACAGTGTGATGCAGACTACAGCCTACATCAATGAGATGCAGCCTACAGCCTGCAGACTACAGCCTACTACAGTGTGATGCAGACTACAGCCTGCAGACTACAGCCTGCAGACTACAGCCTACTACAGTCAGATGCAGACTACAGCCTGCAGACTACAGCCCACTACAGTCAGATGCAGACTACAGCCTGCAGACTACAGCCTACTACAGTCAGATGCAGACTAAAGCCTGCAGACTCCAGCCTACTACAGTCAGATGCAGACTACAGCCTGCAGACTACAGGCTACTACAGTCAGATGCAGACTACAGCCTGCAGACTACAGCCTACTACATTCAGATGCAGACTACAGCCTGCAGACTACAGCCTACTACAGCCAGATGCAGACTACAGCCTGCAGACTACAGCCTACTGCAGTCAGATGCAGACTACAGCCTACAGACTACAGCCTACTACAGACAGATGCAGACTACAGCCTACAGACTACAGCCTAATACAGTCAGATGCAGACTACAGCCTACAGACTACAGCCTACTACAGTCAGAAGCAGACTACAGCCTGCAGACTACATCCTACTACAGTCAGATGCAGACTACAGCCTACAGCCTACAGACTACAGCCTACTACAGTCAGATGCAGACTACAGCCTGCAGACTACAGCCTACTACAGTCAGATGCAGACTACAGCCTGCAGACTACAGACTACTACAGTCAGATGCAGACTACAGCCTACAGACTACAGCCTACTACAGTCAGATGCAGACTACAGCCTGCAGACTACAGCCTACTACAGTCAGATGCAGACTACAGCCTACTACAGTCAGATGCAGACTACAGCCTACAGACTACATCCTACTACAGTCAGATGCAGACTACAGCCTACAGACTACAGCCTACTACAGTCAGATGCAGACTACAGCCTGCAGACTACAGCCTACTACAGTCAGGTGCAGACTACAGCCTGCAGACTACAGCCTACTACAGTCAGATGCAGACTACAGCCTGCAGACTACAGGCTACTACAGTCAGATGCAGACTACAGCCTACAGACTACAGCCTACTACAGTCAGATGCAGACTACAGCCTGCAGACTACAGCCTACTACAGTCAGATGCAGACTACAGCCTACAGACTACAGCCTACTACAGTCAGATGCAGACTACAGCCTGCGGACTACAGCCTACTACAGTCAGGTGCAGACTACAGCCTGCAGACTACAGCCTACTACAGTCAGATGCAGACTACAGCCTACAGACTACAGCCTACCACAGTCAGATGCAGACTACAGCCTACAGACTACAGCCTACTACAGTCAGATGCAGACTACATCCTACAGACTACAGCCTACTACAGTCAGATGCAGACTACAGCCTACAGACTACAGCCTACTACAGTCAGATGCAGACTACAGCCTACAGACTACAGGCTACTACAGTCAGATGCAGACTACAGCCTACAGACTACAGCCTACTACAATCAGATGCAGACTACAGCCTACAGACTACAGCCTACTACAGTCAGATGCAGACTACAGCCTGCAGACTACAGCCTACTACAGTCAGGTGCAGACTACAGCCTGCAGACTGCAGCCTACTACAGTCAGATGCAGACTACAGCCTACTACAGTCAGATGCAGACTACAGCCTACAGACTACAGCCTACCACAGTCAGATGCAGACTACAGCCTACAGACTACAGCCTACTACAATCAGATGCAGACTACAGCCTACAGACTACAGCCTACTACAGTCAGATGCAGACTACAGCCTGCAGACTACAGCCTACTACAGTCAGGTGCAGACTACAGCCTGCAGACTACAGCCTACTACAGTCAGATGCAGACTACAGCCTGCAGACTACAGGCTACTACAGTCAGATGCAGACTACAGACTACAGACTACAGCCTACTACAGTCAGATGCAGACTACAGCCTGCAGACTACAGCCTACTACAGTCAGATGCAGACTACATCCTACAGACTACAGCCTACTACAGTCAGATGCAGACTACAGCCTGCAGACTACAGCCTACTACAGTCAGATGCAGACTACAGCCTACAGACTACAGCCTACTACAGTCAGATGCTGACTACAGCCTACAGACTACATCCTACTACAGTCAGATGCAGAATACAGCCTGCAGACTACACCCTACTACAGTCAGATGCAGAGTACAGCCTACAGACTACAGCCTACTACAGTCAGATGCAGACTACAGCCTGCAGACTACAGCCTACTACAGTCAGATGCCGACTACAGCCTGCAGACTACAGGCTACTACAGTCAGATGCAGACTACAGCCTACATACTACAGCCTACTACAGTCAGATGCAGACTACAGCCTTCAGACTACAGCCTACTGCAGTCAGATGCAGACTACAGCCTACAGACTACATCCTACTACAGTCAGATGCAGACTACAGCCTGCAGACTACAGCCTACTACAGTCAGATGCAGACTACAGCCTGCAGACTACAGCCTATTACAGTCAGATGCCGACTACAGCCTGCAGACTACAGGCTACTACAGTCAGATGCAGACTACAGCCTACAGACTACAGGCTACTACAGTCAGATGCAGACTACAGCCTACAGACTACAGCCTACTACAGTCAGATGCAGACTACAGCCTGCAGACTACAGCCTACTACAGTCAGATGCAGACTACAGCCTGCAGACTACAGCCTACTACAGTCAGATGCAGACTACAGCCTGCAGACTACAGCCTAGTACAGTCAGATGCAGACTACAGACTACAGCCTACTACAGTCAGATGCAGACTACAGCCTACAGACTACAGCCTACTACAGTCAGATGCAGACTACAGCCTGCAGACTACAGTCTGCAGACTACAGTCAGATGCAGACTACAGCCTACAGACTACAGCCTACTACAGTCAGATTCAGACTACAGCCTGCAGACTACAGCCTACTACAGTCAGGTGCAGACTACAGCCTGCAGACTACAGCCTACTACAGTCAGATGCAGACTACAGCCTACAGACTACAGCCTACTACAGTCAGATGCATACTACAGCCTGCAGACTACAGCCTACTACAGTCAGGTGCAGACTACAGCCTGCAGACTACAGCCTACTACAGTCAGATGCAGACTACAGCCTACAGACTACAGCCTACCACAGCTGTCTTGCAAAATAAATTGTCCCGTCGGTCCGGTTAAAACAGGGGAAACCATGGCGCTCCTGAGTACATGTGATGTGGCACAAAACTCTTCTGGGAATCAAATTGAACCTACCCAAGTAATCAATGAAGCAATGGCAGCCTACCATAAAAACATTTCCAATATGTAAAGTTCCATTTACAACCAGGAAAAGCAGTAGGCTGTTTCACCGTTGCATTTTCCAGTTGGATTGTCTCTGTTGGCCGGTTGATGTTTTATTTCGCTGAGTTCACCGAGATCTGAATATGAAGGCCACAATCTGTATCACAATACATTGACTGAATTTTCATGATACATTTAAGGATAAGTTAATAAATTAATAAGCACCAGTTTCTTTTTTTTTCTTCTCTTACATTTTACCTTTTTAAAACGTCTCCTACTACTGAATGTTATCTTTACATATTTATTTTTCTTTCTATTGACGTTTGTTTACGTGTAACTCTGTGTTGTTGTTTACGTGTAACTCTGTGTTGTTGTTTACGTGTTCTGTGTTGTTGGTTTTTTTTCCCGCACTGCTTTGCTTTTATCTTGGCCAGGTCGCAGTTGTAAATGAGAGCTTGTTCTCAACTGGCCAATTCAAATGTTTGCATAATTATTTTGTTTATTTGTTTTTGTATCTATAATTTCCCACCTCTACCCTGCCACCCCTACCACCTCTACCCTGCCATCCCTACCACCTCTACCCTGCCACCCCTACCACCTCTACCCTGCCACCCCTACCACCTCTACCCTGCCACCCCTACCACCTCTACCCTGCCATCCCTACCACCTCTACCCTGCCATCCCTACCACCTCTACCCTGCCACCCCTACCACCTCTACCCCTGCCATCCCTACCACCTCTACCCTGCCATCCCTACCACCTCTAGCCTGCCATCCCTACCACCTCTACCCTGCCACCCCTACCACCTCTACCCTGCCACCCCTACCACCTCTACCCTGCCACCCCTACCACCTCTACCCTGCCACCCCTACCCTGCCACCCCTACCACCTCTACCCTGCCATCCCTACCACCTCTACCCTGCCACCCCTACCACCTCTACCCTGCCACCCCTACCACCTCTACCCTGCCACCCCTACCACCTCTACCCTGCCATCCCTACCACCTCTACCCTGCCACCCCTACCACCTCTACCCTGCCACCCCTACCACCTCTACCCTGCCACCCCTACCACCTCTACCCTGCCACCCCTACCCTGCCACCCCTACCACCTCTACCCTGCCATCCCTACCACCTCTACCCTGCCACCCCTACCACCTCTACCCTGCCACCCCTACCACCTCTACCCTGCCACCCCTACCACCTCTACCCTGCCACCCCTACCACCTCTACCCTGCCATCCCTACCACCTCTACCCTGCCATCCCTACCACCTCTACCCTGCCACCCCTACCACCTCTACCCTGCCACCCCCTACCACCTCTACCCTGACACCCCTACCACCTCTACCTGCCACCCCTACCCTGCCACCCCTACCACCTCTACCCTGCCATCCCTACCCACCTCTACCCTGCCACCCCTACCACCTCTACCCTGCCACCCCTACCACCTCTACCCTGCCACCCCTACCACCTCTACCCTGCCACCCCTACCACCTCTACCCTGCCACCCCTACGACCTCTACCCTGCCACCCCTACCACCCTCTACCCTGCCACCCCTACCACCTCTACCCTGCATTCCTACCACCCTCTACCCTGCCACCACCTACCACCTCTACCCTGCCACCCCCTACCACCTCTACCCTGCCACCCCTACCACCTCTACCCTGCCACCCCTACCACCTCTACCCTGCCACCCCTACCACCTCTACCCTGCCACCCCTACCACCTCTACCCTGCCACCCCTACCACCTCTACCCTGCCATCCCTACCACCTCTACCCTGCCACCCCTACCACCTCTACCCTGCCATCCCTACCACCTCTACCCTGCCACCCCTACCACCTCTACCCTGCTACCCCTACCACCTCTACCTGCCACCCCTACCACCTCTACCCTGCCACCCCTACCACCTCTACCCTGCCACCCCTACCACCTCTACCCTGCCACCCCTACCACCTCTACCCTGCCATCCCTACCACCTCTACCCTGCCACCCCTACCACCTCTACCCTGCCACCCTACCACCTCTACCCTGCCACCCCTACCACCTCTACCCTGCCACCCCTACCACCTCTACCCTGCCACCCCTACCACCTCTACCCTGCCACCCCTACCACCTCTACCCTGCCATCCCTACCACCTCTACCCTGCCACCCCTACCACCTCTACCCTGCCACCCCTACCACCTCTACCCTGCCACCCCTACCACCTCTACCCTGCCACCCCCTACCACCTCTACCCTGCCACCCCTACCACCTCTACCCTGCCACCCCTACCACCTCTACCCTGCCATCCCTACCACCTCTACCCTGCCACCACTACCACCTCTACCCTGCCATCCCTACCACCTCTACCCTGCCATCCCTACCACCTCTACCCTGCCACCCCTACCACCTCTACCCTGCCACCCCTACCACCTCTACCCTGCCACCCCTACCACCTCTACCCTGCCACCCCTACCACCTCTACCCTGCCACCCCTACCACCTCTACCCTGCCATCCCTACCACCTCTACCCTGCCACCCCTACCCTGCCACCCCTACCACCTCTACCCTGCCACCCCTACCACCTCTACCCTGCCACCCCTACCACCTCTACCCTGCCATCCCTACCACCTCTACCCTGCCACCCCTACCACCTCTACCCTGCCATCCCTACCACCTCTACCCTGCCACCCCTACCACCTCTACCCTGCCATCCCTACCACCTCTACCCTGCCATCCCTACCACCCTCTACCCTGCCACCCCTACCACCTCTACCCTGCCACCCCTACCACCTCTACCCTGCCATCCCTAACACCTCTACCCTGCCATCCCTACCACCTCTACCCTGCCACCCCTACCACCTCTACCCTGCCACCCCTACCACCTCTACCCTGCCACCCCTACCACCTCTACCCTGCCCACCCCTACCACCTCTACCCTGCCATCCCTACCACCTCTACCCTGCCACCCCTACCCTGCCACCCCTACCACCTCTACCCTGCCACCCCTACCACCTCTACCCTGCCACCCCTACCACCTCTACCCTGCCATCCCTACCACCTCTACCCTGCCATCCCTACCACCTCTACCCTGCCATCCCTACCACCTCTACCCTGCCATCCCTACCACTCTACCCTGGCCAATCACCTACCACCTCTACCCCTGCCACCCCTACCACCTCTACCCTGCCATCCCTACCACCTCTACCCTGCCACCCCTACCACCTCTACCCTGCCATCCCTACCACCTCTACCCTGCCATCCCTACCACCTCTACCCTGCCATCCCTACCACCTCTACCCTGCCACCCCTACCACCTCTACCCTGCCATCCCTACCACCTCTACCCTGCCATCCCTACCACCTCTACCCTGCCACCCCTACCACCTCTACCCTGCCATCCCTACCACCTCTACCCTGCCATCCCTACCACCTCTACCCTGCCACCCCTACCGTACCACCTCTACCCTGCCACCGCTACCGTACCACCTCTACCCTGCCATCCCTACCACCTCTACCCTGCCACCCCTACCATCTCTACCCTGCCACCCCTACCACCTCTACCCCCCTACCGTACCACCTCTACCCTGCAACCCCTACCATCTCTACCCTGCCACCCCTACCACCTCTACCCCCTACCATACCACCTTCACCCTGCCACACCTACCACCTCTACCCTACCACCCCTACCGTACCACCTCTACCCTGCCACCCCTACCGTACCACCTCTACCCTGCCACCCCTACCACCTCTACCCTGCCACTCCTACCACCTCTAACCTGCCACCCCTACCGTACCACCTCTACCCTACCACCCCACCGTACCACCTCTACCCTGCCACCTCTACCCTGCCAACCCTACCGTACCACCTCTACCCTGCCAACCCTACCACCTCTACCCTGCCATCCCTCCCGTACCACCTCTACCCTGCCATTCCTACCCTACCACCTCTACCCTGCCATTCCTACCGTACCACCTCTACCCTGCCATCCCTACCACCCCTACCCTACCACCCTATCCTACCTCTAACCTAACAACCCCTACCACCCCACCCTACCAACTCTACCCTGCCACTCCTACCCTACCCTACCCTACCACCTCGTCCTACCATCCCTACCCTACCACCCCTATACTACCACCCCTATCCTACCACCCCTATTCTACCACCCCTATTCTACCACCCCTACCCTACCATCGCTACCACCCCAGCCTAACATCCCTACCCTACCACCCTTATCCTACCCTACCCTACCCCCCCTATCCTACCACCCATACCCTACCACCCCTATCCTACCATCCCTACCATAATGGTACGGTGGGCACTCATGCTGCCAAACATACCCTCGTAAAACTGACCATCCTACCGATCCTCGACTTCGGTGATGTCATCTATAAAATAGCCTCCAACACTCTACTCATCAAACTGGATGCAGTCTATCACAGTGCCATCCGTTTTGTCACCAAAGCCCCATACACTACCCACCATTGCGACCTGTACGCACTCGTTGGTTGGCCCTCGCTTCATACTCGTCGCCAAACCCACTGGCTACAGATTATCTACAAGTCTCTGCTAGGTAAAGCCCCACCTTATCTCAGCTCACTGGTCACCATAGCAGCACCCACTCGTAGCACGTGCTCCAGCAGGTACAGTGCCTTTGCGACCTTTTGCCACATTTCAGGCTTCAAACATAAAGATATAAAACTGTATTTTTTTGTGAAGAATCAACAACAAGTGGGACACAATCATGAAGTGGAACGACATTTATTGGATATTTCAAACTTTTTTAACAAATCAAACACTGAAAAATTGGGTGTGCAAAATTATTCAGCCCCTTTACTTTCAGTGCAGCAAACTCTCTCCAGAAGTTCAGTGAGGATCTCTGAATGATCCAATGTTGACCTAAATGACTAATGATGATAAATACAATCCACCTGTGTGTAATCAAGTCTCCGTATAAATGCACCTGCACTGTGATAGTCTCAGAGGTCCGTTAAAAGCGCAGAGAGCATCATGAAGAACAACGAACACACCAGGCAGGTCTGAGATACTGTTGTAAAGAAGTTTAAAGCCGGATTTGGATACAAAAAGATTTCCCAAGCTTTAAACATCCCAAGGAGCACTGTGCAAGCGATAATATTGAAATGGAAGGAGTATCAGACCACTGCAAATCTACCAAGACCTGGCCGTCCCTCTAAACTTTCAGCTCATACAAGGAGAAGACTGATCAGAGATGCAGCCAAGAGGCCCATGATCACTCTGGATGAACTGCAGAGATCTACAGCTGAGGTGGGAGACTCTGTCCATAGGACAACAATCAGTCGTATATTGCACAAATCTGGCCTTTATGGAAGCGTGGCAAGAAGAAAGCCATTTCTTAAAGATATCCATAAAAAGTGTTGTTTAAAGTTTGCCACAAGCCACCTGGGAGACACACCAAACATGTGGAAGAAGGTGCTCTGGTCAGATTAAACCAAAATTGAACTTTTTGGCAACAATGCAAAACGTTATGTTTGGAGTAAAAGCAACACAGCTCATCACCCTGAACACCATCCCCACTGTCAAACATGGTGGTGGCATCATCATGGTTTGGGCCTGCTTTTCTTCAGCAGGGACAGGGAAGATGGTTAAAATTGATGGGAAGATGGGTGGAGCCAAATACATGACCATTCTGGAAGAAAACCTGATGGAGTCTGCAAAAGACCTGAGACTGGGACAGAGATTTGTCTTCCAACAAGACAATGATCCAAAACATAAAGCAAAATCTACAATGGAATGGTTCAAAAATAAACATATCCAGGTGTTAGAATGGCCAAGTCAAAGTCCAGACCTGAATCCAATCGAGAATCTGTGGAAAGAGCTGAAAACTGCTGTTCACAAATGCTCTCCATCCAACCTCACTGAGCTCGAGCTGTTTTGCAAGGAGGAATGGGAAAAAAATTCAGTCTCTCGACGTGCAAAACTGATAGAGACATACCCCAAGCGACTTACAGCTGTAATCGCAGCAAAAGGTGGCGCTACAAAGTATTAACTTAAGGGGGCTGAATAATTTTGCAGCCCAATTTTTCAGTTTTTGATTTGTTAAAAAAGTTTGAAATATCCAATAAATGTCGTTCCACTTCATGATTGTGTCCCACTTGTTGTTGATTCTTCACAAAAAACTACAGTTTTATATCTTTATGTTTGAAGCCTGAAATGTGGCAAAAGGTCGCAAAATTCAAGGGGGCCTAATACTTTCGCAAGGCACTGTATATTTCACTGGTCACCCCCAAAGCCAATTCCTCCTTTGGTCATCTTTCTTTCCAGTTCTCTGCTGCCCATGACTGGAACGAATTGCAAAAATCTCTGAAGCTGGAGACTCACATCTTCCTCACTAGTTTTACGAACCAGCTGTCAGAGCAGTTTACAGATCACTGCACCTGTACATAGCCCATCTGTAAACAGCCCATCTATCTACCTACCTCATCCCCATACTGGTATTTATTTATTTATTTTACTCCTTTGCACTCCAGTATCTCTACTTGCACATTCCTCTTCTGAACATCTACCATTCCAGTGTTTAATTGCTATATTGTAATTACTTCGCCACCATGGCCTATTTATTGCCTTAACTTACCTCATTTGGACTCACTGTATATAGACTTTTTGTTTTCTTTTGTTCTACTGTATTATTGACTGTTTGTTTTGTTTATTCCATGTGTTGTAACTCTGTGTTGTTGTATGTGTCGAATTGCTATGCTTTATCTTGGTCAGGTCGCAGTTGCAAATGAGAACTTGTTCTCAACTAGCCTACCTGGTTAAATAAAGGTGTTCTCAACTAGCCTACCTGGTTAAATAAAGGTGTTCTCAACTAGCCTACCTGGTTAAATAAAGGTGTTCTCAACTAGCCTACCTGGTTAAATAAAGGTGTTCTCAACTAGCCTACCTGGTTAAATAAAGGTGAAATAAAAATACAATAAAAATAACACTCCTACCCTCAAGCCAGTGACATAATCTCCCCAACTCTCTCTCTCTCTCTCCCCAACTCTCTCTCAATCCAATTCAAGGGCTCTCTCTCTCTCTCTCTCTCTCTCAATCCAATTCAAGGGCTCTCTCTCTCTCTCTCTCTCTCTCTCTCTCTCAATTCAATTCAAGGGCTCTCTCTCTCTCTCTCTCTCTCAATTCAATTCAAGGGCTCTCTCTCTCTCTCTCTCAATCCAATTCAATTGTAGGGGTTTATTGGCATGGGAAACCTATGTCAACATTGCCAAAGGAAGTGAAGTAGATCATTTAAAAAAAAGTGACATAAACAATACAAATTTACAGTAAACATTACACCCACAAAAGTTACAAGAGAATAAAGACATTTCAAATGTCATGTTATGTGCAAAGTGTTTCACTACAAAAGGCTAAATAAATATGGGTTTTATTTACAATAGTGTTTGTTCTTCACTGGTCACACATCTTGCTGCTGGGATGGTACACTGTGGTATTTCACCCAGTAGATATGGAAGTTTATCAAAATTGGGTTTGTTTTCTAATTCTTTGTTGGTCTCTGTAATCTGAGGGAAATATGCATCTCTAATATGGTCACACATTTGGTAGGAGGTTAGAAAGTGCAGCTCAGTTTCCACCTCATTTTGATAGCAGTGTGCACATGACCCCTCTCTCTTTCTCTCTCTCTCTCTCGCTCGCTCTCTCTCTCTCTCTCTCTCACCCCCATCCTACCACCTCATCCTAACACCCCTACCCTACCATGTGATGAAGCAGGAACCCTCACTCAAATCACGACTTCAGCATATGAGTTCAAATACAGCTATGACTATACCTGACAAAATAAATACTGTATGATCAATTACATTGGTGAATATCTTTTACTTTGTGTTTGACAGTAATGAGTGACAGTAGTGAGTGACAGTAGTGAGTGACAGTAGTGAGTGACAGTAGTGTTTGACAGTAGTGAGTGACAGTAGTGAGTGACAGTAGTGAGAGACATTAGTGAGTGACATTAGTGAGTGACAGTAATGAGTGACAGTAGTGAGTGACAATAGTGAGTGACAGTAGTGAGTGACAGTAGTGTTTGACAGTAGTGGGTGACAGTAGTGAGTGACAGTAGTGAGTGACAGTAGTGAGTGACAGCAGTGAGTGACAGTAGTGAGTGACAGTAGTGAGTGACAGTAGTGAGTGACAGCAGTGAGTGACAGTAGTGAGTAACAGTAGTGAGTGACAGTAGTGAGTGACAGTAGTGAGTGACAGCAGTGAGTGACAGTAGTGAGTAACAGTAGTGAGTGACAGCAGTGAGTGACAGTAGTGAGTGACAGCAGTGAGTGACAGTAGGGTAACAGCTGAAGGACCAGTGTAAAGACCTCAGTGTAATAAAGACCTCAGTGTAATAAAACACAACAGGGTCTATAAGTCCAGAGGCAGGAGACACATCGCTGAGTATCATAAAGGAACGACATGGAAACGTTATAGACAGTAAAGTTAAAGTCAGCAGCGTGCTGAACATGAAAGGACGACATTATATTTGGAGCCGTAACGAGTCTGCGAAGGGCAACAGAAGTCTTGTATGAGAGGCCCTAAAGGGACCTGGCAGAAAGGCTTGGTTCCATCCGGCAGGACAAATGTATATTTATTCAATAACAAGACAATGATCACAGGCAGACTGATCCGTTGTATATACTTCAATGCATTCTACTGGCTGCGTTTGTATTTGTTTTTTAAAACATTTTTTAGATGTCCCCTTATGGAAATTTTGTTTTAATTTTATAGCAGTACAGCAAAACAAGGAACTAAACTCATTTCATTTAACAGCTGCAATCTTTGGTGGTATCTGGCCTCTGACATTTAATCTCTCTCTTCCTCTCTCTCTCTCTCTCTCTCTCTCTCTCTCTCTCTCTCTCTCTCTCTCTCTCTCTCTCTCTCTCTCTCTCTCTCTCTCTGTCACGCCCTGACCTTAGAGAGGCTTTTTATTTCTCTATTTGGTTAGGTCGGGGTCTGATTTGGGTGGGCATTCTAGTTTTTCTATTTCTTTGTTTGCCGGGTATGGTTCCCTATCAGAGGCAACTGCCTATGATTGGGGATCATATTTAGGCAGCCTTTTTTCCCACCTTAGTTTGTGGGATCTTGTTTTTGCGCAGTGCCTGTGAGCACTCCAATCCTCAGGGTTCGTTTACTGTTTATTGTTTTGTTGGTGAGTTTCAAGTAATTAAAACATGTGGAACTCTATGTACGCTGCACCTTGGTCCAATCCATCTTTCAACGATCTCTCTCTCTCTCAACGATCTCTCTCTCTCTCTGTCTGTCTCTCTCTCTCTCTCTCTCTCTGTCTCTCTCTCTGTCTCTCTCTCTGTCTGTCTCTCTCTCTGTCTCTCTGTCTGTCTGTCTGTCTCTCTCTCTCTCTCTGTCTCTCTCTCCCTCGCTCTGTCTGTCTGTCTCTCTCTCTCTCTCTCTCTCTCTCTCTCTCTCTCTCTCTCTCTCTCTCTGTCTCTCTCTCTCTCTCTGTCTCTCTCTCTGTCTCTCTCTCTGTCTGTCTGTCTGTCTCTCTCAATTCAATTCAATTCAATTCAATTCAAGGGCTTTATTGGCATGGGAAACATGTGTTAACATTGCCAAAGCAAGTGAGGTAGACAACATACAAAGTGAATATATAAAGTGAAAAACAACAAAAATTAACAGTAAACATTACACATACAGAAGTTTCAAAACAGTAAAGACATTACAAATGTCATATTATATATATATACAGTGTTCTAACAATGTACAAATGGCTAAAGGACACAAGATAAAATAAATAAGCATAAATATGGGTTGTATTTACAATGGTGTTTGTTCTTCACTGGTTGCCCTTTTCTCGTGGCAACAGGTCACAAATCTTGCTGCTGTGATGGCACACTGTGGAATTTCACCCAGTAGATATGGGAGTTTTTCAAAATTGGATTTGTTTTCGAATTCTTTGTGGATCTGTGTAATCTGAGGGAAATATGTCTCTCTAATATGGTCATACATTGGGCAGGAGGTTAGGAAGTGCAGCTCAGTTTCCACCTCATTTTGTGGGCAGTGAGCACATAGCCTGTCTTCTCTTGAGAGCCATGTCTGCCTACGGCGGCCTTTCTCAATTGCAAGGCTATGCTCACTGAGTCTGTACATAGTCAAGGCTTTCCTTAATTTTGGGTCAGTCACAGTGGTCAGGTATTCTGCCGCTGTGTACTCTCTGTGTAGGGCCAAATAGCATTCTAGTTTGCTCTGTTTTTTTGTTAATTCTTTCCAATGTGTTAAGTAGTTATCTTTTTGTTTTCTCATGATTTGGTTGGGTCTAATTGTGCTGCTGTCCTGGGGCTCTGTAGTGTGTGTTTGTGTTTGTGAACAGAGCCCCAGGACCAGCTTGCTTAGGGGACTCTTCTCCAGGTTCATCTCTCTGTAGGTGATGGCTTTGTTATGGAAGGTTTGTGAATCGCTTCCTTTTAGGTGGTTGTAGAATCTAACAGCTCTTTTCTGGATTTTGATAATTAGTGGGTATCGGCCTAATTCTGCTCTGCATGCATTATTTGGTGTTCTACGTTGTACACGGAGGATATTTTTGCAGAATTCTGCGTGCAGAGTCTCAATTTGGTGTTTGTCCCATTTTGTGAAGTCTTGGTTGGTGAGCGGACCCCAGACCTCACAACCATAAAGGGCAATGGGCTCTATGACTGATTCAAGTATTTTTAGCCAAATCCTAATTGGTATGTTGAAATTTATGTTTCTTTTGATGGCATAGAATGCCCTTCTTGCCTTGTCTCTCAGATCGTTCACAGCTTTGTGGAAGTTACCTGTGGTGCTGATGTTTAGGCCAAGGTATGTATAGTTTTTTGTGTGCTCTAGGGCAACAGTGTCTAGATGGAATTTGTATTTGTGGTCCTGGTGACTGGACCTTTTTTGGAACACCATTATTTTGGTCTTACTGAGATTTACTGTCAGGGCCCAGGTCTGACAGAATCTGTGCATAAGATCTAGGTGCTGCTGTAGGCCCTCCTTGGTTGGTGACAGAAGCACCAGATCATCAGCAAACAGCAGACATTTGACTTCGGATTCTAGCAGGGGGAGGCCGGGTGCTGCAGACTTTTCTAGTGCCCTCGCCAATTCGTTGATATATATGTTGAAGAGGGTGGGGCTTAAGCTGCATCCCTGTCTAACCCCACGACCCTGTGTGAAGAAATGTGTGTGTTTTTTGCCAATTTTAACCGCACACTTGTTGTTTGTGTACATGGATTTTATAATGTCGTATGTTTTACCCCCAACACCACTTTCCATCAGTTTGTATAGCAGACCCTCATGCCAGATTGAGTCGAAGGCTTTTTTGAAATCAACAAAGCATGAGAAGACTTTGCCTTTGTTTTGGTTTGTTTGATTGTCAATTAGGGTGTGCAGGGTGAATACATGGTCTGTTGTACGGTAATTTGGTAAAAGCCAATTTGACATTTGCTCAGTACATTGTTTTCATTGAGGAAATGTACGAGTCTGCTGTTAATAATAATGCAGAGGATTTTCCCAAGGTTACTGTTGACACATCTCTCTCTCTCTCTGTCTCTCTCTCTCTCTCTGTCTCTCTCTCTCTCTCTCTCTTCTGTCTGTCTCTGTCTGTCTGTCTGTCTGTCTGTCTATCTGTCTGTCTGTCTGTCTGTCTGTCTGTCTGTCTGTCTGTCTGTCTGTCTGTCTGTCTGTCTGTCTGTCTGTCTGTCTGTCTGTCTGTCTGTCTGTCTGTCTGTCTGTCTGTCTGTCTGTCTGTCTGTCTGTCTGTCTGTCTGTCTGTCTGTCTGTCTGTCTGTCTGTCTCTCTCTCTGTCTGTCTGTCTGTCTGTCTGTCTGTCTCTCTCTCTCTCTCGAAACATGTGTTAACATTGCCAAAGCAAGTGAAGTAGATAATAAACAAAAGTGAAGTAAACAATACAAATGAACAGTAAACATTACACAAACAAAAGTTCCAAAAGAATAAAGACATTTCTAATGTCATATTATGTCTATATACGGTGTTTGTAACGATGTGCAAATAGTTAAAGTACAAAAGGGAAAATAAATAAACATAAATATGGGTTTTATTTATAAAGGTGTTTATTCCTCACTGGTTGCCCTTTTCTTGTGGCAGCAGGTCACACATCTTGCTGCTGTGATCGAACACTGTGGTATTTCACCTAATAGATATGAGAGTTAATCAAAAATGGGTTTGTTTTCTAATTCTTTGTGGGTCTGTATGTAATATTTTTGTCTAATATGGTCATACATTTGGTAGGAGGTTAGGAAGTGCATCTCAAGTTTCCACCTCATTTTGTGGGCAGTGTGCACACAGCCTGTCTTCTCTTGAACTCTCTCTCTCTTGCTCTCTCCCTCCAACTCTCTCTCTCCCTCCCTCCCACTCTCTCTCTTCTCTCTGTCCCTCCAACTCTCTCTGTTTCGCAAGCTGAAATGCAGTCCTGTCAGACATGTAACCAAAGCTCTGTCACCGAAGCTTGTTGAGGCCGTATGGTGACTATTTTAGCGTGGCCTCTAACGGTTGTGCCTGTCACATTTCATAGGGAGTGCAGCGCTGATCTGTGGTGGCAGACGGGCGCAAGGACCGGCTGCCCGTTCCTTCGTTCCCAACACTGCACACCAAGCACTGCGACAAGGTCGCCGCACAGTGATTACTGACAACGCTGAACACACACTCCTCTCTATCTCTCTCTCTCTTTCACTCTCATTGTCTCTCTCTCTCTCTCTCTCTCTCTCTCTCTCTCTTTCACTCTCATTCTCTCTCTCTCTCTCTCTATCCCTCTCTCTCTCTCTCTCTCTCTATCCCTCTCTCTCTCACTCTCATTGTCTCTCTCTCTCTCTCTCTCTCTCACTCTCATTGTCTCTCTCTCTCTCTCTCTCACTCTCATTGTCTCTCTCTCTCTATCCCTCTCTCTCTCACTCTCATTGTCTCTCTCTCTCTCTCTCTCTCTCTCACTCTCATTGTCTCTCTCTCTCTCTCTCTCTCTATCCCTCTCTCTCTCTCTCTCTCTATCCCTCTCTCTCTCACACTCATTGTCTCTCTCTCTCTCTCACTCTCATTGTCTCTCTCTCTATCCCTCTCTCTCTCACACTCATTGTCTCTCTCTCTCTCTCTCTCTCTCTCTCTCTCTCTATCCCTCTCTCTCTCACTCTCATTGCCTCTCTCTCTCTCTACTCTGTTTTTCCTCTTCTCTCTCCCTTTATTTGTCCTTCTCTCTTTTCTCGCTGTTTCCCTCTATTCATTCATTTATTTCCTTCTTCACCAATTCAGTAATTCAGTCTCTATGACTCTATGTCTCCTTTGTCTGGTAGTGTTCACTACTCATGTCTTACTGTAAGGGATTTTCTGGATCTTCATTTGGTGCCCGTTTGGTAGCGCAGGAAAATAATCCTGCAACGACAGGACATGAAGTATTGTCTGTAATTAATGGACATGTTTGTATGGGTTGATACATTTTTCGTGAGGTTAAAATCAAGTCTGAAATGTGAAAGTAGAAATGACAAACTTCAGAAGCCTTTTTAAATACACTACACCTTTTATAGTTGCTGCATTGCAGGAATGTTCTGCTGCAACCGGGTGATCAAATTAAAGGCCCAGTGCACTCAAAAAGGTTATTTTCCAGTGTTCAATATATATTTCCACACTATGAGGTTGGAATAATATTGTGAAATTGTGGAAATTATGATAATGTCCTTTTTTAGTGTAAGTGTTACGGCTCTCGTTGTTGGAATGAAGAGTGGACCAAGACGCAGCGTGGAAAGTGTTCATGATTTTAATATTCAAAAACACTCAAACAAAATAACAAACGTGAAAACGAAAGTGCACAGTTCTGTCAGGCAGAAACACTAAACAGAAAACAAGATCCCACAAAACCCAAAAGGAAAATTACAACTTATATACGATCCCCAATCAGAGACAACGATAGACAGCTGTCTCTGATTGGGAACCACACACACTCGACCAAAAACAAAGAAATAGAGAACATAGACTTCCCCACCGAGTCACACCCTGACCTAACCAAACATAGAGAAATAATAAGGAACTCTAACGCCAGGGCGTGACAGTAAGAGCTGTTTGAAATTTAAGCCTGTTTTGGTGTGATGGAGTTTTGGCCTTCCATGGTGACAAATGAGTTAATCGACTAATAAGAAAGAGAGTTCCAAACCTCTCTGCCAATAAAAGCTAGTTTTCTATTTCCCCTACTCACTCAGACCACACCCAGACAATCCTAAGTAAATTATTTGGTATGACTTTATTTGGATAGTCCATATGCACATGTTCTATAGACTATCAGTAACATTTCAACTAACTATTGACTAACCCTAACACTAGCTCTAACCCTAACGCTCGCTCTAACCCTTTATCCTAACCATAAACTTAACCCATACCTAACTCTAACCCTAACCCTAACGCTAGCTCTAACCCTAACCCTTAACCTTTATTCTAAACCTAACCCTAACCCTAACGCTAGCTCCAACCCTAACCCTTAACCTTTATTTTAAACCTAACCCTAACCCTAATGCTAGCTCTAACCCTAACCCTTAACCTTTATTCTAAACCTAACCCTAACCCTTTATCCTAACCATAAACTTAACCCATAACTAACTCTAACCCTAACCTTAACCCTTTATCCTAACCATAAACTTAACCCATACCTAACTCTAACCCTAACCTTAACCCTTATCCTAACCGTAAACTTAACCCATACCTAACTCTAACCCTAACCCTTACTGTTAGAGTTAGGTAACCTAACTCTAACCGTAAACTTAACCCTTACCTAACTCTAGCCCTAGTCCTTAACCTTTATTCTAAACCTTTCCCTAACTGTCACGCCCTGACCATAGAGAGCCTTTTTATTCTCTATTTTGGTTGGGTCAGGGTGTGACTAGGGTGGGTGATCTAGTGCATGTATTTCTATGTTGGCAGGGTATGGTTCCCAATCAGAGGCACCTGTTTATCGTCGTCTCTAACTGTGGATCATATTTTAGGCAGCCATTTCCCCACAGGTTTTTGTGGGATCTTGTTTCTGTGTAGTTGCCTGTGAGCACGGCTTGAGCTTCACGTTTCGTTTATTCTTCTTTGTTGTTTTTGTGAGTTTCACTTGATTAAACATGTGGAACTCTACGTACGCTGCGCCTTGGTCTGAGTATGATTACAACGACGATCGTGACACTAACTCTAACCGTAACCTTAGCAACAGTTGCTTATCAACAGATGGTTTGTTGATAGTATGCCCTTCTGCAGAGCATCTACAGACAGAAAATACACACTATCCCAGATAAAGAGCGACCAATTCTTGCTTGAGAAATTCCTCTTTGCTAAGAAGCTATTTTTGTGTTATTTTAATTTGTAATTTTATTGAACATTATCGCAGTAAGGTACTTAATGGTTACCCAGAAATGATTTGATATGGAGATTCAAATGGTGGAATTGGATCTTTGAGGTCCTATATCTGAATATCTCTCCAGCCCAGATACTCTACTGTACTCAAGACAAAGATCTGTGTTCAACACAAAGATCTGTGTTCAACACAAAGACCTGTACTCAACACAGATCTGTACTCAACACAAAGATCTGTACTCAACACAAAGACCTGTATTCAACACAAAGATCTGTACTCAACACAAAGACCTGTACTCAACACAGATCTGTACTCAACACAAAGATCTGTGTTCAACACAAAGACCTGTACTCAACACAGATCTGTACTCAACACAAAGATCTGTACTCAACACAAAGACCTGTATTCAACACAAAGATCTGTACTCAACACAAAGATCTGTACTCAACACAAAGACCTGTATTCAACACAAAGATCTGTACTCAACACAAAGACCTGTACTCAACACAGATCTGTACTCAACACAAAGATCTGTGTTCAACACAAAGACCTGTACTCAACACAGATCTGTACTCAACACATAGATCTGTACTCAACACAAAGACCTGTATTCAACACAAAGATCTGTACTCAACACAAAGATCTGTACTCAACACAAAGATCGGTACTCAACACAAAGACCTGTATTCAACACAAAGATCTGTACTCAACACAAAGATCTGTACTCAACACAAAGATCGGTACTCAACACAAATACCTGTACTCAAGACAAAGACCTGTACTCAACACAAAGACCTGTACTCAACACAAAGATCTGTACTCAACACAAAGATCGGTACTCAACACAAAGATCTGTACTCCACACAAAGACCTGTACTCCACACAAAGACCTGTACTCAACACAAAGATCTGTACTCAACACAAAGATCTGTACTCCACACAAAGATCTATACTCAACACAAAGACCTGTATTCAACACAAAGATCTGTACTCAACACAAAGATCTGTACTCAACACAAAGATCGGTACTCAACACAAAGACCTGTACTCAAGACAAAGACCTGTACTCAACACAAATACCTGTACTCAACACAAAGATCTGTACTCAACACAAAGATCGGTACTCAACACAAAGATCTGTACTCCACACAAAGACCTGTACTCCACACAAAGACCTGTACTCAACACAAAGATCTGTACTCCACACAAAGACCTGTACTCCACACAAAGACCTGTACTCAACACAAAGATCTGTACTCAACACAAAGATCTATACTCGACACAAAGACCTGTACTCAACACAAAGATCTATACTCGACACAAAGACCTGTACTCAACACAAAGATCTGTGTTTAACACAAAGACCTGTACTCAACACAAAGTGTTGGTAGGGGTAACTAGGGACTAGATGGGTGGTGGTGGAATAAGTGAGAGAGAGGGCTGTGTTAAGGGTAAAGGGTAGTGGTGTCTGTTAGAGAGGGCTGTGTTAAGGGTAAAGGGTAGTGGTGTCTGTGAGAGAGGGCTGTGTAAAGGGTAGTGGTGTCTGTGAGAGAGGGCTATGTTAAGGGTAAAGGGTAGTAGTGTCTATGAGAGATGGCTGTGTTAAGGGTAAAGGGTAATGGTGTCTATGAGAGATGGCTGTGTTAAGGGTAAAGGGTAGTGGTGTATGTGAGAGAGGGCTGTGTTAAGGGTGGTGGTGTCTGTGAGAGAGGGCTGTGTAAAGGGTAGTGGTGTCTGTGAGAGAGGGCTGTGTTAAGGGTAAAGTGTAGTGGTGTCTGTGAGAGAGGGCTGTGTAAAGGGTAGTGGTGTCTGTGAGAGAGGGCTGTGTAAAGGGTAGTGGTGTCTGTGAGAGAGGGCTGTGTTAAGGGTAAAGGGTAGTGGTGTCTATGAGAGAGGGCTATGTTAAGGGTAGTGGTGTCTGTGAGAGAGGGCTGTGTTAAGGGTAAATGGTAGTGGTGTCTATGAGAGAGGGCTGTGTTAAGGGTAGTGGTGTCTGTGAGAGAGAGGGCTGTGTTAAGGGTAAAGAGTAGTGGTGTCTATGAGAGAGGGCTGTGTAAAGGGTAGTGGTGTCTGTGAGAGAGGGCTGTGTAAAGGGTAGTGGTGTCTGTGAGAGAGGGCTGTATAAAGGGTAGTGGTGTCTGTGAGAGAGGGCTGTGTTGAGGGTAAAGGGTAGTGCTGTCTGTGAGAGAGGGCTGTGTAAAGGGTAGTGGTGTCTGTTAGAGAGGGCTGTGTTAAGGGTAAAGGGTAGTGGTGTCTGTGAGAGAGGGCTGTGTTAAGGGTAGTGGTGTCTGTGAGAGAGGGCTGTGTAAAGGGTAGTGGTGTCTGTGAGAGAGGGCTGTGTTAAGGGTAAAGGGTAGTGGGGTCTATGAGAGAGGGCTGTGTTAAGGGTAAAGGGTAGTGGTGTCTGTGAGAGAGGGCTGTGTTAAGGGTAGTGGTGTCTGTGAGAGAGAGGGCTGTGTTAAGGGTAAAGGGTAGTGGTGTCTGTGAGAGAGGGCTGTGTAAAGGGTAGTGGTGTCTGTGAGAGAGGGCTGTGTAAAGGGTAAAGGGTAGTGGGGTCTATGAGAGAGGGCTGTGTTAAGGGTAAAGGGTAGTGGTGTCTGTGAGAGAGGGCTGTGTAAAGGGTAGTGGTGTCTGTGAGAGAGGGCTGTGTTAAGGGTAAAGGGTAGTGGGGTCTATGAGAGAGGGCTGTGTTAAGGGTAAAGGGTAGTGGTGTCTGTGAGAGAGGGCTGTGTAAAGGGTAGTGGTGTCTGTGAGAGAGGGCTGTGTAAAGGGTAGTTATGTCTGTGAGAGAGGGCTGTGTAAAGGGTAGTGGTGTCTGTGAGAGAGGGCTGTGTAAAGGGTAATGGTGTCTATGAGAGAGGGCTGTGTTAAGGGTAAAGGGTAGTGGTGTATGTGAGAGAGGGCTGTGTTAAGGGTGGTGGTGCCTGTGAGAGAGGGCTGTGTTAAGGGTAAAGGGTAGTGGTGTCTATGAGAGAGGGCTATGTTAAGGGTAGTGGTGTCTGTGAGAGAGGGCTGTGTTAAGGGTAAATGGTAGTGGTGTCTATGAGAGAGGGCTGTGTTAAGGGTAGTGGTGTCTGTGAGAGAGAGGGCTGTGTTAAGGGTAAAGGGTAGTGGTGTCTATGAGAGAGGGCTGTGTAAAGGGTAGTGGTGTTTGTGAGAGAGGGCTGTGTAAAGGGTAGTGGTGTCTGTGAGAGAGGGCTGTATAAAGGGTAGTGGTGTCTGTGAGAGAGGGCTGTGTTGAGGGTAAAGGGTAGTGCTGTCTGTGAGAGAGGGCTGTGTAAAGGGTAGTGGTGTCTGTTAGAGAGGGCTGTGTTAAGGGTAAAGGGTAGTGGTGTCTGTGAGAGAGGGCTGTGTTAAGGGTAGTGGTGTCTGTGAGAGAGGGCTGTGTAAAGGGTAGTGGAGTCTGTGAGAGAGGGCTGTGTTAAGGGTAAAGGGTAGTGGGGTCTATGAGAGAGGGCTGTGTTAAGGGTAAAGGGTAGTGGTGTCTGTGAGAGAGGGCTGTGTTAAGGGTAGTGGTGTCTGTGAGAGAGAGGGCTGTGTTAAGGGTAAAGGGTAGTGGTGTCTATGAGAGAGGGCTGTGTAAAGGGTAGTGGTGTCTGTGAGAGAGGGCTGTGTAAAGGGTAGTGGTGTCTGTGAGAGAGGGCTGTGTAAAGGGTAGTTATGTCTGTGAGAGAGGGCTGTGTAAAGGGTAGTGGTGTCTGTGAGAGAGGGCTGTGTAAAGGGTAGTGGTGTCTGTGAGAGAGGGCTGTGTTAAGGGTAGTGGTGTCTGTGAGAGAGGGCTGTGTTAAGGGTAGTGGTGTCTGTGAGAGAGGGCTGTGTAAAGGGTAGTGGTGTCTGTGAGAGAGGGCTGTGTTAAGGGTAGTGGTGTCTGTGAGAGAGGGCTGTGTTAAGGGTAGTGGGGTCTGTTAGAGAGGGCTGTGTTAAGGGTAAAGGGTAGTGGTGTCTGTGCGAGAGGGCTGTGTTAAGGGTGGTGGTGTCTGTGCGAGAGGGCTGTGTTAAGGGTGGTGGTGTCTTTTAGAGGGCTGTGTTAAGGGTAAAGGGTAGTGGTGTCTGTGAGAGAGGGCTGTGTTAAGGGTAGTGGTGTCTGTTAGAGGGCTGAGTTAAGGGTAAAGGGTAGTGGTGTCTGTGAGAGAGGGCTGTGTTAAGGGTAAAGGGTTTTCGTACATTGAAAAGTGTAATAGGAGCCCTCTGTATTTAGATCAGAAAATGTATTTTACATTCAACATCTGTTGGTCTGTCTCAGATAGACATTTTCTGTGTCTGTTAATACATGACGGTGCCTTTTTATAGGTCATCTCCCTTTCCCGGCTGGACATCACCCCAGACGTAGATAATGGAAACAGAATGTGATACTTCTTTTTTAGAGTGGTTTGGTTTTTTTTTTCAACATGGAAAGTGTCCTATTCGTTCTGCTGCTGAGCCCTGAAATTCTATTTACAGTGATGGTAATGATGAAGTAAATCAATTCTTTACTTCACTGTGTTTGCCAGTGTTTTTTACTATTAAAATAAGGATTTAAGAAAATTAATAAAGAAGAAAATTCAAAATAAGGACGAATTCTGCTGGTTTTCTAACATAGTGCCGTGAACAGAGAGCCAGCGGTATGAGGGAAGATGAAAGATATCTAGTTTTTTAATGTAGTTGTTGCTCATCCAAGGTGAGGGATTTGGCGGTTAAGTGCCTGTGATATTATTGGGAGGTCAGGGAGAGAGCGCTGTGCGGAGGGGAGGTTACAGGAGTGGGTCTGAGACCTCACCTCTATGTGCTCTTAATGTCTGTCTGTGGGTCATAGTGTTCTGTCTGTCTGTCTGTCTGTCTGTCTGTCTCTCTGTCTGTGTTTCTCTCTGTGTGTCTCTCTGTGTGTCTCTGTCTCTCTCTCTCTGTCTTTCTGTCTCTCTCTCTCTCTCTCTCTCTCTCTCTCTCTATGTCTCTCTCTCTCTATATATATGTCTCTCTATGTCTTTCTGTCTCTCTCTCTATGTTTCTCTCTCTATGTCTCTGTCTCTCTCTCTCTCTCTTTCTCTGTCTCTCTCTCTCTGTCTCTCTCTGTCTTTCTGTCTCTCTCTCTCTCTCTCTGTCTCTCTGTCTTTCTTTCTCTCTCTATGTTTCTCTCTCTATGTCTCTCTCTGTCTCTCGCTCTCTGTCTCTCTCTCTCTCTGTCTCTTTCTCTCTATATCTCTCTCTCTCTCTTTCTCTCTGTCTCTCTCTCTCTCTATGTCTCTCTCTCTCTCTTTCTCTCTCTATCTCTCACTCTCTCTGTCTCGCTCTCTCATTCTCCATGTCTCTGTCTCTCTATGTCTCGGTGTCTCCCTCTTTCTATTTATCTCTCTCGCACTCTCTCTCTGTTTTTTTGACTCTATGTCTCTCTCTCTCTGTCTCTCTCTATGTCTTTCTCTCTATGTCTCTCTCTCTATGTCTCTGCTCTGTCTCCCTATGTTTCTGCTCTGTCTCTCTATGTCTCGGTGTCTCTCTCTCTGTCTTTCTGATGCTCTGTTGCTTTCTCTCTGTCTCTCTCTCTCTCCATGTCACTCTATATATCTATCTCTCTATGTCTCTCTCTCTCTGTGTCACTCTCTCTATGTCTCTCTCTCTCTTTCCCATTCTATCTCTGTGTCTCTCACCTCTGTCTCTCTGTCTATCTTTCTCTCTCTCTATTTTAACAAACCTAAAGTGTTAAATCTAAGCTCAGGTGGTAGCGTTACAAGTTCAAGGGTCACAAGGTGTGTGTGTGTGTCGAGGCTTGGCCCCTCACTGGCCAATGGGAACGTGCTCCACGGTGAAGTATGTGGTTGCGTCACGTTGTGTTGTTTACAGTCTTTTACGTATTGCCTTGGAATCAACTCCAATTCCTAATTTAGTCCGTTATAGATTGTTAAGGGCTTATAGCCTCCAACTGCTCTTAAATACAAGTAAAGCTAAATGCATGCTCTTCAACCGATCGCTGCCTGCACCTGCCCGCCCGACCAGCATCACTACTCTGGACGGCTCTGACTTAGAATATGTGGACAACTACAAATACCTAGGTGTCTGGTTCGACTGTAAACTCTCCTTCCAGACTCACATCAAACATCTCCAATCCAAAGTTAAATCTAGAATTGGCTTCCTATTGCACAACAAAGCATCCTTCACTCATGCTGCCAAACATACCCTCGTAAAACTGACCATCCTACCGATCCTCGACTTCGGCAATGTCATTTACAAAATAGCCTCCAATACCCTACTCAATAAATTGGAAGCAGTCTATCACAGTGCCATCCGTTTTGTCACCAAATCCCCATATGGGGCGGCAGGGTAGCCTAGTGGTTAGAGCGTTGGACTAGTAATTGAAAGGTTGCAAGTTCGAATTCCTGAGCTGACAAGGTAAAAATCTGTCGTTCTGCCCCTGAAAGCCAGTGGGTTTGGCGATGAGTATGAAGCGAGGGCTAGCCAACGAGAGCGTACAGGTCGCAGTGGTGGGTAGTACATATATAATAAAAAAAATGTTTTTACCTTTATTTTACTTGGCAAGTCAGTTAAGAACAAATTATTATTTTCAATGACGGCCTAGGAACAGTGGGTTAAATGCCTGTTCAGGGGCAGAACGACAGATGTTGTACCTTGTCAGCTCGGGGGTTTGAACTTGCAACCTTCGCAAGTGTATGTTTAGACTTTGTGTAGCCGTTAGCAATGATGCTAACCCACCCACCCCAAAATATTCATTTAATCTAACTGGCCCCTCCCACCCTCCCAAACATCTCCATTTAATCTAACTGGCCCCTCCCACCCTCCCAAACATCTCCATTTAATCTAACTGGCCCCTCCCACCCTCCCCAACATCTCCATTTAATCTAACTGGCCCCTCCCAGCCTCCCCAACATCTCCATTTAATCTAACTGGCCCCTCCCCAACATCTCAATTTAATCTAACTGGCCCCTCCCCGACATCTCCATTTAATCTAACTGGCCCCTCCCACCCACCCTCCCCGACATCTTCATTTAATCTAACTGGCCCCTCCCACCCTCCCAAACATCTCCATTTAATCTAACTGACCCCTCCCACCCTCCCAAACATCTCCATTTAATCTAACTGGCCCCTCCCCGACATCTTCATTTAATCGAACTGGCCTCTCCCACCCCCCCAAACATCTAAATTTAATCTAACTGGCCCCTCCCAACATCTCCATTTAATCTAACTGGCCCCTCCCAGCCTCCCCAACATCTCCATTTAATCTAACTGGCCCCTCCCCAACATCTCAATTTAATCTAACTGGCCCCTCCCCGACATCTCCATTTAATCTAACTGGCCCCTCCCACCCACCCTCCCCGACATCTTCATTTAATCTAACTGGCCCCTCCCACCCTCCCACCCTCCCAAACATCTCCATTTAATCTAACTGGCCCCTCCCCGACATCTTCATTTAATCGAACTGGCCTCTCCCACCCCCCCAAACATCTAAATTTAATCTAACTGGCCCCTCCCCGACATCTCCATTTAATCTAACTGGCCCCTCCCACCCTCCCAAACATCTCCATTTATTCTAACTGGCCCCTCCCCGACATCTCCATTTAATCTAACTGGCCCCTCCCCGACATCTCCATTTATTCTAACTGGCCCCTCCCACCCTCCCAAACATCTCCATTTAATCTAACTGGCCCCTCCCCGACATCTCCATTTAATCTAACTGGCCCCTCCCACCCTCCCAAACATCTCCATTTATTCTAACTGGCCCCTCCCACCCTCTCAAACATCTCCATTTAATCTAACTGGCCCCTCCCCGACATCTCCATTTAATCTAACTGGCCCCTCCCACCCTCCCAAACATCTCCATTTATTCTAACTGGCCCCTCCCCGACATCTCCATTTAATCTAACTGGCCCCTCCCCGACATCTCCATTTATTCTAACTGGCCCCTCCCACCCTCCCAAACATCTCCATTTAATCTAACTGGCCCCTCCCCGACATCTCCATTTAATCTAACTGGCCCCTCCCACCCTCCCAAACATCTCCATTTATTCTAACTGGCCCCTCCCACCCTCTCAAACATCTCCATTTAATCTAACTGGCCCCTCCCCGACATCTCCATTTAATCTAACTGGCCCCTCCCACCCTCCCAAACATCTCCATTTAATATAATTGACCCCTCCCCGACATCTCCATTTAATCTAACTGGCCCCTCCCACCCTCCCAAACATCTCCATTTAATCTAACTGGCCCCTCCCCGACATCTCCATGTAATCTAACTGGCCCCTCCCACCCTCCCAAACATCTCCATTTAATCTAACTGGCCCCTCCCCGACATCTCCATGTAATCTAACTGGCCCCTCCCACCCTCCCAAACATCTACATTTAATCTAACTGGCCCCTCCCAGACATCTCCATTTAATCTAACTGGCCCCTCCCACCCTCCCAAACATCTCCATTTAATCTAACTGACCCCTCCCAGACATCTCCATTTAATCAAACTGACCCCTCCCCGACATCTCCATTTAATCTAACTGGCCCCTCCCACCCACCCTCCCTGACATCTTCATTTAATCTAACTGGCCCCTCCCACCCACCCTCCCCGACATGTTCATTTAATCTAACTGGCCCCTCCCACCCTCCCCATCTCCATTTAATCTAACTGGCCCCTCCCCGACATCTCCATTTAATCTAACTGGCCCCTCCCACCCTCCCAAACATCTCCATTTATTCTAACTGGCCCCTCCCACCCTCCCAAACATCTCCATTTAATCTAACTGGCCCCTCCCACCCTCCCAAACATCTCCATTTAATCTAACTGGCCCCTCCCCGACATCTCCATTTAATCTAACTGGCCCCTCCAACCCTCCCAAACATCTCCATTTATTCTAACTGGCCCCTCCCACCCTCCCAAACATCTCCATTTAATCGAACTGGCCCCTCCCCGACATCTCCATTTAATCTAACTGGCCCCTCCCACCCTCCCAAACATCTCCATTTAATCTAACTGGCCCCTCCCACCCTCCCCAACATCTCCATTTAATCTAACTGGCCCCTCCCCAACATCTCAATTTAATCTAACTGGCCCCTCCCCGACATCTCCATTTAATCTAACTGGCCCCTCCCACCCACCCTCCCCGACATCTTCATTTAATCTAACTGGCCCCTCCCACCCTCCCAAACATCTCCATTTAATCTAACTGACCCCTCCCTCCCTCCCAAACATCTCCATTTAATCTAACTGGCCCCTCCCCGACATCTTCATTTAATCGAACTGGCCTCTCCCACCCCCCCAAACATCTAAATTTAATCTAACTGGCCCCTCCCCAACATCTCCATTTAATCTAACTGGCCCCTCCCAGCCTCCCCAACATCTCCATTTAATCTAACTGGCCCCTCCCCAACATCTCAATTTAATCTAACTGGCCCCTCCCCGACATCTCCATTTAATCTAACTGGCCCCTCCCACCCACCCTCCCCGAAATCTTCATTTAATCTAACTGGCCCCTCCCACCCTCCCAAACATCTCCATTTAATCTAACTGACCCCTCCCACCCTCCCAAACATCTCCATTTAATCTAACTGGCCCCTCCCCGACATCTTCATTTAATCGAACTGGCCTCTCCCACCCCCCCAAACATCTAAATTTAATCTAACTGGCCCCTCCCCGACATCTCCATTTAATCTAACTGGCCCCTCCCACCCTCCCAAACATCTCCATTTATTCTAACTGGCCCCTCCCCGACATCTCCATTTAATCTAACTGGCCCCTCCCCGACATCTCCATTTATTCTAACTGGCCCCTCCCACCCTCCCAAACATCTCCATTTAATCTAACTGGCCCCTCCCCGACATCTCCATTTAATCTAACTGGCCCCTCCCACCCTCCCAAACATCTCCATTTATTCTAACTGGCCCCTCCCACCCTCCCAAACATCTCCATTTAATCTAACTGGCCCCTCCCCGACATCTCCATTTAATCTAACTGGCCCCTCCCACCCTCCCAAACATCTCCATTTAATATAATTGACCCCTCCCCGACATCTCCATTTAATCTAACTGGCCCCTCCCACCCTCCCAAACATCTCCATTTAATCTAACTGGCCCCTCCCACCCTCCCAAACATCTCCATTTAATCTAACTGGCCCCTCCCCGACATCTCCATTTAATCTAACTGGCCCCTCCAACCCTCCCAAACATCTCCATTTATTCTAACTGGCCCCTCCCACCCTCCCAAACATCTCCATTTAATCGAACTGGCCCCTCCCCGACATCTCCATTTAATCTAACTGGCCCCTCCCACCCTCCCAAACATCTCCATTTAATCTAACTGGCCCCTCCCACCCTCCCCAACATCTCCATTTAATCTAACTGGCCCCTCCCCAACATCTCAATTTAATCTAACTGGCCCCTCCCCGACATCTCCATTTAATCTAACTGGCCCCTCCCACCCACCCTCCCCGACATCTTCATTTAATCTAACTGGCCCCTCCCACCCTCCCAAACATCTCCATTTAATCTAACTGACCCCTCCCACCCTCCCAAACATCTCCATTTAATCTAACTGGCCCCTCCCCGACATCTTCATTTAATCGAACTGGCCTCTCCCACCCCCCCAAACATCTAAATTTAATCTAACTGGCCCCTCCCCAACATCTCCATTTAATCTAACTGGCCCCTCCCAGCCTCCCCAACATCTCCATTTAATCTAACTGGCCCCTCCCCAACATCTCAATTTAATCTAACTGGCCCCTCCCCGACATCTCCATTTAATCTAACTGGCCCCTCCCACCCACCCTCCCCGAAATCTTCATTTAATCTAACTGGCCCCTCCCACCCTCCCAAACATCTCCATTTAATCTAACTGGCCCCTCCCCGACATCTTCATTTAATCGAACTGGCCTCTCCCACCCCCCCAAACATCTAAATTTAATCTAACTGGCCCCTCCCCGACATCTCCATTTAATCTAACTGGCCCCTCCCACCCTCCCAAACATCTCCATTTATTCTAACTGGCCCCTCCCCGACATCTCCATTTAATCTAACTGGCCCCTCCCCGACATCTCCATTTATTCTAACTGGCCCCTCCCACCCTCCCAAACATCTCCATTTAATCTAACTGGCCCCTCCCCGACATCTCCATTTAATCTAACTGGCCCCTCCCACCCTCCCAAACATCTCCATTTATTCTAACTGGCCCCTCCCACCCTCCCAAACATCTCCATTTAATCTAACTGGCCCCTCCCCGACATCTCCATTTAATCTAACTGGCCCCTCCCACCCTCCCAAACATCTCCATTTAATATAATTGACCCCTCCCCGACATCTCCATTTAATCTAACTGGCCCCTCCCACCCTCCCAAACATCTCCATTTAATCTAACTGGCCCCTCCCCGACATCTCCATGTAATCTAACTGGCCCCTCCCACCCTCCCAAACATCTCCATTTAATCTAACTGGCCCCTCCCCGACATCTCCATGTAATCTAACTGGCCCCTCCCACCCTCCCAAACATCTACATTTAATCTAACTGGCCCCTCCCAGACATCTCCATTTAATCTAACTGGCCCCTCCCACCCTCCCAAACATCTCCATTTAATCTAACTGACCCCTCCCAGACATCTCCATTTAATCAAACTGACCCCTCCCCGACATCTCCATTTAATCTAACTGGCCCCTCCCACCCACCCTCCCTGACATCTTCATTTAATCTAACTGGCCCCTCCCACCCACCCTCCCCGACATGTTCATTTAATCTAACTGGCCCCTCCCACCCTCCCAAACATCTCCATTTAATCTAACTGGCCCCTCCCCGACATCTCCATTTAATCTAACTGGCCCCTCCCACCCTCCCAAACATCTCCATTTATTCTAACTGGCCCCTCCCACCCTCCCAAACATCTCCATTTAATCTAACTGGCCCCTCCCCGACATCTCCATTTAATCTAACTGGCCCCTCCCACCCTCCCAAACATCTCCATTTATTCTAACTGGCCCCTCCCACCCTCCCACCCTCCCAAACATCTCCATTTAATCGAACTGGCCCCTCCCCGACATCTCCATTTAATCTAACTGGCCCCTCCCACCCTCCCAAACATCTCCATTTAATCTAACTGGCCCCTCCCCGACATCTCCATTTAATCTAACTGGCCCCTCCCACCCTCCCTGACATCTTCATCTCCACGGCGATCACCTCTTACCATGAAATAACTGGAAAAAAAGAGAAGAGGAAATCTATCAAAGCATTTTTCTCTCATATTCTCACCCCCTCCATCTTCCTCTCTCTCTCTCTCAATTCTCTCCATCTTCCTCTCTCTGTCTCTCTCTCTCTCTCCATCTTCCTCTCTCTCTCCATCTTCCCCTCTCTCTCCATCTCCCCCTCTGTCTCTCCATCTTCCTCTCTCTCTCCTCTCTCTCTCTCTCTCTCTCTCTCTCTCTCTCTCTCTCTCTCTCTCTCTCTCTCCCATCTTCCCCTCTCTCTATCTCCTGCTCTCTCTCTCCCCTCCATCTCCCCCTCTATCTCCCCCTCTCTCCATCTCCCCCTCTCTCCATCTCCCACTCTCTCTTTCTCTCCATCTTCCCCTCTCTCTCTCCCCTCTATCTCCCCTTCTCTCCATCTCCACCTCTATCTCCCCCTCTCTACATCTCCCCCTCTCTCCATCTCCCACTCTCTCTTTCTCTCCATCTTCGCCTCTCTCTCTCCCCTCTATCTCCTGCTCTCTCCCCCTCTATCTCCCCTTCTCTACATCTTCCCCTCTCTCTATCTCCCGCTCTCGCTCTCTCCCCTCCATCTCCCCCTCTCTCCATCTCCCTATCGCTCTCTCTCTCAGTGGGGAAATTGATCTCTGTGCGGGCAACCTCACGGCTTCCAGGATCAGCATTTTTTTCCCCCCAGCGCTGCATGGTCTACCCGTGTGAAGGAACTAGCAGGTGTGCATGGGGTAGCATGGGAGGGCAGAGCACTCCCAGAACCCCCCTCTTCAGGGGTTGAGGATGTGTGTGTGGAGGGGGGGGGGGGTAACACTAGTAGAATGTCCTTCAGGAAGTACCACCTCCTCATCCTCAGAATCTGAGTCAGCAGAGGAGCTAAAGGTTTAATGGGAGACTCTTCATCTAGAACACCTTTACCCGACAGGGTCGACTGCAGCTGGGGCGAGACACGCTACACTGCACGACCACCCTGTCAACGAATCAGGACAAACAGACCAGGGATCAGAAACGACCAAATAAGAAGTGAATCAAATCACCAGCATAAAGGGACTTGTTTATAGAAGGATGTCTATAAAGGACAACAAGGACATCAAGTCAAATCAATCAAAACATCTAGCTGATTATCATCTTAACATTGAATCCATTATTATTTAATTTAGTGACTAGCTTCATCCAAGGGTATTCAGTAATGTATGGAACTATTTCCTCATATGTTCTTGGTGGACGCATCCAAAAAGATCAACCATTATCTGAATATACAGTATGTTACGACTTCTATGCGAGTGAAGGAGTCAAGCACAGAGAGCAGGTAATTCCGTACGTGGATATTTTATTCCAAAGACAGTGGATGAAACAACCCGTCCCAAAATACAACGGACTAAAACTGTCCGGAAAAATAGAGATCACACTAATACACCAACACCAGATAACAGAGAACAAGCCCGCACAAATACCCAGCGGGCCTAGTGCCTTTAAATAGCCTACAAACAAACACTATCTCAAAACTGGTGTACCCATTTAAACCCAATAAACAGAAACAAACGGAAAGGGAATCGATGGCAACTAATAGGCCGGCGACGACGGCTGCCGAGCGCCGCCCGAACAGGAAGAGGCACCATCTTCGGCGAGATTCGTGACACAGTATTTCTTTATAAACAGTCTGATCACTATAAACTATTTAACCCATGTTTTTTAGTTAGCTCCAGGTTTGTCTCAGTGAGAGAGAATCCCCCCCCAACCTGTTACCCTTGGTTCCCCTTAACGCATAGAGCACTGGGCGTCACACACTGTACAATGTATTGGATATCACTTCAAATGTTGTTGTCTAATGACTTTCTGTCTGAGCAGCAGGAGATCACATCCCTTTACCTAGAAAGCTATGTAAACCGCATAGTCTTGTTACTAATGGAACTTTAGTTCACTGTGTCTCACCTCTTGTACAGGAAGGAGAGACCTTGGCTTCTCTGAGAGAATGGAAGAAGACCTACTGTATGCAGATATTTGGCTACCGTTCCTCAGCAGGCGAGGCCCCATTGATTTTTAACGTTAAAAGCGCTGTTTCTTTATAACCATGACAACATCTGTTTTTCCTTGATGATCTCTCTGGTGTTTATTGACAATATGCGCAGATTGAGTTAATGTGGATATCCAGTGTCCCTTCTATCTCTCTGCCAGCGGGCGATAGAGGGAAGGGAGGGAGGGTGTAAAGTGTCACTCTATTGGATAAAGTGACTCTCTCTCTCTCTCTCTCTCTCTCTCTCTCTCTCTCTCTCTCTCTCTCTCTCTCTCTCTCTCTCTCTCTCTCTCTCTCTCTCTCTCTGACCCACCCATTCCCCATCTGTTTCTACCTCTTACACTGATAGCACTGAGAGCTTGGGACCTACCAGCCACACCACTTCAGGGTTAATAAATGGAGCCCATAGATGAACCATTACACATTGACACAGCGATACTATCAAGGTATTGCTACCTTGCTATTTTAACCAAGTACTTGTGGGAAGTAAATCCATTCTCTTCTCCATAACCGCCTCCAGCCCTCCTCCTCCTCCTCCTCCTCCAGCCCTCCTCCCATCCTCCTCCCATGCAGGCAGCAATAGTGGCAGACCCTGGCAGGGTTCACTACGCCAGCAGATGAATGACCTCATCTTAACGCTGCCATGCACCATTTGCTGTAATTTACATCATCCAGGGAGGCTCTGTGCGGCAGCATCCTCCTTTAATATATCTATCTATCTATCTCTCTCTCTCTCTCTCTCTTGGTTGTCTTACTAGTTTAACCCCTGACCCTAGTTTAAACCCTGACCCTAGTTTAAACCCTGACCCTAGAGTCACCCTAACCCCTAATCCTCCAAACCACCCCATGTGCTTATATTGCTGAAAAACCACCACAATGACAACAGAGTTTACAGTGAGGATCCATTCCTGCTTTTCACACAGAGTACCTGTAAATTCAAAATGGGCCACATGAAGTGCATTTATTCAATGTGTAACCTTCATTTACAACGACGACCTACACCGGCCAAACCCGGATGATGCTGGGCCAATTGTGAGCTGCCCTGTGGGACTCCCAATCACAGCCGGATGTGATACAGCCTGGACTCGAACCAGGGTCTGTAGTGACGCCACTAGCATTGAGATGCAGTGCCTTAGGGCGCAGCGCCACTCGGGAGACCAATATAAACCTCGACTTTAGTTGTTACAATCTTCATTTAGTTTGCATTTATCTTTCCAGTATTCCTAACGGAATTTACGGTCCTATAATTCATCATATCACAGTCAGAGCACAGGGGAAATTCGTAATTCTCATACTAATTGTGGTAATGCTTGTAATGCCAACCATGATTATCATGGCAGTAAATAGTAGCTATAAGACAAATTATTCTCAGACAGGAAACATTTTGCTTTTAGTAATAGCCAGTAGTAGAACTGCACATCTCTGCTCTGTGTTGATCAAAGCTTCTCCTTATCGCTATGGGAAGAGCTAGAAAGTGTCTGTGTGCCAAGTGTGTGTGTGTCCAGTGTGTATGTGTGTGTGTGTCCAGTCTGTGTGTGTGTGTTTGTGTGTGTGTGTGTCCAGTGTGTGTGTGTGTGTGTGTGTGTGTGTGTGTGTGTCTAGTGTGTGTGTGTGTGTGTGTGTGTCCAGTCTGTGTGTGTGTCCAGTCTGTGTGTGTGTGTGTGTGTGTGTGTGTGTGTGCGTGTGTGTGTGTGTGTGTGTGTGTCCAGTGTGTGTGTGTGTCCAGTGTGTGTGTGTGTGTGTCCAGTGTGTGTGTGTGTGTGTACAGTCTGTGTGTGTGTGTGTGTGTGTGTGTGTATCCAGTGTGTGTGTGTGTCCAGTGTGTGTGTCCAGTGTGTGTGTGTGTCCAGTGTGTGTGTGTGTGTCTCCAGTGTGTGTGAATGTGTGTGAGCATAAGTTGGACATACAGTATGTGTGTGTGTGGGTGTTTGAGCAGGTGTGTGTAGGAATGTGACACAGTGGCTTTCCCTTCTCCTCTTCCCTTGTGTGGGCTGGTTACACCAGGTGGCAGCTATAAAAGGAAAGGGCCCTGTCAGCCAGCCTGTGATATAGCGTCCCTGCCTCCTGCACAGGCAGGAGGAAGGAAGCAGGAGGCACAAGGCAGGAGGATACAGTGCCTTGCAAAAGTATTCACCCCCCTTGGAATTTCTTTCCTATTTTATTGCATTACAATCTGTAATTTAAATAGATTTTTATTTGGATTTCATGTAATGGACATACACAAAATAGTCCAAATTGGTGAAGTGAAATTTATAAAATAACTTGTTTCAAAAAAGCATTGTTTGTTTCACAAAAAAAAAATGTTTTTGCATCTTCAAAGTGGTAGGCATGTTGTGTAAATCAAATGAAACAACCCCCCTCAAAAATCAATTTAAATTCCAGGTTGTAAGGCAACAAAATGCCAAGGGGGGTGAATACTTTCGCAAGCCACTGTATGGGCCAGAGGAGCCAGCTGAGTTAATTAAAGTTTCACAAAATACCAAAGTGTGTGAGTAGGGTGAGAATCTGAGAGTGTGTGAGAGGGAGAATACAGTAATGTATCTGTGAGGGAGAATACAGTAATGTATCTGTGAGGGAGAATACAGTAATGTGTCTGTGAGGGAGAATACAGTAATGTGTCTGTGAGTGAAAACACAGTAATGTATCTGTGAGGGAGAATACAGTAATGTGTGTATGAGGGAGAATACAGTAATGTGTCTGTGAGTGAGAATACAGTAATGTGTATGTGAGTGAGAATACAGTAATGTGTCTGTGAGTGAGAACACAGTAATGTGTCTGTAAGTGAGAACACAGTAATGTGTCTGTGAGTGAGAACACAGTAATGTGTCTGTGAGGGAGAATACAGTAATGTATCTGTGAGGGAGAATACAGTAATGTGTGTGTGAGGGAGAATACAGTAATGTGTCTGTGAGTGAGAATACAGTAATGTGTCTGTGAGTGAGAACACAGTAATGTGTCTGTGAGTGAGAACACAGTAATGTGTCTGTGAGTGAGAACACAGTAATGTGTCTGTGAGTGAGAACACAGTAATGTGTCTGTAAGTGAGAACACAGTAATGTGTCTGTGAGTGAGAACACAGTAATGTGTCTGTGAGGGAGAATACAGTAATGTATCTGTGAGGGAGAATACAGTAGTGTGTGTGTGAGGGAGAATACAGTAATGTGTCTGTGAGTGAGCATACAGTAATGTGTCTGTGAGTGAGAACACAGTAATGTGTCTGTCAGTGAGAACACAGTAATGTGTCTGTGAGTGAGAACACAGTAATGTATCTGTGAGGGAGAATACAGTAATGTGTCTGTGAGGGAGAATACAGTAATGTGTCTGTGAGTGAGAACACAGTAATGTGTATGTGAGTGAGAACACAGTAATGTGTATGTAAGTGAGAACACAGTAATGTGTCTGTGAGTGAGAACACAGTAATGTGTCTGTGAGGGAGAATACAGTAATGTATCTGTGAGGGAGAATACAGTAATGTGTGTGTGAGGGAGAATACAGTAATGTGTCTGTGAGTGAGAATACAGTAATATGTCTGTGAGTGAGAACACAGTAATGTGTCTGTAAGTGAGAACACAGTAATGTGTCTGTGAGTGAGAACACAGTAATGTATCTGTGAGGGAGAATACAGTAATGTGTCTGTGAGTGAGAATACAGTAATGTGTCTGTGAGTGAAAACACAGTAATGTGTCTGTGAGGGAGAACACAGTAATGTGTCTGTGAGTGAGAATACAGTAATGTGTCTGTGAGTGAGAACACAGTAATGTGTCTGTGAGTGAGAATACAGTAATGTGTCTGTGAGTGAGAACACAGTAATGTGTCTGTGAGTGAGAATACAGTAATGTGTGTGTTTCTGTGTTCGAAACATATATTTGTACATATGTACAGTTTGAGATATTGAGCTTGAAAATATAAAGCTTTTCAATATAGCTTTTTTTATTGGATGAAACATCTTATGCAAATGTTAAAAAGAAGAGGAGGCCTTTATTATTGATGAAGAGGAGAAGAGGCCTTTATTATTGATGAAGAGGAGAAGAGGCCTTTATTATTGATGAAGAGGAGAAGAGGCCTTTATTGTTGATGAAGAGGAGAAGAGGCCTGTATTATTGATGAAGAGGAGAAGAGGCCTTTATTATTGATGAAGAGGAGAAGAGGCCTGTATTGTTGATGAAGAGGAGAAGAGGCCTTTATTATTGATGAAGAGGAGAAGAGGCCTGTATTGTTGATGAAGAGGAGAAGAGGCCTTTATTATTGATGAAGAGGAGAAGAGGCCTTTATTATTGATGAAGAGGAGAAGAGGCATGTACTGTTGATGAAGAGGAGATGAGGCCTGTATTGTTGATGAAGAGGAGAAGAGGCCTGTATTGTTGATGAAGAGGAGATGAGGCCTGTATTGTTGATGAAGAGGAGATGAGGCTTGTATTGTTGATGAAGAAGAGAGGAGGCCTTTCTTGTTGATGAAGAGGAGAAGAGGCCTTTATTATTGATGAAGAGGAGATGAGGCATGTATTATTGATGAAGAGGAGAAGAGGCATGTATTGTTGATGAAGAGGAGATGAGGCCGGTATTGTTGATGAAGAGGAGATGAGGCCTGTATTGTTGATGAAGAGGAGAAGAGGCCTTTATTATTGACGAAGAGGAGAAGAGGCATGTATTGTTGATGAAGAGGAGAAGAGGCATGTATTGTTGATGAAGAGGAGATGAGGCCTGTATTGTTGATGAAGAGGAGAAGAGGCCTTTATTATTGATGAAGAGGAGAAGAGGCCTTTATTATTGATGAAGAGGAGAAGAGGCCTTTATTGTTGATGAAGAGGAGAAGAGGCCTGTATTGTTGATGAAGAGGAGAAGAGGCCTGTATTGTTGATGAAGAGGAGAAGAGGCCTGTATTGTTGATGAAGAGGAGAAGAGGCCTGTATTGTTGATGAAGAGGAGAGGAGGCCTTTATTATTGATGAAGAGGAGATGAGGCTTGTATTGTTGATGAAGAAGAGAGGAGGCCTTTCTTGTTGATGAAGAGGAGAAGAGGCCTGTATTGTTGATGAAGAGGAGAAGAGGCCTTTATTGTTGATGAAGAGGCTTTGCCTGTATTGTTGATAAAGAGGATAGGCCTGTATTGTTGATAAAGAGGATAGGCCTGTATTGATGATGGAGAGGAAAGGAGGCCTGTATTGTTGATAAAGAGGATAGGCCTGTATTGATGATGGAGAGGAAAGGAGGCCTGTATTGTTGATAAAGAGGAGCAGAGGCTTGTATTGCTGATTAAGATGAGAAGAGACCTATATTGTTGATGGAGATGACATAGAGAGTTCATTCCCTCTATATGGTGTGAATGTGAGCATGAACTGGTGCACGTATGGTCAGTGTGTCCTCCACCAGGTTACATATCTCCCAGGTCAGTGTGTCCTCTACTAGGTCATATATCTCCCAGGTCAGTGTGTCCTCTACTAGGTCATATATCTCCCAGGTCAGTGTGTCCTCTACTAGGTCATATATCTCCCAGGTCAGTGTGTCCTCTACTAGGTCATATATCTCCTAGGTCAGTGTGTCCTCTACTAGGTCATATATCTCCCAGGTCAGTGTCTCCTCTACTAGGTCATATATCTCCCAGGTCAGTGTGTCCTCTACTAGGTCATATATCTCCCAGGTCAGTGTGTCCTCTACTAGGTCATATATCTCCCAGGTCAGTGTGTCCTCTACTAGGTCATATATCTCCCAGGTCAGTGTGTCCTCTACTAGGTCATATATCTCCCAGGTCAGTGTGTCTTCTACTAGGTCATATATCTCCCAGGTCAGTGTGTCCTCTACTAGGTCATATATCTCCCAGGTCAGTGTGTCCTCTACTAGGTCATATATCTCCCAGGTCAGTGTGTCCTCTACTAGGTCATATATCTCCCAGGTCAGTGTGTCCTCTACTAGGTCATATATCTCCCAGGTCAGTGTGTCCTCTACTAGGTCATATATCTCCCAGGTCAGTGTGTCCTCTACTAGGTCATATATCTCCCAGGTCAGTGTGTCCTCTACTAGGTCATATATCTCCCAGGTCAGTGTGTCCTCTACTAGGTCATATATCTCCCAGGTCAGTGTGTCCTCTACTAGGTCATATATCTCCCAGGTCAGTGTGTCCTCTACTAGGTCATATATCTCCCAGGTCAGTGTGTCCTCTACTAGGTCAGTGTGTCCTCTACTAGGTCAGTGTGTCCTCTACTAGGTCATATATTCTCCCAGGTCAGTGTGTCCTCTACTAGGTCATATATCTCCCAGGTCAGTGTGTCCTCTACTAGGTCATATATCTCCAGGTCAGTGTGTCCTCTACTAGGTCATATATCTCCCAGGTCAGTGTGTCCTCTACTAGGTCATATATCTCCCAGGTCAGTGTGTCCTCTACTAGGTCATATATCTCCCAGGTCAGTGTGTCCTCTACTAGGTCATATATCTCCCAGGTCAGTGTGTCCTCTACTAGGTCAGTGTGTCCTCTACTTGGTCAGTGTGTCCTCTACTAGGTCATATATCTCCCAGGTCAGTGTGTCCTCTACTAGGTCAGTGTGTCCTCTACTAGGTCAGTGTGTCCTCTACTAGGTCATATATCTCCCAGGTCAGTGTGTCCTCTACTAGGTTATATATCTCCCAGGTCAGTGTGTCCTCTACTAGGTCAGTGTGTCCTCTACTAGGTCATATATCTCCCAAGTCAGTGTGTCCTCTACTAGGTCATATATCTCCTAGGTCAGTGTGTCCTCTACTAGGTCATATATCTCCCAGGTCAGTGTGTCCTCTACTAGGTCATATATCTCCCAGGTCAGTGTGTCCTCTACTAGGTCATATATCTCCCAGGTCAGTGTGTCCTCTACTAGGTCATATATCTCCCAGGTCAGTGTGTCCTCTACTAGGTCATATATCTCCTAGGTCAGTGTGTTGGGAGGGAGGGAGGGAAAAGGAGGAGGAGGGAGAGGGAGAAGGAGGAAGGGATGGAATGAGGAAAGGAGGGAGGGAGGGAGGGAGGGAGGGAGGGAGGGAGGGAGGGAGGGAGGGAGGGAGGGAGGGAGGGAGGGAGGGAGGGAGGGAGGGAGGGAGGGAGGGAGGGAGGGAGGGAGGGAGGGAGGGAGGGAGGGAGGGAGAAGGTTGATGTAGAAGGAGGGAGGGAGGGAGGGAAAAGGAGGAGGAGGGAGGGAATGAGGAAAGGAAGGAGGGGG
>NC_034197.2:38059314-38211814 GCF_002021735.2 Oncorhynchus kisutch
GCCTCCCAACTCCACAGTAAGGCCTCCCAACTCCTCAGTAGGGCCTCCCAACTCCCCAGTAAGTCCTCCCAACTCCCCAGTAAGGCCTCCCAACTCCCCAGTAAGGCCTCCCAACTCCCCAGTAAGGCCTCCCAACTCCCCAGTAAGGCCTCCCAACTCCCACAGTAATACACTCCCTCCCAACTCCCCAGTAATACACTCCCTCCCAACTCCCCAGTAATACACTCCCTCCCAACTCCACAGTAATACACTCCCTCCCAACTCCCACAGTAATACACTCCCTCCCAACTCCCACAGTAATACACTCCCTCCCAACTCCCACAGTAATACACTCCCTCCCAACTCCTCAGTAAGGCCTCCCAACACCCACAGTAATACACTCCCTCCCAACTCCCCAGTAATGCACTCCCTCCCAACTCCCACAGTAATACACTCCCTCCCAACTCCCACAGTAATACACTCCCTCCCAAGTCCCCAGTAAGGCCTCCCAACTCCCGACAGTAATGCACTCCCTCCCAACTCCCACAGTAATACACTCCCTCCCAATTCCCCAGTAAGGCCTCCCAACTCCCCAGTAAGTCCTCCCAACTCCCCAGTAAGGCCTCCCAACTCCCCAGTAAGGCCTGCTCAGCTGGGATGGAAGCTAGAAGGCCACACATAAAGTCCTAGGACATCACCACTAAATTCACTCATGACATTGAGCTGAGTTCATTTCAGAAGAGTCACGGAGAAGTTACTCAGCGAAACATATAGAACAGGAACAGGATTTGTAGTATTAATTTATTGTCTATTGTTTTACAAATGTGTAGACAATGGATTAAATTTGAGTACATTCAATAAAACATTTCATTGGCAACAAGCACTAACCAGGCTTTGTGAAGAGCCAGGAACTGCAAGACACCCCCCTCCCCTCCAAAAAACATAATTTCAGCTACAACGAGGGTGCATCCAAAACGGCATCCCATTCCCTATACAGTGGACTACTTCTGACCAGGGCCCAATGCCATAGGACTGTGGTCAAAAGTAGTGCACTACATGGGGAATAGAGTGCAATTTCAGACACGGTCTGAATGAAAGCTAGTGACAGAGTTGGACAAAGAGCAAGACAGAGAGAAACAGGGGACAGACAGAGAGATAGATGTCATCAAACCGAAGTCAGGCACATTCCCCTGTCCCCCGGCCGGGACCCTCAGAGTAGACTGGGGAGGGGAGATCAGTTACCTCGCTCTCTGCTCTTCACTCTCAGCTCTCCACTCTCTGCTCTCCACTCTCAGCTCTCCACTCTCAGCTCTCCACTCTCTGCTCTTCACTCTCAGCTCTCCACTCTCTGCTCTCCACTCTCAGCTCTCCACTTTCTGCTCTCCACTCTCTGCTCTCCACTCTCTGCTCTCCACTCTCAGCTCTCCACTCTCTGCTCTCCACTCTCTGCTCTCCACTCTCAGCTCTCCACTCTCAGCTCTCCACTCTCTGCTCTCCACTCTCTGCTCTCCACTCTCAGCTCTCCACTCTCTGCTCTTCACTCTCAGCTCTCCACTCTCTGCTCTCCACTCTCAGCTCTCCACTCTCAGCTCTCCACTCTCTGCTCTCCACTCTCTGCTCTCCACTCTCTGCTCTCCCTTCCGCTGGACGTGACAGGGGGTGTAGAGTATAAAATGGAGGCCTTGCGAGACTCTGAGATGGAGCCCTGGCCGGTGTGGGTGATGAGCAGGATGTATAAATAGATTATAGAGCTGTCCTTATCACTCATATCCCTGAGCAGCTGACTACCACACTGTCCTTATCACTCATATCCCTGAGCAGCTGACTACCACACTGTCCTTATCACTCATATCCCTGAGCAGCTGACTACCACACTGTCCTTATCACTCATATCCCTGAGCAGCTAACTACCACACTGTCCTTATCACTCATATCCCTGAGCAGCTGACTACCACACTGTCCTTATCACTCATATCTCTGAGCAGCTGACTACCACACTGTCCTTATCACTCATATCCCTGAGCAGCTGACTACCACACTGTCCTTATCACTCATATCCCTGAGCAGCTAACTACCACACTGTCCTTATCACTCATATCCCTGACCAGCTGACTACCACACTGTCCTTATCACTCATATCCCTGAGCAGCTGACTACCACACTGTCCTTATCACTCATATCCCTGAGCAGCTGACTACCACACCGGCTGAGGTGAGCACACCTCACATCTGTCATGTGAAAGGAGGTTGTGTGGGTAGTTTAGGGAATCTGTCAGTAATATGGACGGTCCTGAAATCACTTTGTTAATCTAGACCCTCCGTTCATTCATCTCCTCGCGTCGACTGCGCTTTAAAAAAACAGCCTCCGCGTCTGTCAATTCCTTGAGCGGAGGCCAATGGAGGTTGTCACGATCGTGTGTTGAATAAACGGACCAAGGCGCAGCGTGCATAGAGTTCCACATGTTTAATCAAAATTAAAGTCACCAAAAACAATACAGACAAAAACGAAACGTGACGTTCTGGGCTGCTCACAGGCAGTTACACAAAAACAAGATCCCACAAACAACAGGTGGGAAAAGGCTGCCTAAATATGATCCCCAATCAGAGACAACGATAGACAGCTGCCTCTGATTGGGAACCATACCAGGCCAACATTGAAATATAATCACCTAGATAATCCACCCTAGTCACACCCTGACCTAACCAACATAGAGAATAACAAGCTCTTTATGGTCAGGGCGTGACAGAGGGACCAGAAAGCAGTGGTGGAAAAAGTACTCAATTGTCATACTGTAGTAAAAGTAAATATACCTTAATAGAAAATGACTGAAGTAAAAGTGACAGTCTCCCAGTAAAAACTACTTGAGTAAAAGTTGAAAAGTATTCGGTTTAAAATATACTTTAAGTATCAAAAGTAAATGTAATTGCTAAAATATACATCAGTATCAAAAGTAAAAGTGTAAATCAGTTCAAATTCCTTATATTAAGCAAACCAGAGTGTCACGCCCTGACCATAGAGAGCCCTCGGTTCTCTATGGTGTTTAGGTCAAAGCGTGACTAGGGAGGTGTTCTAGTTAACCTATATCTAATATGGTTCCCAATTAGAGGCAGCTGATTATCATTGTCGCTAATTGGGGATCATATTTAGGTAGCCATTTTTCCCACCTGTGTTTGTGGGATATTGTTTGTGTTTAGTTGCCTGTGTGCACGTCACGACTTCACGTTTCGTTGTTTCTTTATTGTTTTGTTTGTTTCACAGAGATTAAATAGATGTGGAACTATACTCACGCTGCGCCTTGGTCCACTCATTACGACGAATGTGACACAGAAGGCACAATTTTCCAGTGTTTTTTTTATTTGTTGAAAGCCAAGGGCACACTCCAACACTCAGACGCAATTTACAAATAAAACTTTTGTGTTTAGTGAGTCCACCAGATCAGAGGTAGTTGGGATGACCAGAGATGTTCTCTTGATAAGTGTGTGAATTGGACCATTTTCCTGTCCTGCTAAGCATTCAAAGTACTTTTGTAGAGAGTATTTTTGGGTGTCAGGGAAAATGTGTGGAGTAAAAAGTATGTGATTTACTTTAGGAATGTAGTGAAGTAAAAGTTGTAGTACTTCAAATTATTTTTATCTAAGTACTTTACAGAACTGCCAGAAAGGGAGAGAGAGATGTGGGAGGGAGGGAGAGGGGACATAGGGGCTGTTTCATTGTGTTGTCTAACCTTAAGGTGACATTGTCAGTGGCAGGTTCTCCCTGAGGCCCTTCAACCCACTGCTGGCAGTGCCAGGCTGCATGCATTTCCCCCACAATCCTCTGTTTCCCTGCGCTGCATCTCTCCTCTGTGTGTGTGTGTGTGTGTGTGTGTGTGTGTGTGTGTGTGTGTGTGTGTGTGTGTGTGTGTGTGTGTGTGTGTGTGTGTGTGTGTGTGTGTGTGTGTCTTTCTTTAGCCCTCTTTGTATTGGCAGGCTGGGAAGTGTGTTCTCCGGGCACTGACAACAGTGGTAGAGAATGCCAGCTGTTTGTCCGTTTACAATATGCTGTTTCTCCCTGGGCAACACAATGGGGCTCTCCTTCAAATACACTATGCCGTTTCTCCCTGGGCAACACAATGGGGGTCTCCAAAACATACAGTATCTTGTCTCACTCCCTCTACTATATTGTCTCCCTCTCTCTACTATCTTGTCTCACTCTCTCTACTATCTTGTCTCACTCCCTCTACTATCTCGTCTCACTCTCACTTCTAACTCTCCACTATCTTTATTCACTTCACTATCTGACAACTCCAATTCATGATCATCCCCCAAGTGGACTAAGATAAATAAACACTCAAACTAGAGAGGGAGCCCGGTTGTCATTACAGAAGTGGGCGGGGCATAATGTTTTTGTTTTATTATCTTCTCTTTGAAATGGATACACATTGACACACCCATCAGGACACACCCATCAGGACACACCCATCAGGACACACCCATCATGACACACCCATCAGGACACACCCATCAGGACACACCCATCATGACACACCCATCAGGACACACCCATCATGACACACCCATCAGGACACACCCATCATGACACACCCAGTGGGACACACCCATCAGGACACACCCATCATGACACACCCATCAGGACACACCCAGTGGGACACACCCATCATGACACACCCATCAGGACACACCCATCAGGACACACCCATCATGACACACCCATCAGGACACACCCAGCGGGACACACCCATCATGACACACCCATCATGACACACCCATCATGACACACCCATTAGGACACACCCATCATGACACACCCATCATCACACACCCATCATGACACACCCATCATGACACACCCATCAGGACACACCCATCATGACACACCCATCAGGACACACCCAGCGGGACACACCCATCATGACACACCCATCATGACACACCCATCATGACACACCCATCAGGACACACCCATCGGGACACACCCATCATGACACACCCATCATCACACACCCATCATGACACACCCATCATGACACACCCATCATGACACACCCATCAGGAAAAAACCCATCATGACACACCCATCATGACACACCCCTCATCACACACCCATCATGACACACCCATCAGGACACACCCATCATGACACACCCATCATGACACACCCATCATCACACACCCATCATGACACACCCAGCGTGACACACCCATCATGATACTCCCAGCGTGACACACCCATCATGATACTCCCAGCGTGACACACCCATCATGACACATCTTATTATGTCATCAGCCAGGCAGCCCTGAAAGGTCAGCTTGCAATTTATCCTCTGGCCTTAACAGAGCTCCTTCACAGAGAGAGAGCTGTGTCTCCTTAACAGAGAAAGTTTCCCCGTAGTGCTACTGTACTGAAGGCCCATCCTCTCTGGACCGGTTTCCCCGTAGTGCTACTGTACTGAAGGCCCATCCTCTCTGGACCGGTTTCTCTGTAGTGCTACTGTACTGAAGGCCCATCCTCTCTGGACCGGTTTCTCTGTAGTGCTACTGTACTGAAGGCCCATCCTCTCTGGACCGGTTTCCCCGTAGTGCTACTGTACTGAAGGCCCATCCTCTCTGGACCGGTTTCCCCGTAGTGCTACTGTACTGAAGGCCCATCTTCTCTGGACCGGTTTCTCTGTAGTGCTACTGTACTGAAGGCCCATCCTCTCTGGACCGGTTTCTCTGTAGTGCTACTGTACTGAAGGCCCATCCTCTCTGGACCAGTTTCCCCGTAGTGCTACTGTACTGAAGGCCCATCCTCTCTGGACCGGTTTCTCTGTAGTGCTACTGTACTGAAGGCCCATCCTCTCTGGACCGGTTTCTCTGTAGTGCTACTGTACTGAAGGCCCATCCTCTCTGGACCGGTTTCCCCGTAGTGCTACTGTACTGAAGGCCCATCCTCTCTGGACCGGTTTCTCTGTAGTGCTACTGTACTGAAGGCCCATCCTCTCTGGACCGGTTTCTCTGTAGTGCTACTGTACTGAAGGCCCATCCTCTCTGGACCAGTTTCCCTGTATTGGTACTGTACTGAAGGCCCATCCTCTCTGGACCGGTTTCCCTGTATTGGTACTATACTGAAGGCCCATCCTCTCTGGACCGGTTTCTCTGTAGTGCTACTATACTGAAGGCCCATCCTCTCTGGACCGGTTTCTCTGTAGTGCTACTGTACCGAAGGCCCATCCTCTCTGGACCGGTTTCCCTGTATTGGTACTGTACTGAAGGCCCATCCTCTCTGGACCGGTTTCTCTGTAGTGCTACTGTACTGTACTGTACTGAAGGCCCATCCTCTCTGGACCGGTTTCCCTGTATTGGTACTGTACTGTAGGCCCATCCTCTCTGGACCGGTTTCTCTGTAGTGCTACTGTACTGTATTGTACTGAAGGCCCATCCTCTCTGGACCAGTTTCTCTGTAGTGCTACTGTACTGAAGGCCCATCCTCTCTGGACCGGTTTCTCTGTAGTGCTACTGTACTGAAGGCCCATCCTCTCTGGACCGGTTTCTCTGTTGTGCTACTGTACTGAAGGCCCATCCTCTCTGGACTGGTTTCTCTGTAGTGCTACTGTACTGTACTGTACTGTACTGAAGGCCCATCCTCTCTGGACCGGTTTCTCTGTAGTGCTACTGTACTGAAGGCCCATCCTCTCTGGACCGGTTTCCCTGTATTGGTACTGTACTGAAGGCCCATCCTCTCTGGACCGGTTTCTCTGTAGTGCTACTGTACTGAAGGCCCATCCTCTCTGGACCGGTTTCTCTGTAGTGCTACTGTACTGAAGGCCCATCCTCTCTGGACCGGTTTCCCTGTAGTGCTACTGTACTGTACTGTACTGAAGGCCAATCCTCTCTGGACCGGTTTCTCTGTAGTGCTACTGTACTGTATTGTACTGAAGGCCCATCCTCTCTGGACCGGTTTCTCTGTAGTGCTACTGTACTGTATTGTACTGAAGGCCCATCCTCTCTGGACCAGTTTCCCTGTATTGGTACTGTACTGTACTGAAGGCCCATCCTCTCTGGACCAGTTTCCCTGTATTGGTACTGTACTGTACTGAAGGCCCATCCTCTCTGGACCAGTTTCCCTGTATTGGTACTGTACTGTACTGAAGGCCCATCCTCTCTGGACCAGTTTCCCTGTATTGGTACAATACTGTACTGGCTGTAATGCTTCTTCTCTTACTGCTGTCAGAGTGCTTATCTTCTCACAGAAAAGTAAAAACCCAAAGATAATTTCTCCGGAAATAAAAATGCCCCATGTCGCTTTTATTGTTATTATTATAATTTGTCTCTCTAGGCTAAGTTTTGCTTCAGTTTATTTCAATGATTTCCTTGCTACATTTCCCTGGCTGAGTACACATGCCATCAGATTAAATTGGACATGTTGGAGAGTAAATGGGCTTGATGGGCTGAGCAGTGGGTGGGCATCCTCACCGTCTTAGTGGGAGAGATGAACATGTCATTTTATCAACATTTTCAGCGTGAGGAGCATGTGGAATACTGATCGATGTTTGCAATGCACCACTTGCTCATGAGGAGGACTGTGGAGCAGCGTAACCTGATCTGAAAGCTGCTCTCTGCAGGGGAGGAGATGGATACTGCAATGGCCCTTTAGTCAGACTGCTGTGCATGTGAATGTATTGAGTCAGACTGCTGTGCATGTGAATGTATTGAGTCAGACTGCTGTGCATGTGAATGTATTGAGTCAGACTGCTGTGCATGTGAATGTATTGAGTCAGACTGCTGTGCATGTGAATGTATTGAGTCAGACTGCTGTGCATGTGAATGTATTGAGTCAGACTGCTGTGCATGTGAATGTATTGAGTCAGACTGCTGTGCATGTGAATGTATTGAGTCAGACTGCTGTGCATGTGAATGTATTGAGTCAGACTGCTGTGCATGTGAATGTATTGAGTCAGACTGCTGTGCATGTGAATGTATTGAGTCAGACTGCTGTGCATGTGAATGTATTGAGTCAGATGTGTCCTTCTGCTGGACCTGTGAATGTAGCTACTTCATTGAGGTAAAATGTACTGACTATGACTCAGATACAGTTTGTGGTCGTCTCACGTAACTATGACTGAAATATGTGGTTGTCCCACCTTACTGTAACTGAGATACGGTATGTGGTCGTCTCATTGGTCGTCTCACCTTACTGTGACTGAGATACAGTTTGTGGTCGTCTCACGTAACTATGACTGAAATATGTGGTCGACCCACCACACTGTGACTGAGACACAGTATGTGGTCGTCTCACCACACTGTGACTGAGATACAGTATGTGGTCGACCCACCACACTGTGACTGAGATACAGTATGTGGTCAACCCACCACACTGTGACTGAGACACAGTATATGGTCATCTCACCTTACTCTGACTGAGATACAGTATGTGGTCGTCTCACCACACTGTGACTGAGATACAGTATGTGGTCGTCTCACCTAACTGTGACTGAGACAGTATGTGGTCGTCTCACCTAACTGTGACTGAGATACAGTATGTGGACGTCTCACCTAACTGTGACTGAGATACAGTATTTGGTCGACCCACAACACTGTGACTGACATACAGTATGTGGTCATCTCACCTAACTGTGACTGAGATACAGTATGTGGTCATCTCACCTAACTGTGACTGAGATACAGTATGTGGTCATCTCACCTAACTGTGACTGAGATACAGTATGTGGTCATCTCACCTAACTGTGACTGAGATACAGTATGTGGTCATCTCACCTAACTGTGACTGAGATACAGTATGTGGTCATCTCACCTAACTGTGACTGAGATACAGTATGTGGTCATCTCACCTAACTGTGACTGAGATACAGTATGTGGTCATCTCACCTAACTGTGACTGAGATACAGTATGTGGTCATCTCACCTAACTGTGACTGAGATACAGTATGTGGTCATCTCACCTAACTGTGACTGAGATACAGTATGTGGTCATCTCACCTAACTGTGACTGAGATACAGTATGTGGTCATCTCACCTAACTGTGACTGAGATACAGTATGTGGTCATCTCACCTAACTGTGACTGAGATACAGTATGTGGTCGACCCACCTTACTGTGACTGAGATATGTGGTCGTCTGTGACTGAGATACAGTATGTGGTCATCTCACCTAACTGTGACTGAGATACAGTATGTGGTCATCTCACCTAACTGTGACTGAGATACAGTATGTGGTCATCTCACCTAACTGTGACTGAGATACAGTATGTGGTCATCTCACCTAACTGTGACTGAGATACAGTATGTGGTCGACCCACCTTACTGTGACTGAGATATGTGGTCGTCTGTGACTGAGATACAGTTTGTGGTCTTCCCACCTTACTGTGACTGAGAAATGTGGTCGTCTGTGACTGAGATACAGTATTTGGTCGACCCACAACACTGTGACTGAGATACAGTTTGTGGTCTTCCCACCTTACTGTGACTGAGAAATGTGGTCGTCTGTGACTGAGATACAGTATTTGGTCGACCCACAACACTGTGACTGAGATACAGTTTGTGGTCTTCCCACCTTACTGTGACTGAGAAATGTGGTCGTCTGTGACTGAGATACAGTATTTGGTCGACCCACAACACTGTGACTGAGATACAGTTTGTGGTCTTCCCACCTTACTGTGACTGAGAAATGTGGTCGTCTGTGACTGAGATACAGTATTTGGTCGACCCACAACACTGTGACTGAGATACAGTTTGTGGTCTTCCCACCTTACTGTGACTGAGAAATGTGGTCGTCTGTGACTGAGATACAGTATTTGGTCGACCCACAACACTGTGACTGAGATACAGTTTGTGGTCTTCCCACCTTACTGTGACTGAGAAATGTGGTCGTCTCACCTAACTACAAATGTTTAAAAAAAATATTGAACCTTTATTTAACTAGTTAAGTCAGTTAATAACACATTCTTATTTTCAATGACTGCCTAGGAACACAGGGTTAACTGCCTTGTTCAGGAGAAGAGCGATACAATTTTACCTTGTCGGCTCAGGGATTCGATCTGGCAACCTTTCGGTTGCTAGTCCAAATTCTTTAACCACTAGGCTACCTGCCGCCCCATGAGTTACAGTATGTGGTTGTCTCACCCAGCTATCTTAAGATGACTACACTAACTGTACAAGGCTCTGGATAAGAGCGTCTGCTCAATGACTAAACTGTAAAAATGGAGTGACAATGTCATACAATAGAATAATAGGCAGTAATACTGAAATAGACATTCAATGATCTATTGCAATATTGCATGGATAAGCAGCACATGAAATGTAATATGAGAAATAACTGATATGAAATGCAACTGCAGTTAATTTCAGGCCCTAACATATCTGTTATGTGTCATAACAGTGTTAGGTCATGTGTCACATCCTGCCCCTTTTTATAATGAATAGTTACGAAGTAATGAGTCCTATCGTGTCAGTGATGACATCATTAAGTAGGCTAAATGGATGTAAACTACATGTCAAGGAAAGTGTTTACCATCCATCTTGTGAAATCTAGACATCTACTTTTAACGTTGATCTTTGGCCTGGCCTCAGATGGACATGCTTCTACGGGAATTAAGAGCAGGGTGGGGGGTCAATTCCAGTAAATTCAGAAAGGAAACCAAATTCCAATTCCAAATTGTCCTCATTGAAAAGTATTGAAGAGAATTTCAATTGGAATTTCAGTGTACTTCCTGAATTGACTAGAATTCAATTTGGAATTGACCCCAACCCTGATTCAGAGATATGTTATTGATACAAGTTATTGTTACAAAATTATTTCTCTAGCATTGTTTTGCTCCATGTAAATGGACGGCTGTCTGCTGTGCACACTGCTATTTCAGAGGTATAGTAGATGGTAGTCATAGTTCTTTTTTTGGGCCAATCACAGCTCTTTGAGTGGTGTCCTTCACAACCAGTTAGGCCAGAGCAGAGCAGGCGGTAAGTCCTCCCTGAAACCAGAGTCTGCCCTGATCCTGGAGGGTATTTCCATCTCTTACCCCCTGCCCCTCCCTCCCTCCCTCCCACCACTGCCACCCCTCCTCCCTCAGTGAGCCCCTGACCTGAGCTCAGGAAGCAGCTGAAGGACCCATTTAAACCCTCCATCACCGTCCACTGCTCAGCCATATGAGGAGACCGGTGACCTCGGGAATATGTGTCAATGCCCCACTAAAACTTATACTCATTTCTGAAAGGTCTTCTTCCACACAGCGGCCAGGCCACTGAAGTACAGTGCCAGCCAAAAGCTTGGACACACCTACTCATTCAAAGGTTTTAATTTATTTTTGTACTTTATTCTGCGTGGAAGAATAATAGTGAAGACATCAAAACTATGAAATAACACATTGTAGAAACCAAAAGTGTTAAACAATTCAAAGTATATTTTATATTTCAGATTCTTCAAAGTAGCCACGCTTTGCCTTGATAACAGCTTGCACACACTTGGCATTCTCTCAACCAGCTTCAACTTGAATACTTTTCAAGCAGTCTTGAAGGAGTCCCCACATATGCTGAGCACTTGTTAGCTGCTTTTCCTTCACTTTGCGGTCCAACTCATCCCAAACCATCTCAATTGGGTTGAGGTCGGGTGATTGGAGGCCAGGCCATCTGTTGCAGCACTCCATCACTCTCCTTCTTGGTCAAATAGCCCTTATACAGCCTGGAGGTGTGTTGAGTCTATGTCCTATTGAAAAACAAATTATAGTGAGACTAAGTTCAAACCAGAAGGAATGGCATAACGCTGCAGAATGCTGTGGTTGCCATGCTGGTTAAGTGTGCCTTGAATTCTAAATAAATCACTGACAGTGTCACCAGCAAAGCACCCCCACACCATCACACCTCCTCCCCCATGCTTCATGGTGGGAACCACACATGCAGAGGTCATCCGTTCAGTTACTCTGCATCTCACAAAGACACGTCAGTTAGAAACAAAAATCTAAAATTTGGACTCATCAGACCAAAGGACAGATTTCCACCGGTCTAATGTCCCTTGCTCGTCTTTCTTGGCCAAAGCATGTCTCTTCTTAATGCAGTCCTTTAGTACTGATTTTCGCAGAAAATCAACAATGAATGCCTGATTCACGCAGTCTCTTGGAGAGCCAGTTTCATCATAGTGCTTGACGGTTTTTGTGACTGCTACTTTCTGTCTTGACTGACCTTCATGTCTTAAAGTAATGAAGGACTGTCATTTCTCTTTGCTTATTTGAGCTGTTTTTGCCTTATATGGACTTGGTCTTTTACCAAATAGGGCTATCTTGTGTATACCACCCCTACCTTGTCACAACCCAACTGATTGGCTCAAATGCATTAAGGAAAGAAATTCCACAAATTAACATTTAACAAGGCACACCTGTTAAAATTGAAATGCTGAGAAAATGCCAAGAGTGTGCAAAGCTGTCATCAAGGCAACGGGTGTATACTTTGAAGAATCTCAAATATAAAATATATTTTGAGTTGTTTTAACACTTTTTTTGGTCACTACATGATTCCATATGTGTTATTTCATAGTTGTGATGTCTTCATTATTATTCTACAATGTAGAAAATAGTACAAATTAAGAAAACCCCTTGAATGAGTAGGTGTGTCCAAAATGTTGACTGGTTCTGTATACAGTATCACACTTCAGAAAGGTTTTGTTCTGAGCCGTACTATCTTGTTCTCCAATGGTCAAACCACAGCTATAGCTGCTACATTTCCCCCCACGCCTTCCTCATAGTCTGGGGGTGTCAACATTGCTGAATCAATCAGGAAAGATGATTACATTTTTTAATGCTCTCGGCTGTTTCCACCACACTCCAAAAAATAAACATATTGAAGGGTTGTACACAGGAATGCCTATAAGGTGAATGTATTGATTCATTCTGTTGGAGCGATCTCTCTGAGGGACCCTGGGGTCACTTTCAATAGTCCAGCTTTAGGTTTGGGACGCGGCCGACTGTCAATACACCTGCTTTAGGTTTGGGACGCGGCCGACTGTCAATAGACCAGCTTTAGGTTTGGGATGCGACCAACTGTCAATAGACCAGCTTTAGGTTTGGGATGCGGCCGACTGTCAGTAGACCAGCTTTAGGTTTGGGATGCTGCCGACTGTCAATAGACCAGCTTTAGGTTTGGGACGACGCCAACTGTCAATAGACCAGCTTTAGGTTTGGGATGCGACTAACTGTCAATAGACCAGCTTTAGGTTTGGGATGCGGCCGACTGTCAATAGACCAGCTTTAGGTTTGGGACGCAACCGACTGTCAATAGTCCAGCTTTAGGTTTGGGATGCGGCCGGCTGTCAATAGTCCATCTCTGGCTGTGCCAGAGCCTGCTCTGCAACTTTCCAGGATAGTCCCGAGATAGAGATCTCTCTCTCAAGTGTCACGTCTGGAGGAAACCTGGCACCTTCCCTACGGAAAGCATGGTGGTGGCAGCATCATGCTTTGGGGATATTTTTCAGCGGCAGGGACTGGTAGACTAGCTGAATAGAGCAAAGTACAGAGAGATCATTGATGAAAACCTGTTCCAGAGTGCTCAGACCTCAAACTTTCAGAATGCACTGTGAATAGACAGAGACACACCATCATTTATGTACTCTACCATTAGCAACTGTCATTTCCTTTCTAAACAGACCATGAACAAAACCACCCCGACGTTACTATTGTACCTGCCAGCTGGGCGGGCGGGAGTAACACAGCTCCTTAGGACAGAAGTAACAGCTGGCGAGAAGTGCACAATATATATCTTCATGTTTCTGGTTTATAATGTCATAATTACATGTTTGTGTTGATTTGAATAATTCATGCTACAAAATGTATGAAGAAGAACCATGCACCAACATCGTAGAGTTGCGCAACCACAATATTTTGCCTTACAATATTAATCGGACTAAAATGGATGACATTATAGCTATATTAACATAATTTTCTCATCTCACTTTAATGGGAATATACTAGACGTTTTTCGAGATTTGTAATTAATTTGTGCTTAGAAAATCAGGTGCGCTGCAGCTGTTCTTGTCATGCGCGCTCCTCGTGTCTAAACTTCTTTATTATCTCCACAAACAGATTATTCATCGTGGGTATCACAATACCACAATCATAAGGATATATTATGTTTAACCTCTAACCTGTCAATCAAAGGTTATGTGAGAAGCTGATCCATCAAGTCAATTGATTAAGGCATAATTATAATGATGCTCATGCTCCCAGGTGATATTTATTAACAACATTTTGACCTTTAGGCCTTCATCAGGCATCCTAACGATATCATTACCGCCATCGACAAAAGACAATACTGTGCAGCCGTATTCATCGACCTGGCTAAGGCTTCCGACTCTGTCAATCACCACATTCTTATCGGCAGACTCAACAGCCTTGGTTTCACAAATGACTGCCTCGCCTGGATCACCAACTACTTCTCAGACAGAGTTCAGTGTGTCAAATCGGAGGGCCTGTTGTCTGGACCTCTGGCAGTCTCTATGGGGGTGCCACAGGGTTAAATTCTCGGGCCGACTCTTTTCTCTGTATACATCATTGATGTCGCTCTTACTGCTGGTAATTCTCTGATCCACCTCTACGCGGACGACACCATTCTTTATACTTCTGTGTTAACTTCTTGGTGACTGGGGGGCAGTATTGAGTAGCTTGGATGAATAAGGTGCCCAGAGTAAACCTCCTGCTACTCAGCCATAAAAGCTAGAATATGCATATAATTAGTCTATTTGGATATAAAACACTCTGAAGTTTCTAAAACTGTTTGAATGATGTCTGTGAGTATAACAGAACATATGGCAGGTGAAAACCTGAGAAACAATCCAACCAGGAAGTGGGAAATCTGAGGTTGGTTGTTTTTCCAACTCATTCCCTATTGAAGATACAGTGGGATATTGGTAATGTTGCACTTCCTAAGGCTTCCACCAGATGTCAACAGTGTTTAGAAACTGTTTGAGGCTTCTACTGCAAAGGAGGGGCTCATAAGGGCTGTTTGAGTTAGTGGTCTGGCAGAGTGCCACGGGCTCGTGACGCGCGGTCATGAGAGAGTTAGCTCGTGTTCCATTGCTTTTCTACAGACAAAGGAATTCTCTGGTTGGAACATTATTGAAGATTTATGTTAAAAACATCCTAAAACATCCTAAAGACCAGGATAACTCATACAGTACCCCCTCTAGACTAGTCAGACATGTAGAGGAGATGGAGAACTCATACAGTACCCCCTATAGACTAGTCAGACATGTAGAGGAGATGGAGAACTCATATAGTACCCCCTCTAGACTAATCAGACATGTAGAGGAGATGGAGAACTCATAAAGTACCCCCTCTAGACTAGTCAGACATGTAGAGGAGATGGAGAACTCATACAGTACCCCCTCTAGACTAATCAGACATGTAGAGGAGATGGAGAACTCATACAGTACCCCATCTAGACTAGTCAGACATGTAGAGGAGATAGAGAACTCATATAGTACCCCCTCTAGACTAGTCAGACATGTATAGGTCCACGAGAGTGATTTAGTTGTGTAATGACACAATGGCCGTGTCTCCATGTCACAGAGTTCATGGTGAGGGAGCTCCAGGGGTAGGGACGCAGATTAGGGGACAGGGAGGCTGATGCTATCTCAACAGATGTCTGTCAGCAGTTTGTCTCTGTTGTCCACTTGCCCAGCTTTGAACAAAATCTGCTTCAGCAGCTGAAATGTAGAATGGGTGTGTGGCAGGGAGGGAAAGCGAGAAAGTGTATGTTTGAAGGTGTGTTGGTGACCAACCACAAGTATAGATGTTCCTGTGAGAATGTGTATCAATGACAATATAGAATAAATCGTTAGAAGATTCATGAAGTCCTTGAGTTTCCTTTTCAAAAATCCAAATTGGCCTTGTAATGAAGAAGGTTGAATCTTTATTTCCCTTAGCATCTCATTGGACAGACACATGTTGAATGAGTGGTGAAGTCAATTACTGGTCAGCCAAGTAGTAAAGAGAGAGAGAGAGAGAGAGATCTGTTTTACTTTTCAACTTCCATCAACCTGTTTCGCCACCTGTCCTGAAGATGGCTTCTCTACAGCTCCTGAACACCATGCAGCAAATGGCGGACTCATCCAAATGAACTTAGCCTATTTTATTGGCCTATTTTATTGCCTTACCTCCCTTATCTTACCTCATTTGCACACACTGTATATATACTTTTTTTCTCTACTGTATTATTGACTATGTTTGTTTACTCCATGTGTAACTCTGTGTTGTTGTTTGTGTCGAACTGCTTTGCTTTATCTTGGCCATGCCGCAGTTGTAAATGAGAGCTTGTTCTCAACTAGCCTACCTGGTTAAATAAAGGTGTTCTCAACTAACCTACCTGGTTAAATAAAGGTGTTCTCAACTAACCTACCTGGTTAAATAAAGGTGTTCTCAACTAACCTACCTGGTTAAATAAAGGTGTTCTCACCTAACCTACCTGGTTAAATAAAGGTGTTCTCACCTAACCTACCTGGTTAAATAAAGGTGTTCTCACCTAACCTACCTGGTTAAATAAAGGTGTTCTCACCTAACCTACCTGGTTAAATAAAGGTGTTCTCACCTAACCTACCTGGTTAAATAAAGGTGTTCTCACCTAACCTACCTGGTTAAATAAAGGTGTTCTCACCTAACCTACCTGGTTAAATAAAGGTGTTCTCACCTAACCTACCTGGTTAAATAAAGGTGTTCTCAACTAGCCTACCTGGTTAAATAAAGGTGTTCTCAACTAGCCTACCTGGTTAAATAAAGGTGTTTTCAACTGGCCTACCTGGTTAAATAAAGGTGTTCTCAACTAGCCTACCTGGTTAAATAAAGGTGTTCTCAACTAGCCTACCTGGTTAAATAAAGGTGTTTTCAACTGGCCTACCTGGTTAAATAAAGGTGTTCTCAACTAGCCTACCTGGTTAAATAAAGGTGTTCTCAACTAGCCTACCTGGTTAAATAAAGGTGTTCTCAACTGGCCTACCTGGTTAAATAAAGGTGTTCTCAACTAGCCTACCTGGTTAAATAAAGGTGTTCTCAACTGGCCTACCTGGTTAAATAAAGGTGTTCTCAACTGGCCTACCTGGTTAAATAAAGGTGTTCTCAACTAACCTACCTGGTTAAATAAAGGTGTTCTCAACTAGCCGGCCTGGTTAAATAAAGGTGTTCTAAACTGGCCGACCTGGTTAAATAAAGGTGTTCTCAACTAGCCTACCTTCTTAAATAAAGGTGTTCTCAACTGGCCGACCTGGTTAAATAAAGGTGTTCTCAACTGGCCGACCTGGTTAAATAAAGGTGTTCTCAACTAGCCTACCTGGTTAAATAAAGGTGTTCTCAACTAGCCTACCTGGTTAAATAAAGGTGTTCTCAACTAGCCTACCTGGTTAAATAAAGGTGTTCTCAACTGGCCTACCTGGTTAAATAAAGGTGTTCTCAACTAGCCTACCTGGTTAAATAAAGGTGTTCTCAACTAGCCTACCTGGTTAAATAAAGGTGTTCTCAACTAGCCTACCTGGTTAAATAAAGGTGTTCTCAACTAACCTACCTGGTTAAATAAAGGTGTTCTCAACTAACCTACCTGGTTAAATAAAGGTGTTCTCACCTAGCCTACCTGGTTAAATAAAGGTGTTCTCACCTAACCTACCTGGTTAAATAAAGGTGTTCTCAACTAGCCTACCTGGTTAAATAAAGGTGTTCTCAACTAGCCTACCTGGTTAAATAAAGGTGTTCTCAACTAACCTACCTGGTTAAATAAAGGTGTTCTCAACTAGCCTACCTGGTTAAATAAAGGTGTTCTCAACTAACCTACCTGGTTAAATAAAGGTGTTCTCAACTGGCCTACCTGGTTAAATAAAGGTGTTCTCAACTAGCCTACCTGGTTAAATAAAGGTGTTCTCAACTAGCCTACCTGGTTAAATAAAGGTGTTCTCAACTAGCCTACCTGGTTAAATAAAGGTGTTCTCAACTAGCCTACCTGGTTAAATAAAGGTGTTCTCAACTAGCCGACCTGGTTAAATAAAGGTGTTCTCAACTAGCCTACCTGGTTAAATAAAGGTGTTCTCAACTAGCCTACCTGGTTAAATAAAGGTGTTCTCAACTGGCCTACCTGGTTAAATAAAGGTGTTCTCAACTAGCCTACCTGGTTAAATAAAGGTGTTCTCAACTAGCCTACCTGGTTAAATAAAGGTGTTCTCAACTAGCCTACCTGGTTAAATAAAGGTGTTCTCAACTAGCCTACCTGGTTAAATAAAGGTGTTCTCAACTAGCCTACCTGGTTAAATAAAGGTGTTCTCAACTAGCCTACCTGGTTAAATAAAGGTGTTCTCAACTAGCCTACCTGGTTAAATAAAGGTGTTCTCAACTAGCCTACCTGGTTAAATAAAGGTGTTCTCAACTAGCCTACCTGGTTAAATAAAGGTGTTCTCAACTAGCCTACCTGGTTAAATAAAGGTGTTCTCAACTAGCCTACCTGGTTAAATAAAGGTGTTCTCAACTAGCCTACCTGGTTAAATAAAGGTGTTCTCAACTAGCCTACCTGGTTAAATAAAGGTGTTCTCAACTAGCCTACCTGGTTAAATAAAGGTGTTCTCAACTAGCCTACCTGGTTAAATAAAGGTGTTCTCAACTAGCCTACCTGGTTAAATAAAGGTGTTCTCAACTAGCCTACCTGGTTAAATAAAGGTGTTCTCAACCAGCCTACCTGGTTAAATAAAGGTGTTCTCAACTAGCCTACCTGGTTAAATAAAGGTGTTCTCAACTAGCCTACCTGGTTAAATAAAGGTGTTCTCAACTAGCCTACCTGGTTAAATAAAGGTGTTCTCAACTAGCCTACCTGGTTAAATAAAGGTGTTCTCAACTAGCCTACCTGGTTAAATAAAGGTGTTCTCAACTAGCCTACCTGGTTAAATAAAGGTGTTCTCAACTAGCCTACCTGGTTAAATAAAGGTGTTCTCAACTAGCCTACCTGGTTAAATAAAGGTGTTCTCAACTGGCCTACCTGGTTAAATAAAGGTGTTCTCAACTAGCCTACCTGGTTAAATAAAGGTGTTCTCAACTAGCCTACCTGGTTAAATAAAGGTGTTCTCAACTGGCCTACCTGGTTAAATAAAGGTGTTCTCAACTAGCCTACCTGGTTAAATAAAGGTGTTCTCAACTGGCCTACCTGGTTAAATAAAGGTGTTCTCAACTAGCCTACCTGGTTAAATAAAGGTGTTCTCAACTGGCCTACCTGGTTAAATAAAGGTGTTCTCAACTGGCCTACCTGGTTAAATAAAGGTGAAATAAAAAATAAAATATGATAAAAACTTTCTTAACCTCAGTTCAAGTGGCCAGTTCATCTTCAGAGCTTTACATTATAATGAGATTGAAGACGTATCACTCATTTCCCTGTCGAGACTCAGGCCAAGCTAAGCCCCATTCCTCGTCTGTGTGCGTTTGCATGCATGCGCGCGTGTGTGTGTGCTTGCGTGCTGGTGTGTGAGTGTGTGTGCTTGCGTGCTGGTGTGTGAGTGTGTGTGCTTGCTTGCGTGTGTGTGTGTGTGTGTGTGTGCTTGCTTGCGTGTGTGTGTGTGTGTGTGTGTGTGTGTGTGTGTGTGTGTGTGTGTGTGTGTGTGTGTGTGTGTGTGTGATGCCACACCGGGAACATTGGCTACCTGGTAATGAATTTTAAGAGGCGAACATTAATAAATTCGCTGTGAGTGTATTTTTCCTTATTAATGACCTCAGTGGCAAATCACAGCCTCTTTAATGCATTTCACTTAGTGTTGCTTATGAGTGTGTTTCATGAAACATTTCAGCTTTTAGACACATATTATTGGATGGAAAGTATCCCTCTCTCCTATACTGTCCTACCCCACCCTCTCTCATACAGCCTCTAAAGCTTTTTCAACTTACAGATCTCTGTTTTATTTCACCTTTATTTAACCAGGTAGGTTAGTTGAGAACACCTTTATTTAACCAGGTAGGCCAGTTGAGAACACCTTTATTTAACCAGGTAGGCTTGTTGAGAACACCTTTATTTAACCAGGTAGGCCAGTTGAGAACAAGTTCTCATTTACAACTGCGACCTGGCCAAGATAATGCAAAGCAGTTCGACACAAACAACAACACAGAGTTACACATGGAATAAACAAGCGTACAGTCAATAACACAATAGAAAAAGAAAGTCTATATACAGTGTGTGCAAATGGCATGAGGAGATAAGGCAATAAATAGGCCATAGTAGCGAAGTAATTACAATTTAGAAAATTAACACTGGAGTGATAGATGAGCAGATGGTGATGTGCAAGTAGTGATACTGGTGTGCAAAAGAGTATAATTTATTTTTTTTATATGGGGATGAGGTAGGTAGATTGGGTGGACTATTTACAGATGGACTATGTACAGCTGCAGCGATCGGTTAGCTACTCAGATAGCTGATGTTTAAAGTTAGTGAGGGAAAAATAAGTCTCCAGCTTCAGCGATTTTTGCAGTTCGATCCAGTTATTGACAGCAGAGAACTGAAGGAAAGGTGGCCAAAGGGGGTGTTGGCTTTGGGGATGACCAGTGAGATATACCTGCTGGAACGTGTGCTACGGGTGGGTGTTGTTATCGTGACCAGTGAGCTGAGATAAGGCGGAGCTTTACCTAGCATAGACTTATAGATGACCTGGAGCCAGTGGGTCTGGCGACGAATATGTAGCGAGGGCCAGCCGACTAGAGCATACAGATCGCAGTGGTGGGTGGTATTAGGGGCTTTCGTGACGAAATTAATGGCACTGTGATAGACTGCATCCAGTTTGCTGAGTAGAGTATTGGAAGCTATTTTGTAAATGACATCGATGAGTATCGGTAGGATAGTCCGTTTTAAAAGGGTATGTTTGGCGGCGTGAGTGAAGGAGGGTTTTTTGCGAAATAGGAAGCTGATTCTAGATTTAATTTTGGATTGGAGATGTTTAACATGAGTCTGGTTGGAGAGTTTATAGTCGAGCCAGACACCTAGGTGTTTGTAGTTGTCCACATATTCAAAGTCAGAACCGTCCAGAGTAGTGACGCTAGTCGGGCGGGCAGGTGCGGGCAGCGAACGGTTGAAGAGCATGTATTTGGTTTTACTAGCGTTTAAGAGCAGTTGGAGGCCACGGAAGGAGAGTTTTATAGAATTGAAGTTCATTTGGAGGTTAGTTAACACAGTGTCCAAAGAAGGGCCAGATGTATACAGAATGGTGTTGTCTGTGTCGAGGTGGATCAGGGAATCACCAGCAGCAAGAGCGACATCGTTGATATATACAGAGAAAAGAGTCGGCCCAAGAATTAAACCCTGTGGTACCTCCACAGAGACTGCAGAGGTCCAAACAACAGGCCCTCCGATTTGACACACTGAACTCTGTCTGAAGAAGTAGTTGGTGAACCAGGCGAGGCAGTCATTTGAGAAACAAGGGCTATTGAATCTGCCAATAAGAATGTGGTGATTGACAGAGTCGAAATCCTTGGCCAGGTCGATGAAGACGGCTGCACAGTACTGTCTTTTGTCGATGGCAGTTATGATATCGTTTAGTACCTTGAGCGTGGCTGAGGTGCACCCGTGACCAGCTCGAAAACCGATTGCACAGAGGAGAAGGTACGGTGGGATTCAAAATGGTCAGTGATCTGTTTATTAACTTGGCTTTCGAAGACTATAGGTCTATCCATCTGGATGAACTTCTTCCGGGGTTCACCTCGCCACTCGCCTTTGGCTGTCCTGAGGTAAAGCCTGAACCCATGGAGGTAGGGGCCAAACACCTCTCCGCAGCAGAGCGGCGTCACCGGATACAACTGTGGGTCTGTTCCTATTGCTTCAGGGGTGTCCGGTGCATCCCAACCCGAGATCAACTAGAGCAAAGGGCCGGCCCCGTGACCTTCTGTTTCCCAGGGTAGGCGTGAGTATTCCAATGTCATCGTTTTCCGCCAAACCCTTACTGGGTTTTCGCTAGCTGGCTGCCCCTCAAGTGTTGTTTCTACAGCTCTAGTGGACTCCGGTGCCGGCTGGGAACTTCATCATCCAGGCCCTCGCCTCCTCCCTGAACTTAACCTCATACGCACTCTCCTCTCCTTTTCCAAGCCCTGGATACTCGACCATTGGGGTTCAGCACAATTCTGCACATCACAGCACCACTCACCCTCACCGTGGGATCAATGCACCAGCAAAGCCTTATCTTCCTCATCACCACCGCACCCGTGGCTCCAGCTTCGTAACCCCACCATCTCTTGGTCGAGGATGAGAATTACTGCCTGGGGACCAGGATCCCGGAAGACCTACTGTCCCGTACCCTGTGGTTCCACGTTGGTGGAGGGTCCTGTGAGTGCCCTCCAGCCTATCAATATGTCCTCCTAAATCGTTGGCCCTGTGTGTTTGGATGTAGACGTGGAAATCCGCCAGGCTCTGGAGAGGGAACCCGCTTCTGCTACCTGCCCTCCAGGGCACACCATTGTCCACGGGGCTGAGAGATTGGCTGTTGACTTGGGCACACACATCCCTCGCTACTGGACACCCAGGTGTCACCTGCACCATCCAATCCCTCTACGGCAAATACTGGTGGCCCACCTTGGTGCAGGAATTCGCCCACTATGTCAACTCCTCCAACTGTATCCAATCCAAATCTCCGTGTCACGCATCAGCAGGGAAACTACTCCCCGTGCCTCAGCGGTCTTCATCATGTCTGTCCATAGACTCAGTTATCTCCCCCTTTCTGATGTTTACCCCTATTTTGGTCATTGTTAACAGATTATCTAAATCATGCTGTTTTATCCCTCTCTCTGGTCTACCTACCAGTCTCCAGGTCGCTGAGGCAATATTCCAGCAGGTCGTCAGGCACTATGGCCTTCTGGAGGAGATTGTTATCCCACCGTGGTCCCCAATTCAAGTTGCAGGTATGGATAGCCTTTATGGAGAAGCTGGGGGTCACGGTCAGCCTCACATCCGGGTACTAGCCTCAGTCCAACATGCAGGTGGAGAGGACCAACCAGGAGCTGGAGAGGTGCCAAGTGGGCCCAGTTCCTTTCCTGGCCAGAATACACCCAGAACTCACTTCGTCACTCCTCCACTGAGTTGTCGTTCTTCCCGTGCTTCCTGGGATATCAGCCGGCCCTGTCTTCGTGGACTCGTGGACCGAGGCCCCTGCAGTGGACAAGTGGTTCCGATGTGCAGAAGAGGTGTGGAATGCCGCTCACGTAAGGCTCCAATGCTCTGTCCACTGTCAAAAGTATCAGGTGGACCATCACCGCAGTGAGGCTCCCTTGTTCCATCCTAGTGATTGCATGTGGCTCTCTGCCAGGAGCCTCCCACCCTGCCGGAAGCTGAGCCCCCAGATTGTGGGGCCCTTCAAGGTCCTCCGGAGGGTTAATGAGGTAACTTTACAACTCCCCACCAACTACCGGATCTCACTCTCTTTTCATGTTTCCCTTCTCAGGTTGGTGGTTCCTGGTCCCCTTGCTAATGCCACCCCTCCTTTCTGATGCCCCCCCGCGACACCCCTCTGCCTTCCCTGGACATCGATGGGTCCCCTGCATATGTTGTCAGGTCCCTACTGAACTCCAGACATCGTGGGGTCGGCTTCAGTACCTGGTGGACTGGGAGGGGTACCGCCCAGAGGAGCGTTTTTGGGTTCTGGTGGCCGACATCCTGGATGCCAACACGGTCTAGGATTTCCATCTCCGCTGTCCGCAATTGCCTGCTCCTCGCCCTAGGTTTTTGATAGCACCTTATTTTTCTAAGGATATGCTGCATACCTATTTGTTGTCGCAGCGCGACATCTCTTTCATTGTTACTTTCGGCGCCGACAGAGATGGCCGCCTAGCTTCGCGTTCCTAGGAAACTATGCAGTATTTTTTTTTTTTTTACGTGTTATTTCTTACATTGGTACCCCAGGTAATCTTAGGTTTCATTACATACAGTCGGGAGGCACTACTGGATATAAGAGCAACGTCAACTCACCATCATTACGACCAGGAATACGACTTTCCCGAAGCGGAATCTGTGTTTTGCCCACCACCCAGGACAACTAATCGGATCCCAGCCGGCGAACCAAAACAATGTCGCCGTATAAGGGGCAGACGAAGTGGTCTTCTGGTCAGACTCCGGAGACGTGCACATCGCGCACCGCTCCCTAGCATACTACTCGCCAATGTCCAGTCTCTTAAAAACAAGGTTGATGAAATCTGAGCAAGGGTAGCATTCCAGAGAGACATAAGAGACTCTAACGTTTTTTGCTTCACGGAAAGATGGCTCACTCGAGACACGCTATCGGAGTCGGTACAGCCAGCTGGTTTCTTCACTCATCGCATCGACAGAAACAAGTATCTTTCATCACGTTAATCATATGCCTTATGATTAACGTGATGTGGTGTGATTATAACAACATACAGGATCTCAAGTCCTTGTGTTCACCTGAATTAGAATTCCTCACAATCAAATGTCAACCGCATTATCTACCAAGATAATTCTCTTTGATTTTAATCACTGTCAATCACAGATTACAAAAAGAAAACCAGCCCCGTCACAGACCAGGATGTCTTGCTCCCAGACAGACTAAACAACTTCTTTGCTCGCTTTGAGGACAATACAGTGCCACTGACACGGCCCGTGACCAAAACCTGTGGACTCTCCTTCACTGCAGCCGACTTGAGTAAAACATTTAAACGTGTTAACCCTCGCAAGGCTGCAGGCCCAGATGGCATCCCCAGCCGCATCCTCAGAGCATGTGCAGACCAGCTGGCTGGTGTGTTAACGGACATATTCAATCAATCCTTATCCCAGTCTGCTGTTCCCACATGCTTCAAGAGGGCCACCATTGTTCCTGTTCCCAAGAAAGCTACGGTAACTGAGCTAAATGACTAGCACTCACTTCGGTCATCATGAAGTGCTTTGAGAGACTAGTCAAGGACCATATCACCTCCACCCTACCTGACACCCTAGACCCACTCCAATTTGCTTACCGCCCAAATAGGTCCACAGACGATGCAATCTCAACCACACTGCACACTGCCCTAACCCATCTGGACAAGAGGAATACCTATGTGAGAATGCTGTTCATCGACTACAGCTCGGCATTCAACACTATAGAACCCTCCAAGCTCGTCATCAAGCTCGAGACCCTGGGTCTCGACCCCGCCCTGTGCAACTGGGTACTGGACTTCCTGACGGGCCGCCCCCAGGTGGTGAGGGTAGGTAACAACATCTCCACCCCGCTGATCCTTAACACTGGGGCCCCACAAGGGTGCATTCTGAACCCTCCCCTGTACTCCCTGTTCACCCACGACTGCGTGGCCATGTACGCCTCCAACTCAATCATCAAGTTTGCAGACGACACTACAGTGGTAGGCTTGATTACCAACAACGACGAGACGGCCTACAGGGAGAAGGGAGAAGGTGAGGGCCGGAGTGTGGTGTCAGGAAAATAACCTCACATTCAACGTCAACAAAACAAAGGAGATGATCGTGAACTTCAGGAAACAGCAGAAGGAGCACCCCCCTATCCACATTGACGGGACAGTAGTGGAGAGGGTAGTAAGTTTTAAGTTCCTCGGCTTACACATCACGGACAAACTGAATTGGTCCACCTACACAGACAGCGTGGTGAAGAAGGCGCAGCAGCGCCTCTTCAACCTCAGGAGGCTGAAGAAATTTGGCTTGTCACCAAAAGCACTCACAAACTTCTGCAGATGCACAATCGAGAGCATCCTGTCGGGCTGTATCACCGCCTGGTACGGCAACTGCTCCGCCCACAGTCATAAGGCTGTCCAGAGGGTAGTGAGGTCTGCAAAACGCATCACCGGGGGCAAACTACCTGCCCTCCAGGACACCTACACCACCCGATGTCACAGGAAGGCCATAAAGATCATCAAGGACAACAACCACCCGAGCCACTGCCTGTTCACGCTCTCATCCAGACGGCGAGGTCAGTACAGGTGCATCAAAGCTGGGACCGAGAGACTGAAAAACAGCTTCTATCTCAAGGCCATCAGACTGTTAAACAGCCACCACTAACATTGAGTGGCTGCTGCCAACATACTGACTCAACTTCAGCCACTTCAGTAATGGAAAAATTGCTCTAAAAACGTATCACTAGCTACTTTAAACAATGCCACTTAATATAATGTTTACATACTCTACATTACTCATCTCATATGTATACCATCTACTGCCTATGCTGTTCTGTACCATCACTCATTCATATATTTTTATGTACATAGTCTTCATCCCTTTACACTTGTGTGTATAATGTAGTTGTTGTGAAATTGTTAGGTTAGATTACTCGCTGGTTATTACTGCATTGTCGGAACTAGAAACACAAGCATTTCACTACTCGCATTAACGTCTGCTAACCATGTGTATGTGACAAATAAAATGTGATTTAATTTGTTTCTAAAAGGCTCTATCACCCAGTCACCACAACCCAGTGTTGCTTCCAGAGAACTGCTGTGACAGCTCCTTGATGACAGAGGTTCAACATACAGATAGTATTTTAGGGGTTTGATCTCTATCTAGGTGGTTTTCATGTACTTTAAATGACATTTACTAAGGAACACAGAGAGAGAAAGAGAGAGAGAGAGAGAGAGCGAGTCAGAGAGAGAGTCAGAGAGAGAGTCAGAGAGAGAGTCAGAAAGAGCAGAAAGTGAGAACATTTCTACTGTCTGTGTGTGAGTCGTATCATACAGTTAGTGTACTGTACAGTGTTCCTCCCGTTGAACCAACAGTAGGTTGTGAAAAGGCTCCGTCAGTCCCCTCCCCTGCTGGCCTTTCTAGCGCTCCCTCCTCTCCCTCCTCTCCCTCCGCTCCCTCCGCTCCCTCCTCTCCCTCCGTTCCCTCCGCTCCCTCCTCTCCCTCCGCCCCTCCTCTCCCTCCGTTCCCTCCTCTCCCTCCATTCCCTCCTCTCCCTCCACTACCTCCTCTCCCTCCTCTCCCTCCTCTCCCTGCTCTCCCTCCGCTCCCTCCTCTCCCTCCTCTCCCTCCGCTCCCTCCTCTCCCTCCTCTCCCTCCTCTCCCTCCTCTCCCTCCGTTCCCTCCTCTCCCTCCTCTCCCTCCGCTCCCTCCTTTCCCTCCTCTCCCTCCGCTCCCTCCTCTCCCTCCGCTCCCTCCTCTCCCTCCTCTCCCTCCGCTCCCTCCTCTCCCTCCGCTCCCTCCTCTCCCTCTCCCTCCGCTCCCTCCGCTCCCTCCTCTCCCTCCGCTCCCTCCTCTCCCTCCGCTCCCTCCTCTCACTCCTCTCCCTCCGCTCCCTCCTCTCCCTCCGCTCCCTCCTCTCCCTCCGCTCCCTCCTCTCCCTCCTCTCCCTCCGTTCCCTCCTCTCCCTCCTCTCCCTCCGCTCCCTCCTCTCCCTCCGCCCCTCCTCTCCCTCCGTTCCCTCCTCTCCCTCCGCTCCCTCCTCTCCCTCTGCTCCCTCCTCTCCCTCCACTCCCTCGTCTCCCTCCCTCCGCTCCCTCCTCTCCCTCCTCTCCCTCCTCTCCCTCGGTTCCCTCCTCTCCCTCCACTTCCTCCTCTCCCTCCTCTACCTCCACTCCCTCCTCTCCCTCTGCTCCCTCCTCTCCCTCCTCTCCCTCCGCTCCCTCTGCTCCCTCCGCTCCCTCCTCTCCCTCCGCTCCCTCCGCTCCCTCCTCCCCCTCCTCTCCCTCCTCTTCCTCTACCTTGAAGGTCAGCAGCCGGAGAGAAGATCCTGTTCTGCTGAGTTGCCAAACGCAAAACCAGATAAAAATGTTGTGACCCAGAACTGACATCCAGAAAATAAACACAGAATGACAGGTGTCGCTACGTTTTTCGCCTCCCCCCCATGTCTTTCTTTTCCCTGCACTTCCTTTTGTTTGATGTTGATTTATAGTTTAATGTTGGTCACGTTTCAAGGTCGCTCTTAACGTGGTCAAACTAGGCCCTTGAGGAATGTCTTTGAGCACACCTGCCAGTGGAACTTGGAGCGCTACCCTCTGTGCAGCTGGCACAACTACAGATGTAGGATTTTCATTTGATCACTCTTTTTTTGCTTATCATTTTAATGCGAACGTGTAGTGTATTTGAGTCTTAAAAAAGGCTTCTAAAGTTAGCAATTTCCATTTAGAAAATTCAGATAATAATGGATTTGCTCCAACTAACAATGTATCAACCCTACAAAAATGTCCATTAGAATCCACATAATAATTCACATTTCCTGTTGCTGCAGGATTATTTTCCTGCTGTAGCAAACTGGCTCAAATTAAGATCCTACATCTGTACCCGCAGCGGAACTCCTGCTGCCTGTGAGAGGCTAAATCCAGCCCGGGGTTCCACTGAGACAAACCTCCAGACCCCCCATGGTCAACATACACACACATCCCCAGCTCTAGCTTTGTCTCATCACTTACGGTGCTGGCAGAAGTAGCTAATCTCACCACCCAGAATCTAATAAACCATGTCAAGGCTGTCACGAGAGACCATGGCATAAGTAATCAGTAGCCCCCCCCCCCCCCGCTTCTATAGCAGGGCTATTCAAATCCTACCCTATGAAGTCGGGAGTACTGCCGGTTTTCTGTTCAACCTGATAATGAATTGCACACATCTAGTGTCCCAGGTCTAAATCAGTCCCTGGTTACAGGGGGAGGATGAAAAGTAAGCAGTGGAACTGGCTTGGAGAGGGGAGAGGGGGGAAGGCAATCTCCTCCAAATTCTCCTCAAGACTGGTGCAGTGGTTTAAGTTACTGCAGCTCAATGCTAGAGGCGTCATTACAGACCAGGTTCGATTCCAGACTGCATCACAACCGGCCATGATTGGGAGTCCCATAGGGCGGCGCACAATTGGCCCAGCGTCATCCGGGATAGGGAAGGGTTTTGCCGGGGTAGGACAACATTGTAAATAAGAATTTGTTCTTAACTGACTTGCCTAGTTAAATAAAGGTTTCTAAAACTGGACAGTTTAATCTCAATCTCTTCATTCAAAGACTCAATCATGGACACTCTTACTGACAGGTGTGGCTGCTTTGTGTGATGTAATGTTGTCTCTACCTTTTTGCCCTTTGTGCTGTTGTCTGTGCCCAATCATGTTTGTACCATGTTTTGTGCTGCTACCATGTTGTGTTGCTACCATGATGTTGTTATGTTGTGTTGCTACCATGCTGTGTTGTCACGTGTTGCTGCCTAGCTATGTTGTTGTCTTAGGTCTCTCTTTATGTAGTGCTGTGTCTCTCTTGTTGTGATGTGTGTTTTGTCCTATATTTATACTGTATTTATGTTTGTATTTTTAATGCCAGGCCCCTGTCCCCGCAGGAGGTCTTTTGCCTTTTGGTAGGGCGTCATTGTTCTTAACTGACTCAAAATTATATCAATGTCGGTTAAATTCATTTAATTTCAAAATTATCCTGAGTGTTCTCATTCTCTGTCAAAATGGAAGTGGTTTAGACATTAAGACGTGCACTAGGCGTTACAACTCTGGGTGTGTTGGTATGGCTCTATTCTCATTCTCTGTCAAAATGGAAGTGGTTTAGACATTAAGACGTGCACTAGGCGTTACAACTCTGGGTGTGTTGGTATGGCTCTATTCTCATTCTCTGTCAAAATGGAAGTGGTTTAGACATTAAGACGTGCACTAGGCGTTACAACTCTGGGTGTGTTGGTATGGCTCTATTCTCATTCTCTGTCAAAATGGAAGTGGTTTAGACATTAAGACGTGCACTAGGCGTTACAACTCTGGGTGTGTTGGTATGGCTCTATTCTCATTCTCTGTCAAAATGGAAGTGGTTTAGACATTAAGACGTGCACTAGGCGTTACAACTCTGGGTGTGTTGGTATGGCTCTATCTGGACATGCATACTGATGCACAGTGCAGGCGTGCATCGTGCAGTGAGCTGTCATTCAGCCTTTAACAGAGTGTGAATGTGGGTAAGCTCATGCATGCTCATCAGTGGAATGTTTGAAAAGTGTATGTCATACAGTATGCACCACGGGAGGTTGGTGGAACCTTAATTAGGGAGGACGGGGGCTCATGGTAATGACTGGTGCGGAATCAATGGAATGGTATCAAATACATCAAACACATGGTTTCCAGGTGTCATTCCATTTGATCCGTTCCGGCCAATCCGTTCTCCCCTCAACAGTCTCCTGTGGTATGCACCATGCTTGGTCCAAAGACTGTGAGTCAAAGTGTACATTTATGTAAATTATTTACAATGATGGTGTATGTGTGTGTTCCTGACCTTGCGTGCGCTGCAGGATTTTAATCCATGACGGCGTAGTGTGTTACTAATGGTTTTCTTTGAGACTGTGGTCCCAGCTCTCTTCAGGTCATTGACCAGGTCCTGCCGTGTAGTTCTGGGCTGATCCTTCACCTTCCTCATGATCATTGATGCCCCACAAGGTGAGATCTTGCATGGAACCCCAGACCGAGGGTGATTGACCGTCATCTTGAACTTCTTCCATTTTCTAATAATTGCGCCAACAGTTGTTGCCTTCTCACCAAGCTGTTTGCCTATTGTCCTGTAGCCCATCCCAGCCTTGTGCAGGTCTACAATTGTATCCCTGATGTCCTTACACAGCTCTCTGGTCTTGGCCATTGTGGGGAGGTTGGAGTCTGTTTGATTGAGTGTGTGGACAGGTGTCTTTTATTTTTTATGTATTTTTTATTTATTTTACCTTTATTTAACCAGGTAGGCCAGTTGAGAACACCTTTATTTAACCAGGTAGGCTAGTTGAGAACACCTTTATTTAACCAGGTAGGCCAGTTGAGAACACCTTTATTTAACCAGGTAGGCCAGTTGAGAACACCTTTATTTAACCAGGTAGGCCAGTTGAGAACACCTTTATTTAACCAGGTAGGCCAGTTGAGAACACCTTTATTTAACCAGGTAGGCTAGTTGAGAACACCTTTATTTAACCAGGTAGGCAAGTTGAGAACACCTTTATTTAACCAGGTAGGCAAGTTGAGAACAAGTTCTCATTTACAATTGCGACCTGGCCAAGATAAAGCAAAGCAGTTCGACAGATAAAACGACACAGAGTTACACATGGAGTAAAAACAAACATACAGTCAATAATGCAGTATAAACAAGTCTATATACAATGTGAGCAAATGAGGTGAGAAGGGAGGTAAAGGCAAAAAAGGCCATGATGGCAAAGTAAATACAATATAGCAAGTAAAATACTGGAATGGTAGTTTTGCAATGGAAGAATGTGCAAAGTAGAAATAAAAATAATGGGGTGCAAAGGAGCAAAATAAATAAATAAATTAAAATTAAATACAGTTGGGAAAGAGGTAGTTGTTTGGGCTAAATTATAGGTGGGCTATGTACAGGTGCAGTAATCTGTGAGCTGCTCTGACAGTTGGTGCTTAAAGCTAGTGAGGGAGATAAGTGTTTCCAGTTTCAGAGATTTTTGTAGTTCGTTCCAGTCATTGGCAGCAGAGAATTGGAAGGAGAGGCGGACAAAGAAAGAATTGGTTTTGGGGGTGACTAGAGAGATATACCTGCTGGAGCGTGTGCTACAGGTGGGAGATGCTATGGTGACCAGCGAGCTGAGATAAGGGGGGACTTTACCTAGCAGGGTCTTGTAGATGACATGGAGCCAGTGGGTTTGGCGACGAGTATGAAGCGAGGGCCAGCCAACGAGAGCGTACAGGTCGCAATGGTGGGTAGTATATGGGGCTTTGGTGATAAAACGGATTGCACTGTGATAGACTGCATCCAATTTGTTGAGTAGGGTATTGGAGGCTATTTTGTAAATGACATCGCCAAAGTCGAGGATTGGTAGGATGGTCAGTTTTACAAGGGTATGTTTGGCAGCATGAGTGAAGGATGCTTTGTTGCGAAATAGGAAGCCAATTCTAGATTTAAATTTGGATTGGAGATGTTTGATATGGGTCTGGAAGGAGAGTTTACAGTCTAACCAGACACCTAAGTATTTATAGTTGTCCACGTATTCTAAGTCAGAGCCGTCCAGAGTAGTGATGTTGGACGGGCGGGCAGGTGCAGGTAGCGATCGGTTGAAGAGCATGCATTTAGTTTTACTTGTATTTAAGAGCAATTGGAGGCCACGGAAGGAGAGTTGTATGGCATTGAAGCTTGCCTGGAGGGTTGTTAACACAGTGTCCAAAGAAGGGCCGGAAGTATACAGAATGGTGTCGTCTGCGTAGAGGTGGATCAGGGACTCACCAGCAGCAAGAGCGACCTCATTGATGTATACAGAGAAGAGAGTCGGTCCAAGAATTGAACCCTGTGGCACCCCCATAGAGACTGCCAGAGGTCCGGACAGCAGACCCTCCGATTTGACACACTGAACTCTATCAGAGAAGTAGTTGGTGAACCAGGCGAGGCAATCATTTGAGAAACCAAGGCTGTCGAGTCTGCCGATGAGGATATGGTGATTGACAGAGTCGAAAGCCTTGGCCTGATCAATGAATACGGCTGCACAGTAATGTTTCTTATCGATGGCGGTTAAGATATCATTTAGGACCTTGAGCGTGGCTGAGGTGCACCCATGACCAGCTCTGAAACCAGATTGCATAGCAGAGAAGGTATGGTGAGATTCGAAATGGTCGGTAATCTGTTTGTTGACTTGGCTTTCGAAGACCTTAGAAAGGCACGGTAGGATAGATATAGGTCTGTAGCAGTTTGGGTCAAGAGTGTCCCCCCCTTTGAAGAGGGGGATGACCGCAGCTGCTTTCCAATCTTTGGGAATCTCAGACGACACGAAAGAGAGGTTGAACAGGCTAGTAATAGGGGTGGCAACAATTTCGGCAGATAATTTTAGAAAGAAAGGGTCCAGATTGTCTAGCCCGGCTGATTTGTAGGGGTCCAGATTTTGCAGCTCTTTCAGAACATCAGCTGAATGGATTTGGGAGAAGGAGAAATGGGGAAGGCTTGGGCGAGTTGCTGTTGGGGGTGCAGTGCTGTTGTCCGGGGTAGGAGTAGCCAGGTGGAAAGCATGGCCAGCCGTAGAAAAATGCTTATTGAAATTCTCAATTATGGTGGATTTATCAGTGGTGACAGTGTTTCCTATCTTCAGTGCAGTGGGCAGCTGGGAGGAGGTGTTCTTATTCTCCATGGACTTTACAGTGTCCCAGAACTTTTTTGAGTTAGTGTTGCAGGAAGCAAATTTCTGCTTGAAAAATCTAGCCTTGGCTTTTCTAACTGCCTGTGTATAATGGTTTCTAGCTTCCCTGAACAGCTGCATATCACGGGGGCTGTTCGATGCTAATGCAGAACGCCATAGGATGTTTTTGTGTTGGTTAAGGGCAGTCAGGTCTGGGGAGAACCAAGGGCTATATCTGTTCCTGGTTCTAAATTTCTTGAATGGGGCATGTTTATTTAAGATGGTTAGGAAGGCATTTAAAAAAAATATCCAGGCATCCTCTACTGACGGGATGAGATCAATATCCTTCCAGGATACCCCGGCCAGGTCGATTAGAAAGGCCTGCTCGCAGAAGTGTTTCAGGGAGCGTTTTACAGTGATGAGTGGAGGTCGTTTGACCGCTGACCCATTATGGATGCAGGCAATGAGGCAGTGATCGCTGAGATCTTGGTTGAAGACAGCAGAGGTGTATTTAGAGGGGGAGTTGGTTAGGATGATATCTATGAGGGTGCCCGTGTTTAAGGCTTTGGGGAGGTACCTGGTAGGTTCATTGATAATTTGTGTGAGATTGAGGGCATCAAGTTTAGATTGTAGGATGGCTGGGGTGTTAAGCATGTTCCAGTGTAGGTCGCCTAGCAGCACGAACTCTGAAGATAGATGGGGGGCAATCAGTTCACATATGGTGTCCAGAGCACAGCTGGGGGCAGAGGGTGGTCTATAGCAGGCGGCAACGGTGAGAGACTTGTTTTTAGAGAGGTGGATTTTTAAAAGTAGAAGTTCAAATTGTTTGGGTACAGACCTGGATAGTAGGACAGAACTCTGCAGGCTATCTTTGCAGTAGATTGCAACACCGCCCCCTTTGGCAGTTCTATCTTGTCTGAAAATGTTGTAGTTTGGAATTAAAATGTCTGAATTTTTGGTGGCCTTCCTAAGCCAGGATTCAGACACAGCTAGAACATCCGGGTTGGCAGAGTGTGCTAAAGCAGTGAATAGAACAAACTTAGGGAGGAGGCTTCTAATGTTAACATGCATGAAACCAAGGCTATTACGGTTACAGAAGTCGTCAAAAGAGAGCGCCTGGGGAATAGGAGTGGAGCTAGGCACTGCAGGGCCTGGATTCACCTCTACATCGCCAGAGGAACATAGGAGTAGAATAAGGGTACGGCTAAAAGCTATGAGAATTGGTCGTCTAGAACGTCTGGAACATAGAGTAAAAGGAGGTTTCTGGGGGCGATAAAATAGCATCAAGGTATAATGTACAGACAAATGTATGGTAGGATGTGAATACAGTGGAGGTAAACCTAGGTATTGAGTGATGAAGAGAGAGATATTGTCTCTAGAAACATCGTTGAAACCAGGAGATGTCATTGCATGTGTGGGTGGGTGGTGGAACTAATAGGTTGGATAAGGTATAGTGAGCAGGACTAGAGGCTCTACAGTGAAATAAGCCAATAAACACTAACCAGAACAGCAATGGACAAGACATATTGACATTAAGGAGAGGCATGCTTAGTCGAGTGATCAAAAGGGTCCGGTGAGTGGAGAGGTTGGTTGGTGATTTAGACAGCTAGCCAGGGCATCGGTAGCAAGCTAGCATAGGATGGAGGTCTGTTGTTAGTTATACAGGTAACGAGTTCAAACAGGTGCAGTTAATACAGGTAATGAGTGGAGAACAGGAAGGCTTCTTAAAGAAAAAATGAACAGGTCTGTGAGAGCCGGAATTCTTACTGGTTGGTAGGTGATCAAATACTCATGTCATGCAATAAAATGCAAATTAATTACTTAAAAATCATACAATGTGATTTTCTGGATTTTTGTTTTAGATTCCGTCTCTCACAGTTGAAGTGTACCTATGATACAAATTATGATACAAATGATACAAATTACAGACCTCTACATGCTAGTAGGAAGAGTAGGAAAACCTGCCAAATCGGCAGTGTATCAAATACTTGTTCTCCCCACTGTATGTACACGCACATGTTTAAACCTCTTTGTTCTGTTTCCTGTGTGTCAGGCTAGTACCCCCCCCCTCCCCATCCTCTTTTATGTTACTCTGTAGAGAGGAGTGTAGAGACGCCAGTCCTATGACAGGTGCTCTCCCTCCCGCTCCCATTTTTGCATGTGAGGATGCAGCTCTACCTCAAAGTCCTGCTTGAGCTTTTCAGGCTACTCCCTCCCTACAGAATCCTCAACCTCCAGCATTCCCTTCTCTGCCCTACAGACTCCTCAACCTCCAGCGTTCCATTCTCTACCCTAATGACTCCTCATCCTCTGGCTTTGCCTTCTCTCCCAAGGTAAAAATGTGTTGTTCTGCCCCTGAGCAACGCAGTTAGCCCACTGTTCCCCGGGTGCCGATGACGTTGATGTCGATTAAGGCAGCCCCCCACAACTCTCTGATTCAGAGGGGTTGGGTAAAATACGGAAGACACATTTCAGTTGAATAAATTCAGTTCTACAACTGACTAGGTGTCCCCCTTTCCCTTTCCTATAATCGACTCAACCTTCAGCTTTCCCTCCACATCCTCAACGTGTGGATGAGTGGTTAACCCAAATGTATCTGATGGAGCTATATGGCAGGCTCTCTACCCTCCCCCTCTGCACCAGTCCACAAGAGAGTGACAGAGGGGAAGCCCAGACATCAGTGGAGGGCAATTTTATGCTAAAGTACACCTTAACATGAAAGCACACTGCCGTGAATAATAGATTTTCACTTCTGGGACCGCAGAGTATTTTGTTTTGCAGTCAAATGTTACATGTTTTGTTTTCATTTCACATTCTATGCTTTTAAAGTGGTCCTTTCAGCAAAGGGCAAATGTGAGCTGAACTAGGTAAGGTAGTTGAGCCGCACACGCACACTCACACTCACACACATACACAGAGAGAGAGAGAGAGGTAGGGAGAGAGAGAGGTAGGGAGAGAGAGAGAGGGGTAGGGAGATAGAGAGAGAGAGAAAGAGAGAGAGAGAGAGAGGCAGGGAGAGAGAGAGCGAGAGGTAGGGAGAGAGAGGTGGGGAGAGAGAGAGCAAGGACTTTGACTTGTCTTTCTTTAATGAAGCATTCTCATTTCATTGAAACCTCACCACCCCCCCCTTAAAATAAAACACCAAAACATATCCTGTACTGCAGTACTGCATACATTTACCATATTCACCTTGCCCTTTACCCCACGATACAAAACACCACCACAATTCACAATAACCAAAACCTCACCACTTCTACAACCGTATATCCAACCCAACTTCCCCAGCTATACAGACACACCATATCTCCTGAAACATCTCCACACTTCTTATAATTTTATAGAACTCAAATTCCACCCTAAGGCACGCAGAGACCATCCCATTAAATAATAGTAAAGGGTCTGTTATCCCCCCACCTTTGACCCTGTTCCTCCTTGTTAGCCAAATAGCCAACTTTGCCTGATCAAACAGAAACTTCTACAAAACACATTTGGCCTTCTCCTTATTTGAGTACCTGTATCCCATTATAAACATCCCAACAGTAAAAACCACCCCCAATGTCTCACACAGACATTCCAACAGTAAACTCCACCCCCAACCTCTCATACAGACATTCCAACAGTAAACACCACCCCCAACCTCTCACACAGACATTCCAACAGTAAACTCCACCCCCAACCTCTCACACAGACATTCCAACAGTAAACTCCACCCCCAACCTCTCACACAGACATTCCAACAGTAAACACCACCCCCAACCTCTCACACAGACATTCCAACAGTAAACTCCACCCCCAACCTCTCACACAGACATTCCAACAGTAAACTCCACCCCCAACCTCTCACACAGACATTCCAACAGAGACATTAACGGCATTAACCGTTTGGTACTGGGGGTTTGTAGAGCTCCCTCCATACTCACCGCCCCACATACCCCCTGCCACTGATGTGTTTTCACTCCTGTTAGGCTCCAAATGTTCCTTACCTTAATGCAGAGGTTGTAGAGGGCTTTACCTCCCACCCCCTCAAAGTCCCCCAGGCTCAGTGTTAAAATCTAACAAGTCCTTCAGACCCCCTCACCAGTCCCCAGTCTCTGCTGTCACCTGCAGTGGCGGAAACATTGGTGGCCCCTCCCCCTTTAGCCGCTCAAACAACCCCCCTACTGGCTCAAACAAAAAATCCTGGACGACCTCCAGGAATCTCTCCAGCAGCCTAAGAGACGTTATTCTTGTTTGTTGTGCCAGGACTTCCGAGGTTTTCCACCCCTCCTCTCCGTGCAGTCGCAGGTCACCCTGCCTTAGTAAACGCGCTGCCATCAGTCGCCACAGCAGGGTGGCCAACCAAAACGATCTCAAAGGGATGGATGGGTTGTGGAAGATAGGCTCCTCCCACACCCACAACCCAGGCTCCACACCCCCTTCTAATGTGGGCCTTAATAGTTACCAGGCCCTCAGCACCGCAGAGTAAAAGTCTAAGAGACCAGCTTCATGAGGAACAGCTGCCGGTCCAACCCTAATCCACCAGATCTCCTCAGCAGTGCATATGCTGGTTCCCTCCAGCCAACATCAGTATGGTACAGAAGTCTCTGCACTGCCTTTAGTCAGAAAGCAGCCACCCTGCTCTCCAGTTACACCAGGCCCTGTCCTCCTTCATGGTCGACATGGACAACACTGCCGCCTTCAGCCAGTGATGGCCGGACCAGAACAATTCCACCAGATTACGTTGCTGGTCTGTGAGCAGATTGGCAGGGGGGTTGACAGCCAGGACAGCCAGTTTATGCCACAGGGAGGATGCCACCAGGTTGTTGATTATCAGCACCCTCCCTCTATATGACACTTGGGACAGGAGCCACCTCCATCTGGCCAGTCTTGACACCACTGCCTGTGACAGCCACTCCCAGTTCTTCCTGACCCACCTCTCCGAGCCCCGAAATGTTAAGCCCTTCACAACCCCACTACAAATCCCTGGAAGCAGAGGAGGGCCTTATCCCCCCAATCTCCACACAACAGAGCTTTGCTCTTACCCCAGTTTACCTTAGCTGACAAAGCTCCCTCGTACACCTTTGGACTAGTCTCTAGTGCCTGCATATCCTGACCATCACTGACCATCACAGAAACGTCATCTGCATATGCTGGAAATGACAAAGTCAACAAACCCATGCCTGTCCAGCACACTCCCTGCAGTCTCCTGTGTATCAGGCCCAAAAAATACTCAATGGCTCGAGTACAGTATATAACTGCCCCGATAGAGGGCATCCTTGTCTAATGCCCCATCTCACCCAAACTGGTCCCCCCTCCCAACTTGACCATACATGACGCCCCAGTATACAACATCTTCACACAGGTCAAAAACCTTTCCCCAAACCCAAAACATACATCATATTAACTTCTTACGGGTAATGTCCCATCTCGACAACTTCCGGTGAAATTGAAGAGCACGAAATTCAAATTACAGAAATATTAATATTTAACATTCATTAAAATACAAGTGTCATACATCAAAATAAAGCTTAACTTCTTGTCAATCCAGCTCCTGTGTCAGGTTTAAAAAAGGCTTTACAGCAAAAGCACACCATGCGATTATATGAGGACAGCGCCCAGCATACAAAAGCATGAAAAACATTTTTCAAACAGGCAGGTGCCTGTCAGAAATAGCTAAATAATAAATTACCTTTGAAGATCTTCTGTTGGCACTCCAAAAGGTCCTTTTGTTCGATAAAGTCCTCATTTATTTCTCCCAAAACTCAGTTAAGCCAAAGGAGTAGGAGCTGTTAGAGTCCATCTCCTTGAGCATAGAGAACCTAGCTCTTAACAAGTGCTCCCTTTGCTTTAACCTGGAAAAAACTGCCCAGACCCCTACGTAATTCAGGTAAATTAGCCTGGAGGTCTATATTGCCTTGCCCCACCATTTCTACCTCCATCTCACCAATACAACACTTGAGTTCCCCCAATACTCTCCTAGCCTCTGAGGATGAGAGAGCTGTATACTACTGACAGAAGAGCCGAACTTTCCCCAGATCGCACCATTGACTCAGAGACTCAGACGACTCTCTATGCTGCCCCCACCTTTCCCAGAACATCTGGAAACATGAACAAAAAGTGGCATCTTGTAAGAGCTTTACATTAAACTTCCAATAGGATGCATGCCGAGGCCCTGGTGAAATTGACAGCCGAGCCATGGTCATGTGATGATCTGAAAAAGCCACCGGGAGAATGGTAGCGCCCAACAGCCTATTGCTCTGATTGCTGAACATGTAAAAACGATCAAGCCAGTCTGCACTCACCTTAGCCCCAAAAAGCTTCACTCTTGTATACTGTCTTGTGTCAGGATGTTTAGTTCTCCAAACATCCACTAGGTTGAACTGATTAATGATGTCCCTTAACACTCCCATTGACCCTGAATGAGGCTTTTCCCCATTTCAGTCTTTCGTAAATTCCATTGTACAGTTCCAGTCCCCGCCGACCACCAGTCTGCTCAGGCGCTACCTGTCTAAGACACCCAAATAGAACCCCACTCTCTCTCCCTGTGTTAGGAGCATACACATTTATAAAGACAAAACCCATGTAGTAAATTTCTGCTTTTATAACAAGCAGCCCACCCCCACACACCTCCTTTGAGGAACACGTTTTTACAGATAGACACGGTATGAAAAGGACTGCCACGCCTGCGCTATAATTTGTACCATAGCTCAACGCTCTTGCATCCTTTCCATCAGGGCCCCTTATCAACTTCATTCACCACATCACTATGCGTCTCCTGCAGAAACAACACCTGTACTTTTTTGGGGCCTACATATTCACCCAACGCACTACCCTTTCCCGCATCTCGGGCACCATTTATATTAGGTAAGCCTACCCAAAGAGTCTCCCATAAGAAGTGGGAGAAAAGCCAGCAAAGAAAGAGACAATTATCAAAGCTCAAAGCCACAGTCAGAAAGAAACTATACATCTAAACAGCATCTGAAGGTAGACCTTTACGCACTGCTGTGACCCACTTCCTCAACCTAAACCATTTCCTGGGTGAGAGGACACCATGCCCCTCATTTTTCATAGCATGTTGTACTGATCTTATAAACTTTCTCAGATCATAAAAAAAGCCTCAGGATTAACTTTTTCCCTCTTGGTCTTATTCAGAATTCTTGTCAATTCACACACAGTGTACTTTGCCCCCTCTTCTTGACTGGCTGGCAGCTCCGGACCCATTGAGGAGGAGTCTGGGGGGAAAAAGCTTCCTCATCATCCTCTCTCTCATCTACACCACCATCCATAACATTACCCAGCCTCATCTACACCACCATCCATAACCTGACTAGGCCCAGCCTCATCTACACCACCTTCCATAACCTGACTAGGCCCAGCCTCATCTACACCACCATCCATAACATGACACTACCCAGCCTCAGCTACACCACCATCCATAACATGACAAGGCCCAGCCTCATCTACACCACCATCTCTGGTATGACTAGGCCCAGCCTCTGCTGACTGTGTCTCATTGCCCCCTGCACATTGACCTCGATTTCCCCCACTAGCGTGTGTACCCTCAACTTGTCTACGGCCTTTATGTGGGCAGGCAAACCCCTTATGCCTCAAATCCCCACACTCAAAACACTGTAGACGATCTGTGCTGACAAACTCTGCGTAGAGCCCCTCTCCATGCCTCACTTTTAAAATGCACATTTATCTGTTGCTCATTGTTATTCAGAAACATGACCACTTGCCTCCGGAACGAAACAACGTGCTTAACGCCATCTGCCTGAAAACCTGCCCGACACAAAAACCACTAGCAAACTTACCAAAAAGACTCAGATCTTTCCTGATTTGATCATCCGTAATAAATGGAGGCAAATTTGTGATTACCATCCTGGTTAAAGGGGTAGAAAGAGGCAAAATTGGCACCAAAACACCTTTTACAAATATTCCATTAGCAATGAGCCAACCATCCAAATTTGCTCTTTTGATGAACACAACCACAGCTTTATTCATTCTGGAAGCGGAATGTATGAATTCAACTCCTACCTGTTCACTGACCACGAGTAGAACCTCCTCCACCTAACTCCATTCTCAGGAACACACCTGAATCAATGCCATAATGACAGTGTCTACTCCGTGCTAGGCTGAGAAGCCATCGCGCACACCACACCTTCCAATCCCCAGGAAACTAAAACTCTGTCCTCTTCCACCTAAACTCTGACAAAAAACAGTGGATACCATTAAAACAAATAGTGCATTAACCCTCCACCATAGAAAATAAAAATAGACAGAATCAAGAATCTACACCAAACACTACAACTCAAAAATAACTCTGAGCATGCACCGCAAGAGAGAGAGAGAGCGAGAGAGAAGGTGGCTGACTGCAGGTAGCGTGGGGACAGAGACCCCCCACATCGATGCTGCAAGACCAAAGCCACGGAAGGATTAGACGTCTTCTCTGCTTGGCTGGAGTCAATTCAATTTCAATTTAAGGGGCTTTATTGGCATGGGAAACATATGTTAACATTGCCAAAGCAAGTGAAATAGATAATAAACAGAAGTGAAATAAACAATAAAAATGAACAGCAAGCATTACACTCACAAAAGTTCCAAAAGAGTAAAGACATTACAGATGTCATATTATGTCTATATACAGTGTTATAATGATGTGCAAATCGTTAAAGTGCTAATGGGAAAATAAATGAACATAAAAATGTGTGGTATTTAGAGTGGTGTTTGTTCTTCACTGGTTTCCCTTTTCTTGCTGCTGTGATGGCACACTGTGGTATTTTATCCAGTAGATATGGGAGTTTACCAAAATGTTATTTGTTTTTGAATTCTTTATGGGTCTGTGTAATCTGAGGGAAATATGTGTCTCTAATATGGTCATACATTTGGCAGTAGGTTAGGAAGTGCAGCTCAGTTTCCAACTCATTTTGTGTGCAGTGTTCACATAGCCTGTCTTCTGTGGCCTTTCTCAATAGCAAGGCTATGCTCACTGAGTCTGTACATAGTCAAAGCTTTCCTTAACTTTGGGTCAGTCACAGTGGTCAAGTATTCTGCCACTGTGTACTCTCACTTAGGGCCAAATAGCATTGTAGTTTGCTCAGATTTTTGTAAATGCTTTCCAATGTGTCAAGTAATTATCTTTTTGTTTTCTCATGATTTGGTTAGATCTAATTGTGCTGCTGTCCTGGGGCTCTGTGGGGTCTGTTTGTGTTTGTGAACAGAGCCCCAGGACCAGCTTGCTTAGGGGACTCTTCTCCAGGTTAATCTTTCAGTGGATGATGACTTTGTAAAGGAAGGTTTGGGAATTGCTTCCTTTTAGGTGGTTGTAGAATTTAATTTAATTATTAACGCCTCTTTTCTGGATTTTGATAATTAGCGGGTATCGGCCTGAATATGCTCTGCATGCATTATTTGGTGTTTTCGTTGTACAGAGAGAATATGTTTGCATAATTCTGCAGGCAGAGTCTCAATTTGGTGTTTGTCCCATACTGTGAATTATTGGTTGGTGAGCGGACCCCAGACCTCACATTCTTAAAGGGGGCTCTACCTGATTCAATTATTTCAAGCCAGATCCTAATTGGTATGTTGCATTTTATCTACCTTTTGATGGCATAGGAGGCCCTCCTTGCCTTGTCTCTCAGATCGTTCACAGCTTTGTGGAAGTTACCTGTGGCACTGATGTTTAGGCCGAGGTATGTATAGTTTTTTGTGTGCTTTATGGCAACGGTGTCTAGATGGAATTCGTATTTCTGGTCCTTGCAATTGGGCCTTTTTTGGAACACCATTATTTTGGTCTTACTGAGATTTATTGTCAGGGCCCAGGTCTGACATACGCTGTGCAGAAGATCTAGATACTTCTGTAGGCCCTCCTTGTTAGGAGGGCCCGGTGGAAAGAAATGTGTGTTTTTTTGCCAATATTAACTGCACATTTGTTGTTTGTGTACATAGTTTTGATACTGTTGTGTGTTTTTCCTCCAACACCACTTTCCATCAGTTTGTATAGCAGACCCTCATGCCAAATTGAGTCGTAAGCTATTTTTAAATCAACAAAGCATGAGAAGACTTTGCCTTTGTTTTGGTTTGTTTGTTTGTCAACTAGGGTGTACAGGGTGAATACGTGGTCTCTCGTACGGTAATTTGGTAAAAAGCTAATTTCACATTTGCTTAGTACATTGTTTTCACTGAGGAAAGGTATGCGTCTGCTGTTAATGACTTAGCAGAGGATTTTCCCAAGTTTGCTGTTGAAACACAGCAGAGGATTATCCCACGGTTGTTATTGGTGCCAAATTTGTCTCCACTTTTGTGGATTGGGGTGATCAGTCCTTGGTTCCAAATATTTGGGAAGATGCCAGTAGAGGATGAAGTTAAAGAGTTTAAGTATTGCCAATTGGAATTAGTGGTCTGTATATTTTATCATTTAATTTAGGATACCATCAACACCGCAGGCCTATTTGGGTTGGAGGGTTTGTATTTTGTCCTGTAGTTCAGTCAATGTAGTAGGAGAATCCAGTGCGTTCTGGAAGTATTTAATCATTGATTGTAAGATTTGAATTTGATCATGTATATGTTTTTGCTGTTTGTTATTTGTTATGGAGCCAAAAACATTGTAGAAGTGGTTTAACATACACCTCAGTTTTGGATAGATGACTCTTCATATTGTTGTTTGTTTGGAGTATAAAAAATGTTCTGTCACGATCGCTGTTATCGTGGAAATGACTGGACCAACGTGCAGCATGGTGAGCGTACATTTCTTTTACTTGATAAATGCCGCCAACAAAACAAAGAAACGACCGTGAAGCTTACTTAGGCTATAATGCCACTAACAAAGACAACTACGCACAAATACAAAAGGAAAAAAGGCTGCCCAAGTATGATTCTCAATCAGAGACAACGATAGACAGCTGTCCCTGATTGAGAACCATACTCGTCCAAAACATAGAAACAAAGAACATAGAGTTTCCCACCCAAGTCACACCCTGACCAACCAAACATAGAGAATAAAAAACGATCTCTACGGTCAGGGCGTGAAATTTTCCCAGAAGTGGTTAGATTCTATGGATTACCTTGAGATGATTTCTGATATGCTGTTCCTTCTTTTTCCGTAGTGTATTTCTGTATTGTTTTAGTGATTCACCATAGTGAAGGCGTAAGCACAGGTTTTCTGGGTCTCTATATTTTTGGTTGGATGGGTTTCTCAATTTCTTTCTTAGGTTTTTGCACACCAGCAGGTGTATCTCACTGATCATCCCTAAAGCCAACACCTCATTCGGCCGCCTTTCGTTCCAGTACTCTGCTGCCTGTGACTGGAACGAATTGCAAAAATCGCTGAAGTTGGAGACTTTTATCTCACTCACCAACTTCAAACATCAGCTATCTGAGCAGCTAACCGATCGCTGCAGCTGTACATAGTCTATTGGTAAATAGCCCACCCTTCTTCACCTACCTCATCCCCATACTGTTTTTATTTATTTACTTTTCTGCTATTTTGCACACCAATATCTCTACCTGTACATGACCATCTGATCATTCATCACTCCAGTGTTAATCTGCAAAATTGTAATTATTTGCCTACCTCCTCATGCCTTTTGCACACATTGTATATAGACTCCCCCTTTGTTTTCTACTGTGTTATTGACTTGTTAATTGTTTACTCCATGTGTAACTCTTTGTTGTCTGCTCACACTGCTATGCTTTATCTTGGCCAGGTTGCAGTTGCAAATGAGAACTTGTTCTCAACTAGCCTACCTGGTTAAATAAAGGTTAAATAAAATAAAAAATAAAAAGGTTTTTGCATTCTTCCTCAAACCATTTGTCATTGTTTTTGCCATTGTCTTAGGTTGTCCACTTTACATTTTTAGATTTGATAGGGAAGCTGCGAGGTCGAATATACTGGTTTGGCTTTCTACTGCCAAGTTTCCTTTGGATTTCATACTTCATGATCGAGCATTGCTCTGTTCAAGTAGGTTTAATAGGTCTGATATGGGGGGGCCTATATAGCGTGTGGCCAGAGTTTTCTTAGGGTAGTATTAACTGGTTGGGGTGTGGCTGGTGATGCTGGTGATGCTGTGGTCTGGGTGCTGGGTGTAGGTCCTCTTGGCATGGGTTCTCTCGGTGCAGGTCCTTCGGGAGGGGCTTTTGCAGGTGTTGGATGGTGTCTTGCTGATCTGGGCATGGTGTCCATTGCTCTTTTGCACCTGTGTGAGGTGCTGGGGCTATGGTTGAGGGTGACGTCCTTCAGGGTCCTGCAAAAGTTGGGATTGCTGCCTTGAAGAGGTGGACCTGGTCATAAAGGCTGTACAAGTCCAGAATAGAGTGTGGTCCAGGTAAACATTAGGTTTTGAGGCACAGTCTTGCAAAATGCTTGCATTCATCTGCTGTATGGTGGCAGGGTAAAAGTATTTTCATGGTAGCAGTGTGGAGATAACCACTACTGCATTGGGGAAAGTGGAAGATGCTTTTTCAGTCACTCCCTTGAGTGCTGTGGCCACCCTTTCCTGCTGGGCCCTCAGGTCATTTGTGCCCGTGTGAATTATGATGTGGCTGAGGGAGCCTAGTCTGTATTCTGACAACTGCTCCCGGGCATGCCTAGTGTTGGCATCGGAGTTTAGCCACTTTGTGTTTGGGAAAAAGTTTATTCTCTTGAATGTATTTACCATTTGAGGAGTACAATCTCTGGCATTTGTGAGTCCTCAGTGGGGGTTGTCAGGAGGGCTATCAGGAGAGCTGACAGGAGGGCTGTGAGGAGGGGGTGGAGTCTGTTGGGTTGGTGGGTCCTGTGTTGTCTGTCCCATTGTGGTGTTGAGGTTGTGGTCCAGGTCTGAGGTGGGCTGTTCTGCTGGCTTCTCTGGGGGAGTGTCCTCCTCTCTGTCACACCTCAGCTTTCTGAACTCGTCCTTCAGTGTCATGTGTACCACTTTAAGTTCTCTCACCTCAGCCATCTCTCTCAGACAGCCGTGCATCTCCACCTTCTGCCCTCTGGGTCTTGTTGTGGGGGTGTTGCTGTGCTGGTCTGATTTGTGGGTTTGTTCTATCTGGATTGTGTGGACTAGCTCTCTGAGCTCCACCATGTCTCCACTACAGGAACAAGATCATCAACATGTATCGATCACATTTTTAATAGTGCTGCAGAACTTTGTTCTAAAGCTGTGTCCGTACCCATTGGATGCAGTGATCACAATATAGTGGCTATATCCAGGAAAGCCAAAGTTCCAACAGCTGGGCCTAAAAGAGTGTATAAGAGATCATACAAAATATTTTGCTGTGACTCTTATGTGGATGATGTTAAAAATATTTGTTGGTCTGATGTGATTAATGAGGAGCATCCAGATGCTGCACTTGCTTCTTCCAATTATTGATAAACATGCACCTGTTAAGAAACTGACTGTTAGAACTGTTAAGGCTCCATGGATTGATGAGGACTTGAAAAACGGTATGGTTGAAAAAGATGGGACAAAAGGAGTGGCTAATATGTCTGGCTGTACATCTGACTGGCTGACTTATTGCAAATTGAGAAATTATGTGACTAAACTCAACAACAACAAGAATAAACTTTATTATGAAGCCAAGATCAATATATGAATATATAAATATATAAAGAATGATGGAAAAATACTTTAAATGAAATTATGGGCAGAAAGCCAAATTCAACTCCATCTTTCATCGAATCAGATGGCTTATTCAACACAAAACCATTTGATGTTGCCAATTATTTTAATGATTATTTCATTGGCAAAGTGGGAAAACTTGGGCAGGAAACGCCCATGACAAATAGTGAGCAATTATATTCATGCATAAAAAAACAAATGGCGAAAGAGAAGCAGTGCAAGTTTGAATTTTGTAAAGCTAGTGTGGAAGAGATGGAAAAATTATTGTTAACGATTAATAATGACAAACCTCCTGGCATTGACAACTTAGATGGAAAGCTACTGAGGGTGGTGGCTGACTATATAGCCACACCTATCTGTCATATGTTTAATCTGAGCCTAGAGGAAAGTCTTTGTCCTCAGGCCTGGAGGGAAGCCAAAGTAATTCCTCTACCCAAGAGTGGTAAAGCGGCCTTTACTGGTTCTGACAGCAGACCTATCAGCTTGCTACCAGCTCTTAGTAAACTGTTGGAAAAAATTGTGTTTGACCAAATACAATGCTATTTCTCTGTAAACAAATTAACAACAAACTTTCAGCATGCTTATATTGAAGGGCACTCAACATGTACTGCACTGACACAAATGACTGATGATTGGTTGAAAGACATTGATAATAAGAAGATTGTGGGAGCTGTACTGTTAGATTTCAGTGTAGCCTTTGATATTATTGACCATAACATGGTCAATAATGGTCAATAATATCAATAACATTGACCAAAACTGAAGTGCTATGGCTTTCAACCTCTGCCGTATTGTGCATTCGGAGCTATCTATCTAATAGAACTCAAAGGGTTTTCTTTAATGGAAGTGTCTCCAATGTCAAACATCTAAAGTGTGGTGTACCGCAGGGCAGGTCTCTAGGCCCTCTACTCTTTTCTATTTTTACCAATGACCTGCCACTGGCATTAAACAAAGCATGTGTGTCCATGTATGCTGATTATTCAAACATATACACATCAGCAACCACAGCTAATGAATTAACTGAAACCCTTAACAAAGAGTTGCAGTCTGTTTTGGAATTGTGGCCAGTAATAAACTAGTCCTGAACATCTCTAAAACTAAGAGCATTGTATTTGGTACAAATCATTCCTTTAGTGCTAGGCCTCAGCTGAATCTGGAAATGAATGGTGTGGCTGTTCAACAAGTTGAGGAGACAAAATTACTTGGATTACCTTATATTGTAAACTGTCATAGTTAAACATATAGATTCAATGTTTGCAAAGATGGAGAGAGGTCTAGCCGTGATAAAGAAATGCTCCGCTTTTTTGACACCACACTCCAAAAAGCATGTTCTGCAGGCTCTAGTTTTGTCTAATCTTGATTTATCGTCCAGTCATGTGGTCCAGTGCGACAAGGAAAGACCTAGTTAAGCTGCAGCTGGTCCAGAACAGAGCGGCACGTTTTGCTCTTAATTGTAATCAGAGGGCTGATATAAATACTATGCCGGTCTCTCTTGGCTAAGAGTTGTGGAGAGACTGACTGCATCACGTTTTCTTTTTATAAGAAACATTAACATTAATGTGTTGAAAATTGTTCGCATAGTCAACTTACACACAGCTCTGACACACACACTTTCCCACCAGAATGCCACCAGGGGTCTTTTCATAGTCTCCAAATCCAAACAAACAAATTCAAAAAATAGTAGAGCCCTTATTGCATGGAACTTCCTTCCATCTCATATTTCTCAAATAAACAGCAAAACTGGTTTCAAAAAATAGATAAAGCAACACCTCGCGGCACAACTATTTGACCTCGAAGGTTTGTGTGTATGCATTGATATGTAGGCTACATGTCTTTTTAAAAATGTATGTAATTCTGCCCTTGAGCTTGTTCTTATTTAATGATGTTCTGTAATATTTCATTCTATATTATGTTTTGTGTGGACACCAGGAAGAGTAGCTGCTGCTTTTGCAACAGCTAATGGGGATCCTAATAAAATACCACATCTATATTTCTCTCTCAATTCAATTTAATTCAATTCAAGGGGGTTTATTGGCATGGGAAACATATGTTAACATTGCCAAAGCAAGTGGAGTAGGTAATATAAAAAAGTGAAATAAACAATAAAAACGAGCAGTAAGCATTACACTCACAGAAGTTCCAAAAAAATAAAGATATTCAGAAATGTCATATTATGTGTATATACAGTGTTGTAACGATGTACAAATGGTTAGTATCTCTCTCGCTCTCTCTCTCGAACACTTTTTTTTCTCCCTATCTCTTTCCCTCTCTCTCTCTCTTTCTCTCACATTCTCCCTCTCTTTCCCTCTCTTTCCACCACTTTCCCCCACTTTCCCTCACTTTCTCTCACTTTCCCTCTTTCCCTCTCTCTCTTTCCCCCTCTTTCCCTCTCTCTTTCTTTCTCTCTCTTTCTTTCTCTCTCTCTCTCTTTCCCCCTCTTTCTCTCTCTCTCTCTCTCTCTCTCTCTCTCTCTCTCTCTCTCTCTCTCTCTCTCTCTCTCTCTGTCTCTCTCTCTCTCTCGTTCCCCCTCTTTCCCTCTCTCTTTCTTTCTCTCTCTTTCTTTCTCTCCCTCTTTCCCTCTCTCTCGCTCTCTCTCTCTCTCTCTCTCTCTTTCCCCCCCCTTTCTCTCTCTCTCTTGCTCTCTCTCTCTTTTATTTCATTTTTTATTTTCTATGGCGGAGGGTTAATGACCTATTTGTTTTAGCGGTATCCACTTGTTTTTTAAAGTAATGGTGGAAGTCGAAAGAGTTTTAGTTTCTTTGGGTTTTGGAAGGTATGCGAATGCTTCTCAGCCTAGGAGACACTGTCGTTATGGATTGAACAAAGCTGTGGTTGTGTTCATCAAAAGAGCAAATTTGGATGGTAGGCTCATTGCTAGTGGAATATTTGTAAGGGGTGTGCTGGTGCCAATTTCCCCTCTTTCTACCTCTTTAACCAGGATGGTAATCACACATTTGCCTCCATTTATTACGGATGATCAAATCAGGAAAGATCTGAGTCTTTTTGGTAAGTTTGCTAGTGGTTTTTGTGTCGGCAGGTTTTCAGGCAGATGGCGTTAAGCACGTTGTTTCATTCCGGGGGCAAGTGTTTATGTTTCTGAACAACAGTGAGCAACAGATAAATGTGCATTTTAAAGTGAGGCATGGGAGGGGCTCTACGCAGGGTTTTCCAGCACAGATAGTCTACAGTGTTTTGAGTGTGGGGATTTGGTGCAGAAGAGCTTTGCGTGCCCACATAAAGGCCATAGACAAGGTGAGGGTACACGCACCAGTGGGGGAAATCAAGGTCAACGTGCAGGGGCAATGAGACGCAGGCAGCAGAGGCTGGGCCTAGTCATGCCAGTGATGGTGGTGTAGATGAGGCTGGTCCTTGTCAGGCTAGAGATGGTGGTGTAGCAGAGGCTGGGCCTAGTCATGTTACGGATGGTGGTGTAGCTGAGGCTGGGTAGTGTCATGTTATGGATGGTGGTGTAGATGAGGCTGAGTCTAGTCAGGTTATGGATGGTGGTGTAGCTGAGGCTGGGTAGTGTCATGTTATGGATGGTGGTGGAGATGAGGCTGGGTCTAGTCAGGTTATGGATGGTGGTGTAGATGAGGCTGAGTCTAGTCAGGTTATGGATAGTGGTGTAGATGAGGCTGGGTAGTGTCATGTTATGGATGGTGGTGGAGATGAGGCTGGGTAGTGTCATGTTATGGATGGTGGTGGAGATGAGGCTGGGTAGTGTCATGTTATGGATAGTGGTGTAGATGAGGCTGAGTCTAGTCAGGTTATGGATGGTGGTGTAGCTGAGGCTGGGTAGTGTCATGTTATGGATGGTGGTGGAGATGAGGCTGGGCCTAGTCAGGTTATGGATGGTGGTGTAGCTGAGGCTGAGTCTAGTCAGGTTATGGATAGTGGTGTAGATGAGGCTGAGTCTAGTCAGGTTATGGATAGTGGTGTAGATGAGGCTGAGTCTAGTCAGGTTATGGATGGTGGTGTAGCTGAGGCTGAGTCTAGTCAGGTTATGGATGGTGGTGTAGATGAGGCTGGGTAGTGTCATGTTATGGATGGTGGTGTAGATGAGGCTGAGTCTAGTCAGGTTATGGATGGTGGTGTAGATGAGGCTGAGTCTAGTCAGGTTATGCTAGTGGATGAGGAGAGTATAGTGGGGAAGTGTAAGAGACTAGGGGGGAGGAGGGTGTCAAGAGGAAAAGGAAAATGGGGGAGAAGAAATGAGGTGGGAGGGGAGAGGCACCAAGGAACCTTTGCCTGGTGGGGTGGGGGAGGCAGGGCAGGTGGTCAGGACGGGAGACAGAGATGAGGAGGAGGAAAGTGAGTCTAAGGAAGAGGATGATGAGGAGGCCTTTTTTCAGACTCCTCTGCAATGGGTCCAGAGCTGACAGCCTGTCAAGCAGAGGGGTCAAAGTCCACGGTGAGGGGAAACTGACAAGGTTCCCGAATGAGACCACGGGGAAAAAAGTTAATCTTGAGGCATTTCTTTCTGATCCGAGAAAGTTTGTAAGATCAGTACAACATGCTATGAAAAATGAGGGACATGGTGTTCTCTCACCCAGGAAAAGGTTTAGGTTGAGGAAGTGGGTCACAGCAGTGCGTAAAGGTTTATCTTCAGACATTGTTTAGATGAATAGTTTCTTTCTGGCACCGTGGTTTTTTGAGATTTGCTATTGGTCTCTTTTTTTGCTAGGTTTTCTCCCACCTCTTATGGAGACTCTTTGGGTCGCTTCATATAAATGGCACCAGAGATGTGGGAAAGGGGACTGTGTTGGGTGAATATGTAAAACCCCAAAAAAGTACAGGTGTTGTTTCTGCAGGAGACGCATAGTGATGTGGTGAATGAAGTCGATTGGGGGCTCAGCTGGAAAATGGCAGGTGTTGTTTCTGCAGGAGATGCATAGTGATGTGGTGAATGAAGTCGATTGGGGGCTTTGGTGGAAAAGGGCAGGTGTTGTTTCTGCAGGAGATGCATAGTGATGTGGTGAATGAAGTCGATTGGGGGCTCAGATGGAAAAGGGCAGGTGTTGTTTCTGCAGGACACGCAGAGTGATGTGGTGAATGAAGTCGATTGGGGGCTCAGATGGAAAAGGGCAGGTGTTGTTTCTGCAGGAGACGCATAGTGATGTGGTGAATGAAGTCGATTGGGGGCTCAGATGGAAAAGGGCAGGTGTTGTTTCTGCAGGAGACGCAGAGTGATGTGGTGAATGAAGTCGATTGGGGGCTCAGATGGAAAAGGGCAGGTGTTGTTTCTGCAGGAGACGCATAGTGATGTGGTGAATGAAGTCGATTGGGGGCTCAGATGGAAAAGGGCAGGTGTTGTTTCTGCAGGAGACGCATAGTGATGTGGTGAATGAAGTCGATTGGGGGCTCAGATGGAAAAAGGCAGGTGTTGTTTCTGCAGGAGACGCATAGTGATGTGGTGAATGAAGTCGATTGGGGGCTCAGATGGAAAAGGGCAGGTGTTGTTTCTGCAGGAGACGCATAGTGATGTGGTGAATGAAGTCGATTGGGGGCTCAGATGGAAAAGGGCAGGTGTTGTTTCTGCAGGAGACGCATAGTGATGTGGTGAATGAAGTCGATTGGGGGCTCAGATGGAAAAGGGCAGGTGTTGTTTCTGCAGGAGACGCATAGTGATGTGGTGAATGAAGTTGATTGGGGGCTCAGATGGAAAAGGGCAGGTGTTGTTTCTGCAGGAGACGCAGAGTGATGTGGTGAATGAAGTCGATTGGGGGCTCAGATGGAAAAGGGCAGGTGTTGTTTCTGCAGGAGACGCATAGTGATGTGGTGAATGAAGTCGATTGGGGGCTCAGATGGAAAAGGGCAGGTGTTGTTTCTGCAGGAGACGCATAGTGATGTGGTGAATGAAGTCGATTGGGGGCTCAGATGGAAAAGGGCAGGAGTTGTTTCTGCAGGAGACGCATAGTGATGTGGTGAATGAAGTCGATTGGGGGCTCAGATGGAAAAGGGCAGGTGTTGTTTCTGCAGGAGATGCATAGTGATGTGGTGAATGAAGTAGATTGGGGGCTCAGATGGAAAAGGGCAGGTGTTGTTTCTGCAGGAGACGCATAGTGATGTGGTGAATGAAGTCGATTGGGGGCTCAGATGGAAAAGGGCAGGTGTTGTTTCTGCAGGAGACGCATAGTGATGTGGTGAATGAAGTCGATTGGGGGCTCAGATGGAAAAGGGCAGGTGTTGTTTCTGCAGGAGACGCAGAGTGATGTGGTGAATGAAGTCGATTGGGGGCTCAGATGGAAAAGGGCAGGTGTTGTTTCTGCAGGAGACGCAGAGTGATGTGGTGAATGAAGTCGATTGGGGGCTCAGATGGAAAAGGGCAGGTGTTGTTTCTGCAGGAGACACATAGTAATGTGGTGAATGAAGTCGATTGGGGGCTCAGATGGAAAGGATGCAAGTGAGTTGAGCCATGGGACAAATTATAGTGCAGGGGTGGCAGTCCTTTTTGTACCGAGTCTGTCTGTAAAAATGAGTTCCTCAAAGGAGGTGTGTAAAGGTAGGCTGCTTGTTGTTAAAGCAGAAAACAACAACATGGGTTTTGTCTTTATAAATGTGTATGCTCCTAACACAGGGAGAGAGAGTGGGGTTCTATTTGGGTGTCTTAGACAGGTAGCACCTGAGCAGACTGGTGGTCGGCGGGGACTGGAACTGTACAATGGAATTTACGAAAGACTGAAATGGGGAAAAGCCTCATTCAGGGTCAATGGGAGTGTTAAGGGACATCATTAATCAGTTCAACCTAGTGGATGTTTGGAGAACTAAACATCCTGACACAAGACAGTATACAAAGGTGAAGGTTTTTGGGGCTAGGGTGAGTGCAGACTGGCTTGATCATTTTTACATGTCCAGCAATCAGAGCAATAGGCTGTTGGGCGCTACCATTCTCCCGGTGGGTTTTTCAGATCATCACATGACCATGGCTCGGCTGTCAATTTCACCAGGGCCTCGGCATGCATCCTATTGGAAGTTTAATGTAAAGCTCTTACAAGATGCCACTTTTTGATCATGTTTCCAGATTTTCTGGGAAAGGAGGGGGCAGCAAAATGAGTAGTATGTGTCTCTGAGTCAGTGGTGGGATCTGGGGAAAGTTCGGCTTTTCTGTCAGTAGTAAACAGCTCTCTCATCCTTAGAGGCTAGGAGAGTATTGGAGGAACTCAAGTGTCGTATTAGTGAGATGGCGGTAGAGATGGTGTGGCAAGGCAATGTAGTCCTCCAGGCTAATTTAGCTGAATTACGTAGAGACCTGGGTCATTTTTTCCAGGTGAAAGCAAAGGGAGCACTTGTTAAGAGCTAGGTTCTCCATGCTCAAGGAGATGGATGCTCTCAGCTCCTTCTGCTTTGGTTTGGAAAGACAGAGTGGTGAAGCAAAGGGTATGAAATGTCTATAGTTGTCTTATGGGCGAGTGACCTCTGTGGTGGGGGAGATGCGGGAGCGGACTGTGGAGTTTTATACTGAGTTGTACAGGGTAGAACTGTGTGATCCTGTGTGTGCTCAGGTCTTGTTTGCAGAACTCCCTAAGCTCTCTCTGGCACAAAGAGATGAAATTGACATTCCTCTGTTGTCCCATGAACTTGCCGAGGCCGTAACCCAGATTTCACCCGGCCGTACACCGTGTGTTTATGGACTCCCAGTTGAGTTTTATAAAAGATTCTGGGGAATAATTGGACTGTACTTCTTTTGCGTGTTGCTTGTTGCGTGAATGTGTTGGGGTTGGTGAGTTGCCAATGAGCTGCCGTCGGGCGGCTCTGATTCTCCTGCCCAAAAAAGTGGACTTGTGTGAGCTTAAGAACTGGAGGCCTGTGGCATTGCTCTGTGCAGACTACAAGATATTTGCCAAGGTCCTCGCTAACAGACTGAAGTCCCATTTGGACTTTATAGTACATAAGGACCAAACATATTGTGTACCGGGACACTCAATCACGAACTTGTTCTGAATCAGGGACATGTTGGACTTGTCGAGAAGTTCTAATGTGAACTTTGAACTGGTCTCTTTAGATCAAGAGAAGGCATTTGGTAGAGTAGACATTGAGTATCTGTTTAATGTGATGTCTGTTTTGGGTTTTTGGAAAAGTTTGATGTTGTATTCTGGGGCGTCATGTATGGTCAAGTTTGGAGGGGGGCTCAGTCGGCCAGTCTGGGTGAGACGGGGCATTAGACAAGGATGCCCTCTATCGGGGCAGTTATGGTGGACTTTTTCTGGTCTGGCCACCACTTGCTGAGGGCAGCAGTGTTGTACATAACTGTCTACGAAGGAGGACTGGGCCTTGTGCCACTGGAGAGCAGGGTGGCTGTATGGTGGGTTTTAGATTGTGGGGGCTCTACAAACCCCCAGTACCAAAGCTGTCAGGGGACTTCCAGTGGAGGGTTCTACGCTAACAGCTGGTTGGCACAGGTTGAACCGGGAGTCTGGCAGGGGTGTCCTTTCTGTCTTATGAGAGAAACAGTGATTCATGTGTTTTCTGTGTGCGGCAGATTAATGTCATTAATGTCGCTGTTGGAATGTCTGTGTGAGAGGTTGGGGGTGGTTTTTACTGTTGGGATGTTTATAATAGGGTACAGGTATAAAAATGTGTTTTGTTGAATTTTCTTTTTGATCAGGTTAATTTGGCTAACAAGGAGGAACAGGGTCAAAGGTGGGGGAATAGCAGACCCTTTACTATTATTTAAAGGGATGGTTTCTGCGTGTGTTGTGTGGTGTTGTTTTGAATCGTGGGGTAGAGGGCAAGGTGAGTATGTATGCAGTACAGAATATATTTTTAAAGGGGGAGTGTGAGGTTTTAATAAAATTTGAATGTTTCAAAAAGTAAAGAAGTATCTTTCTATCACTATCTCTCTCTCTCTCGCTCACTCTCTCTCTTTCTATCACTATCTCTCACATTCTTTCTATCACTATCTCACTCTCTCGCTCACTCTCTCTCTTTCTATCACTATCTCTCTGTCTCTATCACTCTCTCTTTCTATCACTATCTCTCTCAGTCTCTATCACTATTTCTCTCTCTATCTCTATCTCTTTCTATCACTATCTCTCTCTCTCTTTCTGTCACTATCTCGCTCAGTCTCTATCACTATTTCTCTCTCTATCTCTCTCTCTTTCTATCACTATCTCTCTCTCTCTTTCTATCACTATCTCTCTCAGTCTCTATCACTATTTCTCACTCTCTCTCTTTCTATCACTCTCTCTCAGTCTCTATCACTCTCTCTCTCTCTTTCTATCACTATCTCTCTGTATCTATCACTATTTCTCTCTCTCCCTCTCTCTTTCTATCACTATCTCTCTCTCTCTTTCTATCACTATCTCTCTGTCTCTATCACTATTTCTCTCTCTCACACTCTCTCTCTATTTCTATCACCATCTCTCTCACTCTCTTTCTATCACTATCTCTCTCTCTCTCTCTCTATCACTATCTTTCACCCTCTCCCTCTCTCTCTCTCTCTCTCTCAAATTAATTCAAGTAAATTTGCTTTATTGGCATGACGTAACAATGTACATATTGCCAAGGCTGACTTTGGATATTTACAGTATTAAGGTAATTATAATCAAAATTGTCAACGGGACAACAGTAACAACAGTAACAACAATAACAACAGTAACAACAATAACAACAATAACAACAATAACAACAGTAACAACAGTAACAACAATAACAACAGTAACAACAGTAACAACAGTAACAACAATAACAGTAACAACAATAACAACAGTAACAACAATAACAACAATAACAACAGTAACAACAATAACAACAGTAACAACAGTAACAACAGTAACAACAATAACAACAATAACAACAGTAACAACAATAACAACAATAACAACAGTAACAACAATAACAACAGTAACAACAATAACAACAGTAACAACAGTAACAACAATAACAATAACAACAGTAACAACAGTAACAACAATAACAACAGTAACAACAGCAACAACAATAACAACAGCAACAACAATAACAACAGCAACAACAATAACAACAGCAACAACAATAACAGTAACAACAATAACAACAGTAACAACAATAACAACAGTAACAACAATAACAACAGTAACAACAATAACAACAACAATAACAACAGCAACAACAATAACAGTAACAACAATAACAACAGTAACAACGATAACCAAGGGTCAAAACAACCATATGTGGAACAATAACAATAAGCATACAGTAGAGGACATGTGCAGTTGATTTTATGGCAGGCAGCAATGTAGTGCTCTGCCAACACACAGCTCTCTGCGTCCTCCCCCAACAGAACGGGTAGCCTAAGGGTTTCACATTTTGGGAAATTACAATTTCTAATTGTTTTATATTTTTTACATTTTGTCAGGAAATGCAGCTCTGTCTCAGGTTCTGCTGTTGTGCAGTGGTTGCACAGCATTTCCTCCAGGTTTTACTGCGTCTACCCTTCTCAATGGCAAGTCTGTGCTCACTCAGCCTGTACTTTGTCAAGGTTTTTCTAAGTTTTTGATCAGTAACCATGGTCAAATAGTTAGCCACGGTGTACTGTCGATGTAGGGACAGATAGCGCTGCATTTTGCTTGTGTTTGTGTTTCCCAATAAGCAATGTAGTTATGTTTTGACTGTGTTGTAATTTGGTTTATTCTGATTGATTAGATGTTCTGGTCCTGAGGCTTCAGTGTGTTAGTAGAACAGGTTTGTGAACTCAGCCCCAGGACACACTCTCTCTGTCTCTGTCTCTGTCTCTGTCTCTGTCTCTGTCTCTGTCTCTGTCTCTCTCTCTCTCTCTCTCTCTCTCTCTCTCTCTGTCTCTGTCTCTGTCTCTGTCTCTCTCTGTCTCTCTCTCTGTCTCTCTCTGTCTCTCTCTGTCTCTGTCTCTGTCTCTCTCTCTCTCAACATGCAACATCGCATAGACTGTAGGTCCTGGCTGGCTGACGGCTCTGGCAGGTCCTTGCTGGCTGACGGCTCTGGCAGGTCCTGGCTGGCTGACGGCTCTGGCAGACTGGCGGCTCCTGGCTGACTGGCGGCTCTGGCAGATCCTAGCTGACTGGCGGCTCTGGCGGCTCCTGGCTGACTGGCGGCTCTGGCAGATCCTAGCTGACTGGCGGCTCTGGCGGCTCCTGGCTGACTGGTGGCTCTGGCGGCTCCTGGCTGACTGGTGGCTCTGGCGGCTCCTGGCTGACTGGCGGCTCTTCTGGCAGATCCTAGCTGACTGGCGGCTCTGGCAGATCCTGGCTGACTGGCGGCTCTGGCGGCTCCTGGCTGACTGGCGGCTCTGGCAGGTCCTGGCTGACTAACGGCTCAGAACAGACTGGCGGCTCTGACGGCTCAGGACAGACGGGAGACTCTAGCAGCTCAGGACAGACGGGAGACTCTAGCAGCTCAGGACAGACGGGAGACTCTAGCAGCTCAGGACAGACGGGAGACTCTAGCAGCGCTGGGCAGGAGGAAGGCTCTGGCAGCGCTGGACAGGCGGGAGCATCTGTAGGGATGAGAAAGAGAGACAGCCTGGTGCGGGGGGCTGCCACTGGAGGGCTGGTGCGTGGAGGTGGCACTGGATAGACCGGACCGTGCAGGTGCACTGGAGCTCTTGAGCACCGAGCCTGCCCAACCTTACCTGGTTGAATGCTCCCGGTAGCCAGGCCAGTGCAGAGAGGTGGAATAGCCCACACTGGGCTGTGTTGGCGAACCGGGGACACCATGCCTAAGGCTGGTGCCATGTACGCCGGCCCAAGGAGACGCACTGGAGACCAGATGCGTAAAGCCGGCTTCATGGCACCTGGCTCGATGCCCACTCTAGCCCGGCCGATACCGCACCGGGCTATGCACACGCACTGGGGAAACTGTGCGCTCCACCGCATAACACGGTTTCTGCCCGGTCCCCCTCTCTCTCCGGTAAGCACGGGAAGTTGGCACAGGTCTCATACCTGGCTTCACCACACTCCCCGTGTGCCACCCCCAAGAAATTTTTGGGGCTGCCTCTCGGTCTTCCAGCCACGCTGCCGTGCTGCCTCATCATACCGGCGCCTCTCTGCTTTCGCTGCCTCCAGCTCTGCTTTAGGGCAGAGCTGGTGGGTTATGTTGGTGGGATATTCTGTCACGATCGTCATAGTGAGGAAACTAAAGCGCAGCGTGATGTGAATACATCTTTATAATGAAAGACGAAAAAACACAAAGTACACTAAACAAACAAACAGAATAACAAGACGAACGTGACCGCTATCAAAACTGAGTGCAAACATGCAACATCACATAGACAATAACCCACGAAATACCCAAAGAAGATGGCTGCCTAAATATGGTTCCCAATCAGAGACAATGATAAACAGCTGCCTCTAATTGAGAACCAATCTTAGCAACCATAGACATACATAAACACCTAGATGGTAAACAACCCCATAAACCTACAAAATCCCTAGACAGTGAAAAAACACATACATCACCCATGTCACACCCTGACCTAACCAAAACAAAGAATACTCAGGTCAGGGCATGACACTCTCTCCCTTTCTATCACCATCCTTATTTCTATCTCTCACATACACTTGTGCTTTTTTGCTCTCTTTCCCATTTCTTTGTCTTCTGCAATATATTTTACAATCATTAAACTGATCATTATGTTTTCACAGTGATCATGTAAGACATGAAAGTTCAATGTCTATACCTTTTTAAATAAAAAATATAATACGTTACTTTATTACTTCGTGTGAAACAACAAGTCAAAGAGTGTGAAGGGTTTTTAAATAGCTACAGTCTATACAGTATACCTGGTGGTGATACAGTCTATACAGTATACCTGGTGGTGCTACAGTCTATACAGTATACCTGGTGGTGCTACAGTCTATACAGTATACCTGGTGGTGCTACAGTCTCTACAGTATACCTGGTGGTGCTACAGTCTATACAGTATACCTGGTGGTGCTACAGTCTATACAGTATACCTGGTGGTGCTACAGTCTCTACAGTATACCTGGTGATGCTACAGTCTCTACAGTATACCTGGTGGTGCTACAGTCTATACAGTATACCTGGTGATGCTACAGTCTCTACAGTATACCTGGTGGTGCTACAGTCTATACAGTATACCTGGTGGTGCTACAGTCTATACAGTATACCTGGTGGTGCTACAGTCTCTACAGTATACCTGGTGGTGCTACAGTCTATACAGTATACCTGGTGGTGCTACAGTCTATACAGTACACCTGGTGGTGCTACAGTCTATACAGTATACCTGGTGGTGCTACAGTCTATACAGTACACCTGGTGGTGCTACAGTCTATACAGTATACCTGGTGGTGCTACAGGCTATACAGTATAGCTGGTGGTGCTACAGTCTATACAATATAACTGGTGGTGTTACAGTCTATGCAGTATACCTAGTGGTGCTACAGTCTACACAGTATACCTGATGGTGCTACAGTCTATACAGTATACCTGGTGGTGCTGCAGGCATGTCCACTCTTTTCCTGGAAACAAGGTGTATGTATTTTTAAACTTAACAATATGGCTTATATAAAGTCTAGCATTTTAAGTGTACAAATGTGAAGGGAAAAGGAAACCGCACACTGCTCTTGATTGTGTACAAATGTAAAGTCTCTCTGTTTCCATGCATGTTGTTGTTGGGCGGGTTACAGATCTCCCCTCTCTCCTGCCCGTCCTCCACCTCCCCAGCCTACCTCTCCCCGATCAGCCTATCCAACATCCCTCCACTCCCCCATCCCTCTCTCCAGCATACTGCATCAATCCACATTACCTGCCATCACAGTCCTACCCTGGGAAGGGTGCTGGAATGTCAACAGCAGGGAACGGAAGGGAAGGGGGGAGTGTAGGTGTGTTTAAGGGAGGATGGAGGACAGGGAGAATGGAGGACAGGAGGAGTGTCGGTGTGTTTAAGGGAGGATGGAGGACAGGAGGAGTGTCGGTGTGTTTAAGGGAGGATGGAGGACAGGAGGAGTGTCGGTGTGTTTAAGGGAGGATGGAGGACAGGAGGAGTGTCGGTGTGTTTAAGGGAGGATGGAGTTGATGAAGAGAGGGATGAAGAGAAAAGACACAGTGGGAGAGGAGGGACACATACAGTCCTGCAGATTAGCTCTCATCTGCAGTAGTTGTCCAGGTGTGTCTGATACAGGATGGGGAGGATAAAGACTGACACATAGCTGAAGATGATATAGTCTTTGATGGAAAAGTGTACCATCCTTGGAAATCTATAAACCTGGACAGAGCATTTAGGTTCAAGAATGGTGTCACGCCCTGAACTTAGAGAGCCTTTTTTATGTCTCTTTTTGGTTTGGTCGGGGTGTGATTTGGGTGGGCATTCTATGTCCTTTATTTCTATGTTATGGCCGGGTATGGTTCTCAATCAGGGACAGCTGTCTATCGTTGTCTCATACTTAGGTAGCCCTTTTTCCCTCCTTCAGTGTGGGTAGTTAACTTTGTTTGTGGCACTTAGCCCTGTAAGATTCACGGTTGTTTATTTTGTTTCTTGTTTTGTTGGCGTCATTCCATAATAAAGAGAAATGTACGCTCACCAAGCTGCGCTTTGGTCTTCTTCCCATGACGGCCGTGACAAATGGGTTCATGGCAGCATCACCATGTCACAACTTCCCACTATATCAGCTGAGAACCAGAGTAGTTGGAAAACATTTAGGACATACGAATAAATGGTAAGAGCAGGTGTCTCAGAGGGAGGGAGGAAGAGGAGGAGGAGGAGGAGGAGGAGGAGGAGGAGCCCGAAAGAGGTGAGCAGAAGAGAGAGTGTATTTTTAAAGGTAAGAGCAGGTGTCTCAGAGGAAGAGGAGGAGGAGGAGGAGGAGCTGATTAGTCTTACAGTGATGGGGATCTGTAAACGGAGGGATGGATGGACAGAGAGGTGGAAGAGGAGGAGGAGGAGCTGATTAGTCTTACAGTGATGGGGGTCTGTAAATGGAGGGATGGATGGACAGAGAGGTGGAAGAGGAGGAGGAGGAGCTGATTAGTCTTACAGTGATGGGGGTCTGTAAACGGAGGGATGGATGGACAGAGAGGTGGAAGAGGAGGAGGAGGAGCTGATTAGTCTTACAGTGGTGGGGGTCTGTAAACGGAGGGATGGATGGACAGAGAGGTGGAAGGAAACACACAGAGTGGTTAAGAAAAACAGAGGAATGAGAGGGGGACTGTGGGTGTGTGAAGGTTAGGAGGGAGACAGGGAGACAGGGAGGCCTTGAAAGCGTTTCAGGGCCTTCCAGCCATTCCGTAATGGATTATCGGTTGGTTAATCCTGTTTTTAATACGTGTGGAATCATATCATTAATGGACATTTAGAGGACTTCATAGGTATTCAATGAAAAAGACATCATTCCACTATCACCGCCAACAATGTTGTGCCTTGCTGGTGCCTGGTGGAGTGCACTAGGCCAGAGTGTTAAACAACTAAGCGTAGCTTTATTTTCGCTTAGTGATATTAGATTCATCCCGCTGTCACACTGGACGTGGATTTGTTGAACTCACGTAAACAAGCCCTACTGGTGTGCTGGTTTGGATCTATTGAGTCCCACTAGGAGAAACAGGAAGTCTGGAACCAACAGGACCTTGAACAGCTTCTACTCCCAAGCCTTTAGCATCCCAAGATGGCGTAGCAGTAGGTCGTCCTGTCCTGTCGTGTCCCTGTACATATCGTTTATTTTTCGTTTTTTACATATTTTCTCCACATATCTCTTTGAAAACATTTTGCTAAACCCTAAGCTTCCAAATACTCTCCTGCAACCCGACTCACCCAATGTAGCTATTTTTCCTAAAGTATTTATATTTACTTCGGGACCCCTCAACTGAAGCTAGCCAGCTAACCAGCGGGTATGCTAGCGGTCTCCAGCTAACCGGTCATCAGCTAACCTGTAGTTCGGAAAGCTCTCGCCTGTTCGTACAACGCGACTTTAACCAGAGCACAACGGACCTATTTATTTTTCATCCCCGGATTCCCACCGCAAACGGAACATCTTTCAGCTGGATTTTTCAGCAACTAGCTATCTAGCTAAACCGCAACCTCGGATTACTCCTGGCTAGCGTTTCCACCCACTTAGCTTGAAGCTAGCCCGGCCGTAGCACCTGTGCTACCACCGTAGCATACTCCTGAGCTACAATACCCGGGCCCACGACCGGTCTACCGATGTCATCGCATGAAGAGGAATAAACAGACTCACCCCATCGCGACGTCCCCCAAAGGCTAACTCTCTAACCCTCGCTATCTCCCTGCTTGCTAATTCGGCCTGCTAACTGCTAGCTTGTCCAGCTCCGGCCCGCTAACTGCTACCTTGTCTAGCCCGGGCCTACAAACTGTTAGCTTGTTAGCACAGGCCTGCTAACCACCTGAATCGCCGCGTCTCAAACGCTCAACGGACCCATATTTACTTTCTATCTCTTTTGACTTTTAATTTGTTTATACCTTCCGGAAACCTGCCTCACCCAATGTGATACGGAATCGCTATTATTTTTTATTTATTTTTAGAACACACTCAAGAACCTCCAGAAGCTAACCAGCTAACTAGCTACAAGCTATTTAGTCATTGTTAGTTTTTTTTTTACCTGGATAACACTCGCCAGGCCAGCTTCCCTGCCCCATCCACCGCTGCCCCCTGGACACTGATCTCTTGGCTACATAGCTGATGCACGCTGGACTGTCCATTAATCACGGTACTCCATTCTGCTTGTTTGTTCTATCTGTTGGCCCCGTTGCCTAGTCTACGCCATTTTACCTGCTGTTGTTGTGCTAGCTGATTAGCTGTTGTCTCACCTACTGTTTTAGCTAGCTTTCCCAATTCAACACCTGTGATTACTGTATGCCTCGCTGTATGTCTCTCTCAAATGTCAATATGCCTTGTATACTGTTGTTCAGGTTAGTTATCATTGTTTTAGTTCACAATGGAGCCCCTAGTTCCACTCTTCACGCCCCTGATAACTCCTTTGTCCCACCTCCCACACATGCGGTGACCTCACCCATTACTACCAGCATGTCCAGAGATACAACCTCCCTCATCATCACCCAGTGCCTGGGCTTACCTCCGCTGTACCCGCACCCCACCATACCCCTGTCTGCGCATTATGCCCTGAATATATTCTACCATGCCCAGAAACCTGCTCCTCTTATTCTCTGTCCCCAACGCTCTAGGCGACCAGTTTTGATAGCCTTTAGCCGCACCCTCATACTACTCCTTCTCTGTTCCGCGGGTGATGTGGAGGTAAACCCAGGCCCTGCATGTCCCCAGGCACCCTCATTTGTTGACTTCTGTGATCGAAAAAGCCTTGGTTTCATGCATGTCAACATCAGAAGCCTCCTCCCTAAGTTTGTTTTACTCACTGCTTTAGCACACTCTGCTAACCCTGATGTCCTTGCTGTGTCTGAATCCTGGCTCAGGAAGGCCACCAAAAATTCAGAGATTTCCATACCCAACTATAACATCTTCCGTCAAGATAGAACTGCCAAAGGGGGCAGAGTTGCAGTTTACTGCAGAGATAGCCTGCAAAGTAATGTCATACTTTCCAGGTCCATACCCAAACAGTTCGAACTACTAATTTTGAAAATGACTCTCTCCAGAAATAAGTCTCTCACGGTTGCCGCCTGCTACCGACCCCCCTCAGCTCCCAGCTGTGCCCTGGACACCATTTGTGAATTGATCGCCCCCCATCTAGCTTCAGAGTTTGTTCTGTTAGGTGACCTAAACTGGGATATGCTTAACACCTCGCCAGTCCTACAATCTAAGCTAGATGCCCTCAATCTCACACAAATCATCAAGGAACACACCAGGTACAACCCTAACTCTGTAAACAAGGGCACCCTCATAGACGTCATCCTGACCAACTGGCCCTCCAAATACACCTCCGCTGTCTTCAACCAGGATCTCAGCGATCACTGCCTCATTGCCTGTATCCGCTACGGAGCCGCAGTCAAACGACCACCCCTCATCACTGTCAAACGCTCCCTAAAACACTTCTGTGAGCAGGCCTTTCTAATCGACCTGGCCCGGGTATCCTGGAAGGACATTGACCTCATCCCGTCAGTTGAGGATGCCTGGTCATTCTTTAAAAGTAACTTCCTCACCATTTTAGATAAGCATGCTCCGTTCAAAAAATGCAGAACTAAGAACAGATACAGCCCTTGGTTCACCCCAGACCTGACTGCCCTCGACCAGCACAAAAACATCCTGTGGCGGACTGCAATAGCATCGAATAGTCCCCGTGATATGCAACTGTTCAGGGAAGTCCGGAACCAATACACGCAGTCAGTCAGGAAAGCTAAGGCCAGCTTCTTCAGGCAGAAGTTTGCATCCTGTAGCTCCAACTCCAAAAAGTTCTGGGACACCGTGAAGTCCATGGAGAACAAGAGCACCTCCTCCCAGCTGCCCACTGCACTGAGGCTAGGTAACACGGTCACCACTGATAAATCCATGATTATCGAAAACTTCAATAAGCATTTCTCAACGGCTGGCCATGCCTTCCACCTGGCTACTTCAACCTCGGCCAACAGCTCCGCCCCCCCCGCAGCTCCTCGCCCAAGCCTCTCCAGGTTCTCCTTTAACCAAATCCAGATAGCAGATGTTCTGAAAGAGCTGCAAAACCTGGACCCGTACAAATCAGCTGGGCTTGACAATCTGGACCCTCTATTTCTGAAACTATCTGCCACCATTGTCGCAACCCCTATTACCAGCCTGTTCAACCTCTCTTTCATATCGTCTGAGATCCCCAAGGATTGGAAAGCTGCCGCAGTCATCCCCCTCTTCACCCTGGACCCAAACTGTTACAGACCTATATCCATCCTGCCCTGCCTATCTAAGGTCTTCGAAAGCCAAGTCAACAAACAGGTCACTGACCATCTCGAATCCCACCGCACCTTCTCCGCTGTGCAATCTGGTTTCCGAGCCGGTCATGGGTGCACCTCAGCCACACTCAAGGTACTCAACGATATCATAACCGCCATCGATAAAAGACAGTACTGTGCAGCCGTCTTCATCGACCTTGCCAAGGCTTTCGACTCTGTCAATCACCATATTCTTATCGGCAGACTCAGGAGCCTCGGTTTTTCGGATGACTGCCTTGCCTGGTTCACCAATTACTTTGCAGACAGAGTTCAGTGCGTCAAATCGGAGGGCATGCTGTCTGGTCCTCTGGCAGTCTCTATGGGGGTGCCACAGGGTTCAATTCTCGGGCCGACTCTTTTCTCTGTGTATATCAATGATGTTGCTCTTGCTGCGGGCGATTCCCTGATCCACCTCTACGCAGACGACACCATTTTATATACCTTCGGCCCGTCTTTGGACACTGTGCTATCTAACCTCCAAACAAGCTTCAATGCCATACAACACTCCTTCCGTGGCCTCCAACTGCTCTTAAACGCTAGTAAAACCAAATGCATGCTTTTCAACCGGTCGCTGCCTGCACCCGCATGCCCGACTAGCATCACCACCCTGGATGGTTCCGACCTAGAATATGTGGACGTCTATAAGTACCTAGGTGTCTGGCTAGACTGCAAACTCTTCAGCAAAAATTGCTGAAGTTGGAGACTTTTATCTCCCTCACCAACTTCAAACATCAGCTATCTGAGCAGCTAACCGATCGCTGCAGCTGTACATAGTCTATTGGTAAATAGCCCACCCTTTCTCACCTACCTCATCCCCATACTGTTTTTATTTATTTACTTTTCTGCTCTTTTGCACACCAATATCTCTACCTGTACATGACCATCTGATCATTCATCACTCCAGTGTTAATCTGCAAAATTGTAATTATTTGCCTACCTCCTCATGCCTTTTGCACACATTGTATATAGACTCCCCCTTTGGTTTCTACTGTGTTATTGACTTGTTAATTGTTTACTCCATGTGTAACTCTTTGTTGTCTGCTCACACTGCTATGCTTTATCTTGGCCAGGTCGCAGTTGCAAATGAGAACTTGTTCTCAACTAGCCTACCTGGTTAAATAAAGGTGAAATAAAATAAATAAAAATAAAAATAAGACTGCTAAACAAGACCGCTGAATAGCTAATCAAATGGCTAAACGGAATACCTGCATTGACCCTTTTTTTCAAACGAACTCTCTATGCACACACATTTGACTCTACCAACACACTCATACATACACTGAACACTTAATAGAAATGCAACAAGTTCTGGGACACTGTAAAGTCCATGGAGAATAAGAAAACCTCCTCCCAACTGCCTACTGCACTGAGGCTAGTAAACACTGTCACCACTGATAAATCCACAATAATTGAGAATTTCAATAAGCATTTTTCTACCTGTCTACCTCCACCCCGGTCAACAGCTCTTTACCTCCCACAGCAACTTGCCCAAGCCTCCCCCATTTCTCCTTCACCCAAATCCAGATAGCTGATGTTCTGAAAGAGCTGCAAAATCTGGACCCCTACATATCAGTTGGGCTAAACAATCTGGACGGTCTCTTTCTAAAATTATCCGCCAAAATTGTTGCAACCCCTATTACTAGCCTGTTCAACCTCTCTTTCGTATCGTCTGAGATCCCCAAAGATTGGAAAGCTGCCGCGGTCATCCCCCTCTTCAAAGGGGGAGACACTCTAGACCCGAACTGCTACAGACCTATATCTATCCTACCCTGCCTTTCTAAGGTCTTCGAAAGCCACAGCTCAGCATTTAACACCATAGTACCCTCCAAACTCGTCCCTGGGTCTCGACCCCGCCCTGTGCAACTGGGTACTGGACTTCCTGACGGGAAGCCCCCCAGGTGTTGAGGGTAGATAACAACATCTCCACCCCGCTGATCCTCAACACCGGGGACCAACAAGGGTGCGTTCTGAGCCCTCTCCTGTACTCCCTGTTCATCCATGACTGCGTGGCCATGCATGCCTCCAACTCAATCAAGTTTGCAGACGACATTACAGTGGTAGGCTTGATTACCAACAACGAGAAGACAGCCTACAGGGAGGACTCAACGTCAACAAAACAAAGGAGATGATCGTGGACTTCAGGAAACAGCAGAGGGAGCACCCCCCCTATCCATATCGAAGGGACAGTAGTAAGTAGTAAGTTTTAAGTTCCTCTGCGTACACATCACGGACAAACTGAATTGGTACACCCACACAGACAGCGTGGTGAAGAAGGTGCAGCAGCGCCTCTTCAACCTCAGAAGGCTGAAGAAATTTGGCTTGTCACCAAAAGCACTCACAAACTTTTACAGATGCACAATCGAGAGCATCCTGTCGGGCGGTATCACCGCCAGGAACGGCAAATGCTCCGCCCACAACCATTAGGCTCTCCAGAGGGTAGTGAGGTCTGCACAACGGGGGCAAACTACCTGCCCTCCAGGACACCTACACCACCCAATGTCACAGGAATTGATATGTTTTTATCTACATATTCTTCATCCCGTTACACTTGTGTGTATAAGGTAGTTGTTGTGAAATTGTTAGGTTAGATTACTCGTTGGTTATTACTGCATTGTCGGAACTAGAAGCACAAGCATTTCACTACACTCGCATTAACATCTGCTAACCATGTGTATGTGAGAAATACATTTTGATTTGATTTGATTTGACTTTCTCCGCTTTGCAATCTGGTTTCCGAGCTGGTCATGGGTGCACCTCAGCCACGCTCAAGGTCCTAAACGGTACCATTACCGCCATCGATAAAAGACAATACTGTGCAGCTGTATTCATCAACATGGCCAAGGCTTCCGACTCAATCAGCACAGACTCGGCAGACTCAATAGCCTTGGTTTAGCCTTGGTTTCTCAAATGACTGCCTCGCCTGGTTGACCAACTACTACTCAGAGTTCAGTGTGTCAAATCGGAGGGCATGTTGTCCGGACCTCTGGCAGTCTCTATGGGGGTGCCACAGGGTTCAATTCTCGGGCCGACGCTTTTATCTGTATACATCAATGATGTCGCTCTTGCTGCTGGTGATTATCTGATCCACCTCTACGCAGACAACACTATTCTGAATACTTCTGGCCCTTCTTTGGACACAGTGTTAACTAACATCCAGACGAGTTCAATGTCATACAACTCTCCTTCCGTGGCCTCCAACTGCTATTAAATGCAGGTAAAACTAAATGCATGCTCTTCAGCCGATCGCTGCCCGCACGTGCCCGCCCGTCCAGCATCACTACTCTGGACGGTTCTGACTTTCACTACTTTCACTACTACAGCATTCACTACTCTGGACAACTACAAATACCTAGGTGTCTGGTTAGACTGTAAACTCTCCTTCCAGACTCACATTAAGGATCTCCAATCCAAAATTTAATCTAGAATCTGCTTCCTATTTCGCAACAAAGCATCCTTCACTCATGCTGCGAAACATACCCTTGTAAAACTGACTCCTACCTATCCTTGACTTCAGCAATGTAATTTACAAAATAGCCTCCAACACTCTACTCAGCAAATTGGATGCAGTCTATCACAGTGCCATCAGTTTTGTCACCAAAATCACATATACTACCCACCATTACGACCTGCATGCTCTCGTTGGCTGGCACTCGCTTCATATTCGTCGCCAAATCCACTTTCTCCAGGTCATCTATTAGTCTTAGCTAGGTAACGCCCTGACTTGTCTCAGCTCACTGGTCACCATAGCATCACCCACCAGTAGCACACGCTCCAGCAGGTATATCTCTCTGGTCAAGCCAATTCCTCCTTTGGCCGCCTTTCCTTCGAGTTCTCTGCTGCCAATGACTGGAATGAATTGCAAAAATCACTGAAGCTGGAGACTCATATCTCCCTCACTAACTTTAAGCATCAGCTATAAGAACAGCTTACAGATCATTGCACCTGTACATAGCCCATCTGTAAATAGCCCATCCAACTACCTCATCCCTATATTGTCATATATTTTTTTCCCCTTTTGCACCCAAGTATCTCTACTTGCACATTCATCTTCTGCACATCTACCACTCCAGTGTTTAATAGCTAAATTGTAATTACTTCGCCACTACTGCCTATTTATTGCCTTACCTCCCTAATCTTACCTCATTTTCACACTCCTTATATAGACTTTTCTATTGTGTTATTGACTGTACATTTGTTTACTCCATGTGTAACTCTGTGGTGTTGTTTGTGTTGCACTCCTTTGCTTTATCTTGGCCAGGTCACCGTTGTAAATGAGAACTTGTTCTCAACTGGCCTACCTGGTTAAATAAAGGTGTTCTCAACTAGCCTACCTGGTTAAATAAAGGTGTTCTCAACTAGCCTACCTGGTTAAATAAAGGTGTTCTCAACTGGCCTACCTGGTTAAATAAAGGTGTTCTCAACTAGCCTACCTGGTTAAATAAAGGTGTTCTCAACTAGCCTACCTGGTTAAATAAAGGTGTCCTCAACTAGCCTACCTGGTTAAATAAAGGTGTTCTCAACTAGCCTACCTGGTTAAATAAAGGTGTTCTCAACTAGCCTACCTGGTTAAATAAAGGTGAAATTAAAAAAGATAAAACATGGAACAACTTCAAAGATTTTACTGGGTTACAGTTCATATGATGGCATCAATCAATTGTAATAAATTCCTTAGGGTCTAATCCATGGATTTTACATGACTGGGAAAGCAGATATGCATCTGTTGGTATATACAGGACGTGGATCAGAAAACCAGTCAGTACCTGGTGTGACCACCATTTCCTCACCCAGCGCAACACATCTCCTTCCCACTCCTCTTTGATGGCTGTGCGAAGTTGCTGGATAATGGCGGGAACTGGAACACACTGTCGTAAACGTTGATCCAGAGCACCCCAAGCTTGCTCAGTGGGTGACATGTCTGGTGAGTGTGCAGGCCATGGGAAGAACTAGGAGATTTTCAGTTTCCAGGAATTGTCCTTGCGACATGGGGCTGTGCATATCATATGGATCTCATCACGGTATCTCAGTGCATTCAAATTTCCATCGATAAAATGCAATTGTGTTCATTGTCCGTAGCTTATGCCTGCCCATACCATGAGCCCACCGCCACCATGGGTGACTCTGTTAATAATGTTGACATTAACAAACCGCTCGCCATACATCTGCCATCTGCCCGGTACAGTTGAAAGTCGGGATTCATCCGTGAAGAGCACACTTCTCCAGCGTGCCAGTGGCCATCGAAGATGAAGTGGGTTACGATGCCGAACTGCAGTCAGGTCAAGACCCTGGTGAGGACGACGATGATGAGCTTCCCTGAGAAAGTTCGTAACAGTTTATACAGAAATTCTTTGGGTTCATTCCCACAGTTTAATCAACTGTCCGGGTGGCTGGTCTCAGATGATCCAACAGGTGAAGAAGCTGGATGGGGAGGTCCTGGCCTGGGGTGGTAAAACACGATCTGCTTTTGTGAGGCTGGTTGAAGGTACTGCCAAATTCTCGAAAACAACGTTGGAGGCGGCTTATGGTAGAGAAATTAACATTCAGCTCTGGTGGACATTCCTGCTGTTAGCATGTCAGTTGCACGCTCCCTCAAAACTTGAGACATCTGTGGCATTGTGTTGTGTGACAAAACTGCACATTTTAGATTTGGCCTTTTATTATCCCCAGCACAAGGTGTACCTGTGTAATGACCATGCTGTTTAATTAATCAGCTTCTTGATATGCCATATCTGTCAGGTGGATGGAGTATCTCGGCAAAAGAAAAATGCTTACCAACAGGGACGTAATCAAATTATATAGCCATTTTATATTCTACTGCCTATATATAGTTATGTCATTTTCTACTGCCTGTATATAGCCATTTTGTTTTCCACTTCCTGTATATAGCCATGTTGTTTTCTACTGCCTGTATATAGCCATGTTATTTTCTACTCCCTGTATATAGCCATGTTGTTTTCCACTTCCTGTATATAGCCATGTTGTTTTCCACTTCCTGTATATAGCCATGTTGTTTTCTACTTCCTGTATATAGCCATGTTGTTTTCCACTTCCTGTATATAGCCATGTTGTTTTCTACTGCCTGTATATAGCCATGTTATTTTCTACTCCCTGTATATAGCCATGTTGTTTTCCACTTCCTGTATATAGCCATGTTGTTTTCCACTTCCTGTATATAGCCATGTTGTTTTCCACTTCCTGTATATAGCCATGTTGTTTTCTACTTCCTGTATATAGCCATGTTGTTTTCCACTTCCTGTATATAGCCATGTTATTTTTACTCTTATTGTTATTCATTATTCATTGTGTATTTATTCCTCGTGTCACTATGTCTATCGTATGTGTTTTATCTTTAACTCTGAGTTGTTGGAAAAGGACTAGTAAATCAGATATTTCACTGTTAGTCTACACCTGTTGTTTACGAACCATGTGACAAGTACAATTTGATTTGAGGAAGGACTACAATTAGTGAGAGTATGATGAATGCACCCTCGGTACACATGCGCCGCATGAACAAATTAACACCTTATAAATTCCCTGCCAATGAATGTCATTCAATCGCCTGGGGGTGACAGGTACCCTAGTGGTTAGAGTGTTGGGCCAGTAACCAAAAACTTGCTAGATCAAATCCCTGAGCTGACAAGGTAAAAATCTGTTGTCTTCCCCCTAAACAAGGCAGGTAACCCACTGTTCCCTGGTAGTCTGTCATTGTAAATAATAATTTGTTCTTAACTGACATGCCTAGTTAAATAGAGGTTAAATAAATCAATAAAAATCACTCACATATTTGTCAGCACACACATCCCTTCACTGTTGAGGTGTATATTCATTGTTGCAGCTCCCATCTCAGAGGTGAGAAACAATTCATCTGGGATCCAAGAGTTCACATACGGTATTAACTTCACCTGGGGACATGTTACATCTTACGCACTTTGGAGTAGAAACCAGGACCTGCCAGCCAGGCAGCAAGACACCTTATGGACAAGGTGCACTGAGAAACTTCTGTTTCAACCTCATGCTATTCAGAGGAGCGGAAAGAGAAGAGAAAGCAGCTCAGAGTGATGGGAAAGACCTACGTAAAGGTGAAAGAGTGAAGTTCTTACAACAGGAAAATGCAGAGCTGGGTGTTTTTTTACCTAATTATACAGTGCATTGATTTTACAATGCATCCATGGATTGATTAGTGATGCCTTACTCCCCCCCCCACTCCCCCCCAAGGAAGTGCTCTTGGGGGGGGGGGGGATCTGGGAGGACAGAAGAAAGGGAGAATGGATAAGGAGGACAGAGAGGATGAAACAAAGAGAACCTCTCTTTATTGCTGTTTCTCTTCATAAAGAAGAGACTAGAGAGACTATAGAGACTAGAGAGAGACTATAGAGACTATAGAGACTATAGAGACTAGAGAGACTAGAGAGACTAGAGAGACTAGAGAGACTATAGAGACTAGAGAGACTGGAGAGACTATAGAGACTATAGAGACTATAGAGACTAGAGAGACTAGAGAGACTAGAGAGACTAGAGAGACTAGAGAGACTGGAGAGACTATAGAGACTATAGAGACTATAGAGACTAGAGAGACTAGAGAGACTATAGAGACTAGAGAGACTAGAGAGACTAGAGAGACTAGAGAGACTAGAGAGACTATAGAGACTATATGACTAGAGAGACTAGAGAGACTAGAGAGACTATAGAGACTAGAGAGACTAGAGAGACTAGAGAGACTATAGAGACTAGAGAGACTATAGAGACTAGAGAGACTATAGAGACTAGAGAGACTAGAGAGACTATAGAGACTAGAGAGACTATAGAGACTAGAGAGACTAGAGAGACTAGAGAGACTAGAGAGACTAGAGAGACTAGAGAGAATATAGAGACTAGAGAGAGACTAGAGAGACTAGAGAGACTAGAGAGACTAGAGAGACTAGAGAGAATATAGAGACTATAGAGAATAGAGAGACTATAGAGACTAGAGAGAATAGAGAGACTATAGAGACTAGAGAGACTAGAGAGACTATAGAGAATAGAGAGACTAGAGAGACTAGAGAGACTAGAGAGACTAGAGAGACTATAGAGACTAGAGAGACTAGAGAGACTATAGAGACTATAGAGACTAGAGAGACTATAGAGACTAGAGAGACTAGAGAGACTATAGAGACTATAGAGACTAGAGAGACTAGAGAGACTAGAGAGACTATAGAGACTATAGAGACTAGAGAGACTATAGAGACTAGAGAGACTAGAGAGACTAGAAAGACTAGAGAGACTAGAGAGAATATAGAGACTATAGAGAATAGAGAGACTAGAGAGACTAGAGAGACTATAGAGACTAGAGAGACTAGAGAGACTATAGAGACTAGAGAGACTATAGAGACTAGAGAGAATATAGAGAATATAGAGAATATAGAGACTATAGAGAGACTATAGAGACTATAGAGAATATAGAGACTAGAGAGAGACTATAGAGACTATAGAGAATATAGAGAATATAGAGAATATAGAGAATATAGAGACTATAGAGAGACTAGAGACTATAGAGAATATAGAGACTATAGAGACTATAGAGACTAGAGAGAATATAGAGAATATAGAGACTATCGAGACTAGAGAGACTAGAGAGACTAGAGAGACTATAGAGACTAGAGAGACTAGAGAGACTAGAGAGACTATAGAGACTAGAGAGACTAGAGAGACTATAGAGACTATAGAGACTAGAGAGACTAGAGAGACTAGAGAGACTATAGAGACTATAGAGACTAGAGAGACTATAGAGACAAGAGAGACTAGAGAGACTAGAGAGACTAGACAGACTAGAGAGACTAGAGAGACTATAGAGAGACTATAGAGAGACTAGAGAGACTAGAGAGACTAGAGAGACTATAGAGAGACTAGAGAGACTACAGAGACTATAGAGACTAGAGAGACTATAGAGACTAGAGAGAATATAGAGAATATAGAGAATATAGAGACTATAGAGAGACTATAGAGACTATAGAGAATATAGAGAATAGAGAGACTAAGGAGAATAGAGAGAATAAAGATAAGAGAGAATAGAGAGAATAAAGAGAATAGAGAGAATAGAGAGAATAGAGGGAATAAAGAGAATAGAGAGAATAAAGAGAATAGAGAGAATAGAGAGAATAGAGAGACTAAGGAGAATAGAGAGAATAAAGAGAATAGAGAGAATAAAGAGAATAGAGAGAATAGAGAGAATAGAGAGACTAAGGAGAATAGAGAGAATAAAGAGAATAGAGAGAATAAAGAGAATAGAGAGAATAGAGAGACTAAGGAGAATAGAGAGAATAAAGAGAATAGAGAGAATAAAGAGAATAGAGAGAATAGAGAGAATAAAGAGAATAGAGAGAATAGAGAGAATAGAGAGAATAAAGAATAGAGAGAATAAAGAATAAAGAATAGAGAGAATAAAGAGAATAGAGAGAATAGAGAGAATAGAGAGACTAAGGAGAATAGAGAGAATAAAGAGAATAGAGAGAATAAAGAGAATAGAGAGAATAGAGAGAATAAAGAGAATAGAGAGAATAGAGAGAATAAAGAGAATAGAGAGAATAGAGAGAATAAAGAGAATAGAGAGAATAAAGAGAATAGAGAGAATAGAGAGAATAAAGAGAATAGAGAGAATAGAGAGACTAAGGAGAATAGAGAGAATAAAGAGAATAGAGAGAATAGAGAGAATAAGGAGAATAGAGTGAATAGAGAGAATAAAGAGACTAGAGAGAATAGAGAGAATATAGAGAATAAAGAGAATAGAGAGAATGGAGAGAATAAAGAGAATAGAGAGAATAGAGAGAATATAGAGAATGGAGAGGGGTGAATACGATGAGAGGAGATCAATGTCTCTAGGCGGAAAGGGATGAAAAAGATAAGGAAAGAGGAGTGTGTTTAAAAATCTATCACATAGTAAATATGACGAGTCAGCTACGATGCCCCCCCCGGGGGTTCTGGGGAAATGTGTCTGTGCCTGCTCGTCCGTAAATCTGGCATCCACAAATGAATTACACATTTTATGACGAGAGTAAAACAGCATAGTGTTTACAAAGGCTTATGTACTCACAAAACTCCCCAAAGTGAACATTATAAATTGATTTAGATGTTGCTGAGGGAATGGAAGAGCCTGTCCCACTGTTAGGTCTACTTCTGGTCTTTAGGAGTGTCAGCAGCAGCACAGAGGAAAACACTGCTCCGTGCACCTCTTGAAGAGTCCCTCAAAGGCTGACCTTAGGAGAGGAGAGGAGAGGAGAGGAGAGGAGAGGAGAGGAGAGGAGAGGAGAGGAGAGGAGAGGAGAGGAGAGGAGAGGAGAGGAGAGGAGAGGAGAGGAGAGGAGAGGAGAGGAGAGGAGAGGAGAGGAGAGGAGAGGAGAGGAGAGGAGAGGAGAGGTTGGTTGGTTCAACAGTACCCATTATTCAACCTATTAGCACTATCCTCACAATACAGATCACATCATTGCACACCATCCCAAAAGTGTATCATTTTGCCTCTCTCCAGAATAAGCCTTCGACCACCGTGCATTTTCACCTTATCCTTACAGATGTAGAATCTTATTTTGAACCAGTTTGCTACAGCAGGAAAATAGTCCTGCAGCAACAGGACATTAATTACTATGCGGATTATAATTAATGGACATTTTGTTGTAGGGGGTTGATACATTTTCATTCAGACAAATCAGGTCTGATATTCTAAACTGGAAATTATGAACTTTAGAAGCCTTTCTAAACCTTGAATACAACAAAAGAGTGATCAAATTGAGATCCTACATCTGTATGTAGGAAGGAGCAGCTCATTATTAAAACTCACTAATGAAGGCCATTGATCCCGGTAGCGTTATGACCAGGCTCCATCTGTATGTAGGGAGGATTCTCGTTAATAAGGCCACTCTTATTTTGTGGTTTAGTTTACACACCCCACTCGACCCACACATACACCCCACACACACACACACCCCACTTGACCCACACATACACCCCACACACACACACACCCCACTCGACCCACACATACACCCCACACACACACACACCCCACACACATACACACCCCACTCAACCCAAACATACACCCCACACACACACACCCCACTCAACACACACACACACCCCGCTCGACACACACACACACCTCACTCGACCCACACATACACACACACACACACCTCACTCGACCCACACATACACCCCACTCAACACACACACACACACACACCCCACTCGACACACACACACCCCACTCGACACACCCACACACACCCCGCTCGACACACACACACACCCCACTCGACACACACACACACCCCCGCTCGACACACACACACACCTCACTCGACCCACACATACACCCCACACACACACACACACACACCTCACTCGACCCACACATACACCCCACTCAACACACACACACACACCCCCCTCGACACACACACACCCCACTCGACACACCCACACACACCCCGCTCGACACACACACACACCCCACTCGACACACACACACACACACCCCACTTGACACACACACACACCCCACTTGACACACACACACACAACACACACACACACACCCCACTCGACACACACACACCCCGCTCGATACACACACACACCCCGCTCGACACACACACACACCCCACACAACACACACACACACCCCACTCGACACACACACACCCCGCTCGACACACACACACCCCACTCGACACACCCACACACACCCCGCTCGACACACACACACACCCCACTCGACACACACACACACACCTCGCTCGACACACACACACACCCCACTTGACACACACACACACCCCACTCGACACACACACATACACCCCACTTGACACACACACACACCCCGCTCGACACACACACACCCCACTCGACACACCCACACACACCCCGCTCGACACACACACACACACACCCCACTCGACACACACACACACCCCGCTCGACACACACACACACCCCACTTGACACACACACACACCCCACTCGACACACACACACCCCACTCGACACACACACCTCACTCGACACACACACACACCCCACTCGACACACACACACACACACCCCACTTGACACACACATACACCCCACTCGACACACACACACACACACACCCCACTTGACACACACACACACACCCCGCTCATTTCACGGTCCACTGGCACCAGGATCAAGACAAAGCTTGCCGTTCATTCAATTAATAATTTCATTAGAAAGTCACACAGTGGGAACATATTTTTTTCCCCTACCCTCCTCCGTACACGCCTCTGACTGGATCTCTGACGGCCCTGAAGAGGAGAGTCTCCATACTCTCAAGAAGTTATCTTTGAAATACGTGGTGGCCACTTGACTTTTAGTATACGGCAGCCAATATCAATGAGCCAAAATATACGGGTTATTATTGCATTGTCATATTGGCACCATATTAAACTTATTAAACATATTTATTCGGGTTTTTGGGTAGTAAACTTTTATAACTTTGATTTTAGTAGACGTTCAGTGTTTAATACCTTGTAAACATTTATGAATCAAAGGTTGACTTAGACTTTCTCCACACGCAGGACTTCATTCTCTGTAACAGACTCTGAGGAAGTTTAAAACCTTCCCACGCAGGACTTCATTCTCTGTAACAGACTCTGAGGAAGTTTAAAACCTTCCCACGCAGGACTTCATTCTCTGTAACAGACTCTGAGGAAGTTTAAAACCTTCCCACTCAGGACTTCATTCTCTGTAACAGACTCTGAGGAAGTTTAAAACCTTCCCACTCAGGACTTCATTCTCTGTAACAGACTCTGAGGACGTTTAAAACCTTCCCACGCAGGACTTCATTCTCTGTAACAGACTCTGAGGAAGTTTAAAACCTTCCCACGCAGGACTTCATTCTCTGTAACAGACTCTGAGGACGTTTAAAACCTTCCCACGCAGGACTTCATTCTCTGTAACAGACTCTGAGGACGTTTAAAAACCTTCCCACGCAGGACTTCATTCTCTGTAACAGACTCTGAGGACGTTTTAAAACCTTCCCACGCAGGACTTCATTCTCTGTAACAGACTCTGAGGACGTTTAAAACCTTCCCACGCAGGACTTCATTCTCTGTAACAGACTCTGAGGACGTTTAAAACCTTCCCACGCAGGACTTCATTCTCTGTAACAGACTCTGAGGACGTTTTAAAACCTTCCCACGCAGGACTTCATTCTCTGTAACAGACTCTGAGGACGTTTAAAACCTTCCCACGCAGGACTTCATTCTCTGTAACAGACTCTGAGGACGTTTAAAACCTTCCCACGCAGGACTTCATTCTCTGTAACAGACTCTGAGGACGTTTAAAACCTTCCCACGCAGGACTTCATTCTCTGTAACAGACTCTGAGGACGTTTAAAACCTTCCCACGCAGGACTTCATTCTCTGTAACAGACTCTGAGGAAGTTTAAAACCTTCCCACGCAGGACTTCATTCTCTGTAACAGACTCTGAGGAAGTTTAAAACCTTCCCACGCAGGACTTCATTCTCTGTAACAGACTCTGAGGACGTTTAAAACCTTTCAGATAAAACATCACTTTCCACGCAGGGATCAACGAGCAGAACTCCTTTTACCAGATCTCTGGAGACTGACCACTCTCTGTGAATATTATGGTATAACACTCAAAAGTGTGTGTGTGTGTGTGTGTAGGGAGGTGTCCAAGTCATCTCACTGGCCTGTCTCCAGGTGATGGCTGAATGGATCCTCTCTGTCTAGCCACTCTGTGGAGCTATGGTATCTTGGTAGTCCATCATGTGATACGGTACAGCAGGCTCACTATATATGGGACTACTATTGTCAGGTTTGATCTCACTCTATATGACTCTCTGCTTCCTCCTTTCCCATCTTTCTTTCTTTCTTTCTTTCTTTCGCTCTCTGTCTCTCTCTCTGTCTCTCTCTGTCTTTCTTTCGCTCTCTGTCTCTCTCTCTGTCTCTCTCTGTCTTGCTTTCGCTCTCTGTCTCTCTCTCTGTCTCTCTCTGTCTTTCTTTCGCTCTCTGTCTCTGTCTCTCTCTCTCTCTCTCTCTCTCTCTGTCTTTCTTTCGCTCCCTGTCTCTGTCTCTCTCTCTCTCTGTCTTTCTTTCGCTCTCTGTCTCTCTCTCTCTCTCTCTCTCTCTCTGTCTTTCTTTCGCTCTCTGTCTCTGTCTCTCTCTCTCTCTGTCTTTCTTTCGCTCTCTGTCTCTCTCTCTCTCTCTGTCGTTTCTCTCCTCTCTCTCTCTCTCTCTCTCCTCTCTCTCTCTCTCTTTCTGTCTTTCTTTCACTCTCTGTCTCTGCCTCTGGAATGGGTAGGGTAGCTAGGTATTCAACTACATAGGACACATGGTAAAAATGGGCTGTGCCGTTCATCACTGTCAGAGAGACAGGGTATCATAACTGTGCAGTTTTGGGTGAGCCTTGTCTCTTACCGTCGTCATGGGTTGTTGACCAATGGCTGAGGCGGGGCTGGGACAGACAGACAGGAGGAGTTTGTATCTGCATGGCCATAGCTCCACACCACCATGTCAGTCTGTCTTTAATTACCAGCTGTATGACCTAGCCTTAACTCACAGCCAGTCTGTATTCTATGGGCTTCTTTATTCTTTATTGTCCTCCATACTAGTATAGCCATGTGTTGAGGAAATGTGTATAAAGCCGTGTACTTTGAGGTGATAACATGTATGTTTTTCCATCAACAGTGTCTTCACCCCTTCCAACCATGACCTGTATGTGGAAACAAGCTGTTTATCTCTACCTCTCTCTCCTTTCTGTCTCTCTCTCACTCCTCTCTAACTCTCTCTCCTCCTCTCTCTCTCTCTCTCTCTACCTCTTTCTCCTTTCTGTCTCTCTCTCACTCCTCTCTAACTCTCTCTCCTCCTCTCTCTCTCTCTCTCTCTACCTCTCTCTCCTTTCTGTCTCTCTCTCACTCCTCTGTAACTCTCTCTCCTCCTCTCTCTCTCTCTCTCTCTACCTCTCTCTCCTTTCTGTCTCTCTCTCTCTCTCTCACTCCTCTCTAACTCTCTCTCCTCCTCTCTCTCTCTCTCTACCTCTCTCTCCTTTCTGTCTCTCTCTCACTCCTCTCTAACTCTCTCTCCTCCTCTCTCTCTCTCTCTCTACCTCTCTCTCCTTTCTGTCTCTCTCTCACTCCTCTCTAACTCTCTCTCCTCCTCTCTCTCTCTCTCTACCTCTCTCTCCTTTCTGTCTCTCTCTCACTCCTCTCTAACTCTCTCTCCTCCTCTCTCTCTCTCTCTCTCTCTACCTCTCTCTCCTTTCTGTCTCTCTCTCACTCCTCTCTAACTCTCTCTTCTCCTCCTCTCTCTCTCTCTCTACCTCTCTCTCCTTTCTTTCTGTCTCTCTCACTCTCTCTCTCTCTCTCTACCTCTCTCTCCTTTCTGTCTCTCTCTCACTCCTCTCTAACTCTCTCTCCTCCTCTCTCTCTCTCTCTACCTCTCTCTCCTTTCTGTCTCTCTCTCACTCCTCTCTAACTCTCTCTCCTCCTCTCTCTCTCTCTACCTCTCTCTCCTTTCTGTCTCTCTCTCACTCCTCTCTAACTCTCTCTCCTCCTCTCTCTCTCTCTCTACCTCTCTCTCCTTTCTGTCTCTCTCTCACTCCTCTCTAACTCTCTCTCCTCTCTCTCTCTCTCTACCTCTCTCTCCTTTCTGTCTCTCTCTCACTCCTCTCTAACTCTCTCTCCTCCTCCTCGCTCTCTCTCTACCTCTCTCCTTTCTGTCTCTCTCTCACTCCTCTCTAACTCTCTCTCCTCCTCCTCGCTCTCTCTCTACCTCTCTCCTTTCTGTCTCTCTCTCACTCCTCTCTAACTCTCTCTCCTCCTCCTCTCTCTCTCTCTACCTCTCTCCTTTCTGTCTCTCTCTCACTCCTCTCTAACTCTCTCTCCTCCTCTCTCTCTCTCTCTCTCTCTACCGCTCTCTCCTTTCTGTCTCTCTCTTACTCCTCTCTAACTCTCTCTCCTCCTCTCTCTCTCTCTACCTCTCTCTCCTTTCTGTCTCTCTCTCTCACTCCTCTCTAACTCTCTCTCCTCCTCCTCTCTCTACCTCTCTCTCCTTTCTGTCTCTCTCTCACTCCTCTCTAACTCTCTCTCCTCCTCTCTCTCTCTCTCTCTCTCGATCTCTCTTTTTCTTATGAAATCATTGTGGTGGAGCACTGAAGGTGCTGCCTGGTGTGGTTGTGCAGGACCAGGACCAGGATAAGGACCAGGACCAGGATAAGAACCAGGACCAGGACCAAGACCAGGATAAGGACCAGGATAAGGATAAGTACCAGGACCAGGATAAGAAACAGGACCAGGACAAGGACCAGGATAAGGACCAGGACCAGGATAAGAACCAGGACCAGGACCAGGATAAGAACCAGGACAAGGACAAGGACCAAGATAAGGACCAGGACCAGGACCAGGACCAAGATAAGGAAAAGGATAAGGATAAGGATAAGGACCAGGACCAGGATAAGTACCAGGACCAGGACCAGGACCAAGACCAGGGCCAAGATAAGGACCAGGACAAGGACCAAGATAAGGACTAGGATAAGGACCAGTATAAGGACCAGGACAAGGACAAGTACCAAGATAAGGACCAGGACCAGGACCAGGATATGGACCAGGATAAGGACCAGGACCAGGATAAGGACCAGGCCCAGGATAAGGTTAGGACCAGGATAAGGTTAGGACCAGGACCAAGACCAGGACCAGGACCAGGATACGGTTAGGACCAGGATTAGGTTAGGACCAGGAACAAGAACCAAGATAAGGACCAGGACAAGGACCAAGAACCAAGATAAGGACCAGGACCAGGATAAGATTAGGACCAGGATAAGGACCAGGACCAGGATAAGGTTAGGACAAGGACCAGGACCAGGACAAGGACCAGGACCAGGATAAGGATAAGGACCAGGATAAGGTTAGGACCAGGACCAGGACAAGGTTAGGACCAGGACCAGGACAAGGTTAGGACCAGGACCAAGACCAGGACCAGGACCAGGATAAGGTTAGGACCAGGATAAGGTTAGGACCAGGACAAGGACCAAGAACCAAGATAAGGACCAGGACAAGGACAAGGACCAAGAACCAAGATAAGGACCAGGACCAGGATAAGGTTAGGACCAGGATAAGGACCAGGACAAGGACCAGGACAAGGACCAGGACCAGGACAAGGACAATGACCAGGATAAGGACCAGTACCAGGATAAGGACAAGGACAAGGACCAGGACCAGGACAAGGACCAGGATAATGATAAGGACCAGGACAAGGTTAGGACCAGGACCAGGACCAGGATAAGGTTAGGACCAGGACCAGGACAAGGTTAGGACCAGGATAAGGTTGGGATGTGCTGACCTCAGTGGTGCCTCAGAATAGAATGGGAAAGACCCCCAAATAACTCAACTCTGATAGAGAGCATGGGAATCTCTCTGACAGAGTGCAGACACACCTCTTTTTGCCCCCCCCCCCCTCTCTCTCTCTCTCTCTCTCTCTCTCTCTCTCTCTCCCTCCCTCTCCCTCTCCTTCTCTCTCTCTCTCTCTCCCTCCCTCTCCCTCCCTCTCTCTCTCTCTCTCTCTCTCTCTCTCTCTCTCTCTCCCTCCCTCTCTCTCTCCCGCTCTCTCTCTCTCTCTCTCTCTCTCTCTCTCTCTCTCTCCCCTTGTGTTCTCATGTCTCTCTCTCTCTCTCTCTCTACGTCTATCTAACAAGCTCAAATGTCCACACTACAGAAGCTCTCCATCGGCAGAAACAGCTTTAGACAGCAATCCTGATCGAATCAGTGCCGCAGGGACCAGGTGCTCCAAATTGGGGGTTGCATTTTATTAGTAAAGTGTGTGTGTGTGTGTGTGTGTGTGTGTGTGTGTGTGTGTGTGTGTGTGTGTGTGTGTGTGTGTGTGTGTGTGTGTGTGTGTGTGTGTGTGTGTGTGTGTGTGTGTGTATATTGAATATGAATTGTCAACAAATCTTAAACCTATTTTTCTTGTATTTTATGCTTCAACAGAATGACAGAATGACCCTATCAGTAACCTTGTCAAAATATATTGAAATATTGCAAATATTAACATGTACAGTATGTTTGAAGGTATGATGGCTTTGGACACACACACACACCCACGCACGCACACACACACGCAGGCACACACACACACCCACGCACGCACACACACACGCAGGCACACACACACGCACGCACGCACGCGCACGCACACACATACGCACGCGCACACACATACGCACGCACACACACACACACACACACACACACACACACACACACACACACACACACACACACATACACACACACACACACACACACACATACACACACACACACACACACACATACACTTACACACACACACATACACACACACAGAGGAGTGGGCTGCAGTACCCATGGTGTTACTGAGGTCCACTAAGTGCTGTGGTGATATGATGAGAAGACCCTTTAGCTTTATTTACTGAAGTGCTGGCTAACATGATTATGGTGAGTAAGCTAAGCGCCCTGTTTCCCTCTCTCAGCAATGCACCCTGGGAATTATTACAGAAGTTACCTGTGATCAACACTTTCTTTAGGAGAGAGAGACACAGAGACAGAGAGTGAGAGAGACTGTCACGCCCTGACCTTATAGAGCTTTTTATGTCTCTATTGTTGGGTTGGTCAGGGTGTGATTTGGGATGGGCATTCTATGTTATTTTTCTATGTTTTTGTATTTCTATGTTTTGGCCGGGTATGGTTCTCAATCAGGGACAGCTGACTATCATTGTCTCTGATTGGGAATCATACTTAGGTAGCTTTTTCACTCCTATGTTTTGTGGGAAGTTGTTTTCTGTTTAGTGTTCTTCACCTGACAGGACTGTTTCGGTTTCGTGTAATTCACTTTGTTCAGTTCAATAAAAGTAATGAACACTCACCACGCTGCGCTTTGGTCCGATTCCTCTTCATCCGACGACGAGAGAGACAGAGAATCTTTGAGTGTCCAATAGATTTGCATGTGAATATTTGTTGATATGTTCTTTTAGCTTTGAATAGAATGATTTATATTCACCTTGCCTGTATCGGCCGGGTAAATAAGCAGGTGTACAACAGAGATGCTTGACAGACCACCTGTTCATTTCCTATGGAGGTCAATAGAGATGCTTGACAGACCACCTGTTCATTTCCTATGGAGGTCAACAGAGATGATTGACAGACCACCTGTTCATTTCCTATGGAGGTCAACAGAGCTGCTTGACAGACCACCTGTTCATTTCCTATGGAGGTCAACAGAGCTGCTTGACAGACCACCTGTTCATTTCCTATGGAGGTCAACAGAGCTGCTTGACAGACCACCTGTTCATTTCCTATGGAGGTCAATAGAGCTGCTTGACAGACCACCTGTTCATTTCCTATGGAGGTCAATAGAGATGCTTGACAGACCACCTGTTCATTTCCTATGGAGGTCAATAGAGATGCTTGACAGACCACCTGTTCATTTCCTATGGAGGTCAACAGAGCTGCTTGACAGACCACCTGTTCATTTCCTATGGAGGTCAATAGAGATGCTTGACAGACCACCTGTTCATTTCCTATGGAGGTCAATAGAGATGCTTGACAGACCACCTGTTCATTTCCTATGGAGGTCAACAGAGATGCTTGACAGACCACCTGTTCATTTCCTATGGAGGTCAACAGAGATGCTTGACAGACCACCTGTTCATTTCCTATGGAGGTCAACAGAGATGCTTGACAGAACACCTGTTCATTTCCTATGGAGGTCAATAGAGCTGCTTGACAGACCACCTGTTAATTTCCTATGGAGGTCAATAGAGATGCTTCCTGATGCCTGTAGTTTTAATGGCTGATACTGTAGCCTATATAGCCAACTGTAATGAAAAAGTCTACGATGTCTTAGGCTGAAATGACATCTGCATCGTTGGCTACTTTTACGCAACATAAAACCAGGTCAGATTTACTAGAATAGGGCTTATCAAAACAGCTCTCAGGTATTATCAGTAGGTTTATACATTATCAGAAAGGCTCTCAGGTATTATCAGTAGGTTTATACATTATCAGAAAGGCTCTCAGGTATTATCAGTAGGTTTATACATTATCAGAAAGGCTCTCAGGTATTATCAGTAGGTTTATACATTATCAGAAAGGCTCTCAGGTATTATCAGTAGGTTTATACATTATCAGAAAGGCTCTCAGGTATTATCAGTAGGTTTATACATTATCAGAAAGGCTCTCAGGTATTATCAGTAGGTTTATACATTATCAGAAAGGCTCTCAGGTATTATCAGTAGGTTTATACATTATCAGAAAGGCTCTCAGGTATTATCAGTAGGTTTATACATTATCAGAAAGGCTCTCAGGTATTATCAGTAGGTTTATACATTATCAAAATGGCTCTCAGGTATTATCAGGTTTATACATGATGTGACATATTGGTAGATGCTTCTTCCATAATTAAATTGGAATCAGTCAAGGTTTTGTCATTAAGGTAAAAATCAATCATGATATAGGCTTCTTTAACTTTGGTGGATGGCTTAGCAAGTATCACCCCTAAAATGGACAGGTATTTTAAAGCAATATTTTTGATATAATAATGAATATAATGAAACAATAATTTGCAATACAGGCAAAATAATCTTGCTGCATTGGTTCACTTTAACTCAATTGAATTCACAAGGTATATAATCTCCTCAAAATCTCTATTCAATATTATCTGATTCATTTCCACTGCCTTATCTTTAAATGAATAATTCATCATAAAAGTTGCATTATTGGCCTAGCCTATTATAGAAAATCTCCATGTTGCAAAATAACTGAACAGACGAACATCCAAGCTTGTATGAGGTCCCAAACACTTGAGAGACTAATGTTTGACAAGATTTAATTTAATGTAATTGCGAAGGTTGGTGTTCCAGTGAAGCAGCTGTAGACTGCAGTAGGCGCAGTGCAGGCGAAACTGATGAGACAAACGTGCACGTACCTTTCCCTTTTTGTGTGTTTCACTACCGCCCCCCTGTGGTGATCTTCTGAAGTACATGTAGTGCACGTACAGCCCGTGATTTACTACGGCTTATTGTTTTGATTCCATGACCTGTACTCACGAGCGCTCTGAGTCGTTTTTTTCCCCACGCGGTGGCAGTGGCATGCTTGCATGCCCAATCAGGTCTGGTTGATTACGTTTTCACTGAGAAAAACATATGTCTTAGGAAGTTCCATTAAGAGTTACTGCATTTGGTAAATTGCAATTATTACATTTAAACTGTGTTTTGGTATTGTTTTTAACATGGATGTGAATAGCATGAGTAAGAGGGTGTATAGTGACTGCCGACTGCCCCAAAATGACCAAGTTGTCCTTTTCTATCAGCCTATGGGATGTTTTTGCCCATTTACTATAAACAACATGTTGTGTATTCAAATCATTCTGTGATCAGTCAGAAAAAATGTTTGTTTGCTTTGTTTGTGCCCACTGTTTTTAGGGGTGTCAGAATGTTGTTCAGAGCATCTATTTGATTATAGTTCTTACCTTAAACAAATACTCCACACTTACGTTCTTACACTGTGTTTGTTTATATCGGCTAATTGCTGGACTTCATTCTCTGTAGCAGACTCAGAGAAAATGAAAACCTTTCAGATACAACACCACTTTTCCATGCTGAAACATAAAGAGGCTGTTTGAAGTCTGGTCTGTCTGTGAGTATTATGGAATAACAGTCATAAATGTGTGTGTAAGTGCCTGTGATAAGAGAAGCCAAACGGTCAGCATAATTAGTCAGGTAACACTGGAGCAGGTGATATGTGTTACATAAGATAAGCTAATGATTAGAGGGTGACTAAACAAACACCAACTCCTGCCCAGCAGAGGACAATCCTTGATGTTCTATGTAACATGATCACAGGGCAATTCGTATTATTCTATACGTAAATCTGTGATGCTCCAATTAGTATGATATGTTACCTTGCGTTAGGTTAAATTATGAATTGGATAGCGGTCATACAATATAATACATATGTAGGATAGTAATTTGAGCCAGTTTACTACAGCAGGGGGAAAGAAATCCTGCAGCATCAGGAAATTAGAATTATTATGTGGATTATAATTAATGGACATTTATGTAGGGGTTGATACATTTTATATTAGGGCAAATAAAATCTGACATTTTAAAGTGGAAATATTAAACTTTAGAAGCCTTTTTAAAACTCGAATACAGGGAAATTATCAGCAACAAAAGAGTGCTCAAATTAAGATCCTACATCTGTACGAATTAGAGTTCATACTGTATAGTATCATACATCTAACCCGGTCGTACAATAGCATACGAATTGGATGAAATAACTTATGAAACATCTTGGAGAACGTATAGTATTGCACGTCTTTGTCTGAGACCAGATGGCTTGATGCACGTTAACAACAAAGGATAATTAAGGTGTCTGCGTGCTTCCCAGACTAAACAGTTCGGAAGAGTTTGTGCATATATTAGGATGACATTTTCTGATGTTTTTGTTCGTTTTGGACTTCGGTGAGGGTTTTTTTCGGATGTTCGGACACTCAAAATATTTTCTTGAGGCAAGCGGAAATCGGTTGGGATCATTCAGTAAAGTCTTTGTTGTCATTCGATGAGAGACGACCCGTTGTATTCTGCGCACGTGACATTTATTTTTCTGCAATTGGGACGCATGCTGCAGTGTCTGTGATGGGGCAAGGGGAGGTCACTAGTTAATTAACACAGCCACAAAGTCATAAACCCTGCCTATTTCTGCAGTTGATCTTCTTTAAAAACGGATTTTAAACCTATCCCTAACCTTAACTACAATGCTAACCTTATGTGTAACCCCGACCTTAAATTAAGACTGAAAAGCTTTGTGTTAAGCTTTTTGTGTGTCTCATTGGTGTGGACATTGTTTCAACTCCTGATTGGCCCTTTAAAGTTGTCACAGAGTGCCACGGAGAGGACCCAGAGCAGAGACCCAGGGGTATAGTGCCTGGTTGGACCCGGTCCATTGTTGATGGAGAAAGTCAACAGACAGAGGAGGAATCTAGCTCTGTGGAGGTGGAGAGGGGCTGGCATGGAGAATGTGACACTTTCTCAGTAGCACCTCCATTGCATTCAAATGTATGTACTGCCATTGGTATGCCAAAGAGGTATCTGAGACACTTCAAATACGAGAGAACCTCAGATCCGATACAGAAACAAGCTCACTGAAAGTGTTTGTTTTCACTAAACTAAAAGGATGCAGGTAAACACTGAGAACCGTTACACTGAAGACCGATGACGTGATGATACCTGGAGAGAAACCACTGTGTGCAGTGGTTCTGTTGTCATAGCGATTAGTGCGGTTATATATATTATTTATGAAAATCTCCTCAGGCTTGCAGTTTTCCATTGAGCCACATTCTCCACACATTCTCCACAACCATTCTCACAACCATATAACCCTGTTTCATGACTGAAGCGTTGGTCTGAGTAGCTAGACAGTGTTTTACGGAGGCCAAATGTGATGTGTTTGACACTGTTCAGGGGTGTGTGTGTGTGTGTGTGTTGTGTGGTGTGTTGTGTGTGTGTGTGTGTGTGTTGTGTGGTGTGTTGTGTGTGTGTGTGTGTGTGTGTGTGTGTGTGTGTGTGTGTGTGCGTGTGCGTGCGTGTGTGCGTGCGTGCGTGCGTCTGTGCGTGTGTGTGTGTGTGTGTGTGCGTGCGTGTGCGTGTGCGTGTGCGTGTGTGTGTGGAGTATTATGAATAGGTGTACGTGAGGGAGTTTGTTCTGCCAGAGGTTCTCAAGGTCACCAATGTATTAGTGTTGTGTCATCAGGGAGTGTGTAATGAACGCTATTAATGCTTATTGCCCTCAGTCCAATATCAGCATTGTGTGCGTGTGTGCGTCTGTGTGTGTGTGCGTGTGTGTGTGTGTGTGTGCGTGTGTGTGTGCGTGTGTGTGTGCGTGTGTGTGTGTGTGTGTGTGTGTGTGTGTGTGTGTGTGTGTTTGTGCGTGTGAATGGTTGAGACCTGAACAGGAAGGAATGGTGTGTTGACTGAGTAAAGGGCTCAGCTGGTCATTCCAGTCACGCTACAGCATGGTGTGTTGACTGAGTAAAGGGCTCACCTGGTCATTCCAGTCACCCTACAGCATGGTGTGTTGACTGAAGTAAAGGGCTCACCTGGTCATTCCAGTCACCCTACAGCATGGTGTGTTGACTGAGTAAAGGGCTCACCTGGTCATTCCAGTCACCCTACAGCATGGTGTGTTGACTGAGTAAAGGGCTCAGCTGGTCATTCCAGTCACGCTACAGCATGGTGTGTTGACTGAGTAAAGGGCTCAGCTGGTCATTCCAGTCACCCTACAGCATGGTGTGTTGACTGAGTAAAGGGCTCACCTGGTCATTCCAGTCACCCTACAGCATGGTGTGTTGACTGAAGTAAAGGGCTCACCTGGTCATTCCAGTCACCCTACAGCATGGTGTGTTGACTGAGTAAAGGGCTCACCTGGTCATTCCAGTCACCCTACAGCATGGTGTGTTGACTGAGTAAAGGGCTCAGCTGGTCATTCCAGTCACGCTACATCATGGTGTGTTGACTGGCGTTTACTCAAGATAAGAGGACCAGTCTGGTATAAACGCCAGGTCTGAAAGCTGCCAGGTCTGAGTGTTGTTCTCTGCACACCAGTCTAAATAGGTGTGGGAATATTATTTTAATTGTTTCAACAAGGGGGGGGGGTGGGGGGATATGGGAAATCATTCATGGAGAAAGAGAAAAAAAGTTGAGTGGCATTTTCTGAACAGAAGTGGGCCAGTCTGGTTTTGTGAGCTGCCCATCTTGAGGACGTGCCATAAGGCCAATCTAGATATTTCTGACAAATATTAACAAATATATTTTAAGAACTATTATTATTGTTAGTATATTTGCCATTAAATTAGATAAATCCATCTGTTTATATGTTATATGTGGGTTGAGGGTTGAACGTTGTTCCTGGACTTACAGTGCCAGTCAACAGTTTGAACACACCGACTCATTCAAGGTGTTTTTCTTTATTTCTACATTGTAGAATAATAGTGAAGACATCAAAACGATGAAATAACACATACGGAGTCATGTAGTAACCAAAAAAATAGTTAAACAAATCAAAATAGATTTTAGATTTTAGATTCTTCAAGGTAGCCACCCTTTGCCTTGCACACAACTTTGCACACTTGGCATTCTCTCAACCAGCTTCACCTGGAATGCTTTTCCAACAGTCTTGAAGGAGTTTCCACATATTCTGAGCACTTGTTGGATGATTTCCTTCACTCTGCGGTCCAACTCATCCCAAACCATCTCAATTGGGTTGAGGTCGCGTGATTGTGGAGGCCAGGTCATCTGATGCAGCACTCCATCACTCTTTCTTGGTCAAATAGCCCTTACACAGCCTGGTGGTGTGTTGGGTCATTTTTCTGTTGAAAAACAAATGATAGTCCCACTAAGCGCAAACCAGATGTGATGGGGTATCGCTGCAGATTGCTGTGGTAGCCATGCTAGTTAAGTGTGCCTTGAATTCTAAATAAATCGCTGACAGTGTCACCAGCAAAGCACCCCCACCCCATCACACCTCCTCCCCCATGCTTCACAGTGGAAACCACACATGCAGAGATCATCAGTTCACCTACTATGAGTCTCACAAAGACACGGCGGTTGGAACCAAAAATCTAAAATATGGACTCATCAGACCAAAGGACAGATTTCCACCTGTCTAATGTCCATTGATTGTGTTTCTTGGTAGAAGCAAATCACTTCTTCTTATTGGTGTCCTTTAGTAGTGGTTTCTTTGCAGCAATTCAACCATGAAGGCCTGATTCTCGCAGTCTCCTCTGAACAGTTGATGTTGAGATGTGTCTGTTACTTGAACTCTGTCAAGAATTTATTTGGGCTGCAATTTCTGAGGCTGGTAACTCTAATTAATGTATCCTCTGCAGCAGAGGTAACTCTGGGTCTTCCTTTCCTGTGGCGATCCTCATGAGAGCCAGTTTCATCATAGTACTTGATGGTTTTTGCGACTGCAAAAACTGCACTCGGATTGACTGACCTTCATGTCTTAAACTAATGTTGGATTGTGGTTTTTCTTTAATAATTTGAGCTGTTCTTGCCATGATATGGACTTGGTCTTTTACTAAATAAGACTATCTTCTGTACACCACCCTTACCTTGTCACAGAACAACTGATTGACTCAAATGCATTAAGAAGGCAATAAAATCCACAAATAAACTTTTAATAACAAGGCACGCCTGTTAATTGAAATGCATTCCAGGTGACTTCCTCATGAAGCTTTTTGACAGAATGCCAAGAGTGTGCAAAGCTGTCATCAAGATAAAGGGTGGCTACTTTGAAGAATCTAATATATAACATATATTTTTGATCTGTTGAACACTCTTTTGGTTACTACATGATTCCATATGTGTTATTTCATAGTTTTGATGTCTTCACTATTATTCCACAATGTAGAAAATAGTAAAAATAAAGAAAACCCCTTGAATGAACAGGTGTGTCCAAACGTTTTACTGGTACTGTATATGATGGACTTTGACCTGTGATGCAAAGTACATCCAACGCACCTACCTGAACATATTCTGGCAACTTTTTGTATCTGGATTTTGTCCAGATGAAGTATTATGAATCTAGTGAGCTACAGAATACTGTATATGCAGTCCCTCTCATAACCTAACTCTACACTCTCAGAAAAAAAAGGGTTCTTTGGGGTTCTATTTGGTTCTTTGGATGAGACAGAACCTTGAGAGTTCTATTCCTGCCCCCAGAATGTAATGCGGATTTTAGAAATGAACAGATAACTAAAGCTAACCCAATCGTTAAAGCTAACCCAATCGCTAAAGCTAACCCAATCGCTAAAGCTAACCCAATCGCTAAAGCTAACCCAATCGCTAAAGCTAACCCAATCGTTAAAGCTAACCCAATCGCTAAAGCTAACCCAATCGCTAAAGCTAACCCAACTCTTAAATGACAGCTAACATTCCCTTTTAATTTATTAGAGTTTTTTTCCCCATTGATCTCTATGGCAGGGGGAAGATTGAATTCTGCAACATTTAATTTAGCAACATTGTTACCGAGGTCTGAATTTGCAAACAGCAAAGGTCAAACCTGTGTTGTTGCAAACTAAATGCTACAAGCAAGAACTAATCATGTAAAAGTATACCGTCTTGGATTTTAGTTATTTTTTAAAGGGGTTCCATACAGAACCTTTTGGTCAACTTTTTTTTTTTACTGCGATTACGATCACACACAAACTGCCAATCCATTCCAGGATTAAGAGCAAGTGGTTGAACCAACTTGAAAGTAGCCTCCCAATAAGCACGTTATTTTTTCCAATGTATTAAGGTAAGCGCAGTTGATTATTTAATTCAAATATATGAACTCAAAGTCATATGATAAACTATAGGCTAGATGTATAAAGTTGAACTGTTATTAGAGTTTGAGCACTTTGCAAGCTAGCTACACAGAAAAAAAAACGAAGCACAAATAAATAAAAATTATTATGGGATAGGGGGACAGACCCAGCCTGACATTGGCAATTAGCTGGTTGTTTATTTTAATTCAGTATTTCAGTGTGGTCAATTGAGTGGACAATCCTACATGTTTGATGAAGCCATTAGAAGACTGTTGCTGATTGAGAGAAGGTATGTATAAATGATTTAGAATAATTATGAATAATAATTGTTGGTGATTAATAGCCTAGTTAATCATTACATGACCTTGAACACACTATCAACATTTTTGCTCAGTCTGGCAGTAACCCAGAACTATCTATCTTTCGGTTGCTGCTGACAACAACTCCATGTAAAGTTGTTCTTTTACATCATAAGTGCATAGAATTGTGTCTTCATTTTGGCAGATTAAGTCATGTGTAATTCTGAAGATTAAATCACACGTTTTTTGCTCCACATTTTTGTTCACTGTAACTAATGGACAAAGTATATTGTATTGTATTGTATTGTATTGTAAAGAAGTCAATCAGAGTTGACTTGGGCCTGTCACGCCCTGACCTTAGAGAGCCGTGTTATTTCTCTATTTGGTTAGGTCAGGGTGTGATTTGAGGGGGGTAATTATTTATTTTCTGTGTGTGTTTGTGTGCGCCACGGTTGCGTCACGTTCGGTTTCTGTTTACCTGTTTTTTGTGAAGGTTTCACTTTATTAAAGATGTGGAATTATATGAACGCTGCGCCTTGGTCTCATCATTACGACGAACGTGACAGAAGATCCCACCAAAAATGGACCAAGCAGCGTGTACAGGAGGGGTGGACTTGGGAGGAGATCCTGGATGGAAAAGGACCCTGGATGCAAGCCGGGGAGTATCGCCGTCCTAAGGAGGAGATAGAGGCAGCGAGAGAGGAACGGCGACGATACGAGGAGATAGCTCAACTGAGCAAGCACGAGAGGCAACCCCAAGAACATTTTGGGGTGGGGCACATGGAGCCAGTCAGGGAGTCGAGTGAGGAGCTCGACGCAAGATTCCAGAGAGAGGTGCTGGCATTGAGAGCGCTGCAGAGCGGGCGTGCTGAGGTGCGTGTCATCAGCCCGGTGCCACCTGTACCGGTCCCACGCATCAGGTCTCCAGTGCACCTTCACAGCCCAGTGCGCCCTGTGCTAGCTTCCCGCACTTGCCGGGCTGGAGTGAGGGTTGTGCCAGCTCAGTGCGCCTCCACAGTTCTGTACGTCCTGTGCCTCCTCTCCGCACTCGCCCCTAAGGTGCGTGTCATCAGCCGGTGCCACCTGTACCGGTCCCGTGCATCAGGTCTCTGGTGCGCATCCAAAGTCCAGTACGTCCTGTGCCTCCTCCCCGCACTCGCCCTGAGGTGTGTGTCATCAGCCAGGTGCCACCTGTACCGATCCCACGCATCAGGTCTCCAGTGCGCCTCCACAGTCCAGAGCTTCCGGCGACAGTTCCCAGTCCAGAGCTTCTGGCGGCAGTTCCCAGTCCAGAGCTTCCGGCGACATTTCACAGTCCGGAACCTCGAAAGACGGTCCACAGTCCGGAACCTCGAAAGACGGTCCACAGTCCGGAACCTCGAAAGACGGTCCACAGTCCGGAACATCCAGCGACGGTCCCCAGTCCGGAGCCCCCAGCGACGGTCCCCAGTCCGGGGTCTCCAGAGACGGTCCCCAGTACGGGGTCTCCAATGACGGTCCCCAGTCCGGGGCCTCCAATGACAAGCTGCAGTCAAGAGTCTTCAGCGACGAGCTGCAGTCCAGAGCCCCCAGCAGTGGTTCCCAGTTCTGACCCTCCGGCGATGATCCACGGTCCGGTTCCTCCGGCAATGATCCACGGTCCGGTTCCACAGAAGCGGAGGGATCAGTGTAGGGAGCGGGGACTACGCCCCGAACCGGAGCCACCACCGAGGGTAGATGCCCATCTGGACCCTCCGCTGCAGGTTCAGGGGTGTCCGCACCTTTGGGGGGGGAGGGGGTACCGTCACGCCTTAGATAGACTTTTTATTTCTATATTCATTTAATTCAGGGTGTGATTTAGGGTCGGCATTCTATGTTGTGTATTTCTATGTTGGCCTGATATGGTTCCCAATCAGAGACAGCTGTTTATCGTTGTCTCTGATTGGGGATCGTATTTAGGCAGCCCTTTTTCCCACTTTCTGGTGTAGGATCGTGTCTACATTTAGTTGCCTGAGTGCACAACAGTAACTTCACATTTCATTGGTTGTTTGTTATTTTTTGTTCAGTGAGTTTCGGTTTATTACATTTATGTGAATCTCTACTCACTCTGCGCCTTGGTCTCGTCATTACGACGAACGTGACAGGGCCATCATTCAAAGAGAATCCTCCCTGGCTACCAGTACAAACTATGTTTGCATATATTAACAATAAATCCTAAAAACAATGCTGGTATTCTTTAGTCCATTATTTAATTGTTTATAAAATTATATTGTTTGCTCAAAATATTACTATTTAACAGTAGTATCCCATAATTCATAAATTGGACCATGCATTTTGGTTCAGTGAAGAACCTCTAGGGTTCTGATCAAAGAACCCTGTATTCCCAGTTGGTATTAGATAGAATTCTACCCTGTGGGGAAAGCAACCTGTGGTTACCTAGGTTCCCCCATTTGGCTCAAAGCAACAACAGAAAGCCCTTTTCAAACCCAATTTTCTTGTTGTCTCCTTGTTTTAGTCAATTGCAAATCTACATTAAAGAAAAGCACAACATGTTTAAAGATGACTTATGTGCGTTGCATTCTCCAGAGTGTTCTCACTGTTTAAAGACATGTAATATTGTATTCCCAATTGCCCCTTTTCAAGGGGCGGTGGTTGGAGCGTTAGGCCAGTAACTTAAAGGTTGTTGGATCAAATCCCCGAGCTGACAAGGTAAAAATCTGTCATTCTGCCCCTGAACAAGGCAGTTAACCCACTGTTCCCCGGTAGGCCGCCAATGTAAATAAGAATTTGTTCCTAACTGACTTGTCTAGTTAAATACAGGTTCAGTTTGAAGAATGATGCTGCAAACAGGAGTTTATTTTTTTTTTACCTTTATTTTACTAGCAAGTCAGTTAAGAACAAATTCTAATTTTCAATGATGGCCTAGGAACAGTGGGTTAACTGCCTGTTCAGGGGCAGAACGACAGATTTAGACTGTTGTCTAAACACATGGATATTAAAACTGTCTCAGCTCGAGACCCAAAATGAGAAATAGTCCGTCGTGGGCAGTGAACAAAATCGGCCTCCAACTATCCAAATGAAGAAGAAACCGTGTGTGATTATAGATGTAAGGGCCCACCTTGGCTCCCGACCCACCTCTCACATGCCCAGGGCCCACCTTGGCTCCCGACCCACCTCTCACATGCCCAGGGCCCACCTTGGCTCTCGACCCACCTCTCACATGCCCAGGGCCCACCTTGGCTCTCGACCCACCTCTCACATGCCCAGGGCCCACCTTGGCTCCCGACCCAAAGTTTAAGATGTTTAGAAACCCTAAACATTTGATACATGTTGATCCTGTAGATCTGGGGCTTTACCTGATAATGTAACTGTCACCTATTCAGGCCCTCTGCGACCTACTCAGGCCCTCTGCGACCTACTCAGGCCCTCTGTCACCCATGCAGGCCTTTTGTCACCTACTCAGGCCCTCTGTCACCTACTCAGGCGCTCTGTCACCTACTCAGGCCCTCTGTGACATACTCAGGTCTTCTGTCACCTACTCAGGCCTTCTGTCAACTACTCAGGCCGTCTGTTACCTCCTCAGGCCCTCTGTCACCTACTCAGGCCGTCTGTCACCTCCTCAGGCGCTATGTCACCTACTCAGGCCCTCTGTCACCTACTCAGGCCCTCTGTCACCTACTCAGGCCCTCTGTCACCTACTCAGGCCGTCTGTCACCTACTCAGGCCTTCTGTCACCTACTCAGGCCCTCTGTCACCTACTCAGGCCCTCTGTGACATACTCAGGCCTTCTGTCACCTATTCAGGCCTTCTGTCAACCACTCAGGCCGTCTGTCACCTCCTCAGGCCTTCTGTCACCTACTCAGGCCTTCTGTAAACTACTCAGGCCCACTGTCACCTACTCAGGCCTTTTGTCACCTACTCAGGCCCTCTGTCACCTACTCAGGCCCTCTGTCACCTACTCAGGCCCTCTGTCACGTACTCAGGCCTTCTGTCACCTACTCAGGCCCTCTGTCACCTACTCAGGCCTTCTGTCACCTACTCAGGCCTTCTGTCACCTACTCAGGCCCTCTGTCACCTACTCAGGACCTCTGTCACCTACTCAGGCCCTCTGTCACCTACTCAGGACCTCTGTCACCTACTCAGGCCCTCTGTAACCTGCTCAGGCCCTCTGTCACCTACTCAGTCCCTCTGTCATCTCTGTCATCTGTGTAAATTGGCTTTTTTATGGGACTGTGTGTCACGCCCTGACCTTTTTATACCTTTTTATTCTCTATTTTGGTTAGGTCAGGGTGTGACTAGGGTGGGTAGTCTAGTTTTTTCATTTCTATGTTGGCCTGGTATGGTTCCCAATCAGAGGCAGCTGTCTATCATTGTCCCTGATTGGGGATCATATTTAGGCAGCCTTTGTCCCACTGGGTGTTTGTGGGATCTTGTTTTTGTGTGGTGCCTGTGAGCAGTCCATTACTTCATGTTTCGTTTGTTTCTGTATTGTTTTGATGAGTTTCAATAATTAAACATGTGGAACTCTACGTACGCTGCGCCTTGGTCCATTTATTCTAACGATCGTGACACTGTAGTGATGATGTCTGAAAGGATAGAGAACATAGAAGAGAGGTAGGCCCAATACTAACAAGTATTCACATAACACAAAACAGCCAAATGTTTTTCCGATCGGATAGATAATACATATCTCTTCTGACCTGACTTGAATCTCACATATAACAGGAGCAACTATTGTAAATATGTGAATATGTAAATATGTGTTCTGATGTCGTAGAAATATGATGAAATGTAACGTTTAAGCCAATAAGACTGTGATGTTGTGTTAAAATGTAACGTTAAAGCCAACGAGACCATGATGTTGTGTCTCAATATTTCTATTCATCCGATGCACAGAATTATTCAGACAATGACATGTATGTGGTATCTGCATAATCTGTATGTATGACGTGTACTGTATAGATAGTACAACATGTGATACATGTATGGTCTGTGTATAATTGGGTAAAGAAGTGTGTGTGTGTGTGCGAGTGTGCGTGTGTGTGTGTGTGTGTGTGTGTGTGTGTGTGTGTGTGTGTGTGTGTGTGTGTGTGTGTGTGTGTGTGTGTGTGTGTGTGTGTGTGTGTGTGTGTGTGTGTGTGTGTGTGTGTGTGTGTGTGTGTGTGTGTGTGTGTGTGTGTGTGCGTGTGCGCGTGTGCGTGCATGTGGCGTGTGTGGGGAGCCCTGCTGAGCCCCAGTACTGCAGTAGAGATAGGGAATGACAGTGTGAAATGAAAAACACACAGATAGGGAAGTGGCAGACCGGCAGACAGGAGCCAGTCTCTCTGTATGCTGTAGATTAGGCTGACTCCTACACCACATTCCCCAGGAAGACCAGCCCAGACCCTGCTATCCTGGCTTCACTGTTCCCCCCAAAACTATGAGAGCCAGGCACAGAGGGAGATGCACGGACAGACGCACAGACAGCCATACAACAATCACATCACACGGGAACCATGTTCGGACAACCACAGGCACATTAACACCACACAGAATCGGGCATGAGTAAATATTATTGCACAAAACTAGCGTCCGGAGAAATGGTCAGTGGGTGTACTGAATGAGGCTCACAGCCACACAGACACAGACACACACACACAGACACACACACACACACTCCAAAAGGACTTCCCTAGCCATCAGATGCTGCAGATGTCTTGGTGTCTCTCCAATTGACTATACTGTACTAATCCGTCCATTCATAGACAATAAATACCTCTGGAAATTCCTGAGCTCTGTCCAGGGTAATATAAAAGATGAAGATAAACCCAGAAATTCCTGAGCTCTGTCCAGGGTAATATAAAAGATGAAGATAAACCCAGAAATTCCTGAGCTCTGTCCAGGGTAATATAAAAGATGAAGATAAACCCAGAAATTCCTGAGCTCTGTCCAGGGTAATATAAAAGATGAAAATAAACCCAGAAATTCCTGAGCTCTGTCCAGGGTAATATAAAAGATGAAGATAAACCCAGAAATTCCTGAGCTCTGTCCAGGGTAATATAAAAGATGAAGATAAACCCAGAAATTCCTGAGCTCTGTCCAGGGTAATATAAAAGATGAAGATAAACCCAGAAATTCCTGAGCTCTGTCCAGGGTAATATAAAAGATGAAGATCAACCCAGAAATGCCATTCAAGACGAAAGAATGTATTGCCACAAATGTCAGTGGCTTCAAATGTGTAGATGATCAAAGTTGAAAGGCATTAATCAAAAGACCATTTCTCCATGGCGTATAACCGAGAGAAACAGAACATTACTAAAATGGACATAAATAACAAATACATGCTTAAGTATAACCAGAGACTGGCCGGGGGAAGGATAACCAGAGACCGACCGGGGGAAGGATAACCAGAGACTGGCTGGGGAAAGGATAACCAGAGACTGGCCAGGGAAAGGATAACCAGAGACTGGCCAGGGAAAGGATAACCAGAGACTGGCCGGGGAAAGGATAACCAGAGACTGACCAAGGAACGGGGTAAGCAGAGACTGACTGGGTAACCAGAGACTGACCAGGGACACGGTAACCAGAGACTGACAGGGTAACCAGAGACAGGGTAACCAGAGACTGACAGGGTAACCAGAGACTGACCGGGTAACCAGAGACTGACCAGGGACAGGGTAACCAGAGACTGACAGGGTAACCAGAGACTGACCGGGGATGGGGTAACCAGAGACTGACCGGGGACAGGGTAACCAGAGACTGACCTGGGACAGGGTAACCAGAGACTGACAGGGTAAGCAGAGACTGACAGGGTAACCAGAGACTGACAGGGTAACCAGAGACTGACCGGGGATGGGGTAACCAGAGACTGACAGGGTAAGCAGAGACTGACAGGGTAGCCAGAGACTGACAGGGTAACCAGAGACTGACAGGGTAACCAGAGACTAACAGGGTAACCAGAGACTGACCAGGGATGGGGTAACCAGAGACTGGCCGGGGACAGGGTAACCAGAGACTGACCTGGGACAGGGTAACCAGAGACTGGCCGGGGACAGGGTGACCAGAGACTGACAGGGTAACCAGAGACTGATCGGGGACAGGGTAACCAGAGACTGACCTGGGACAGGGTAACCAGAGACTGACCTGGGACAGGGTAACCAGAGACTGACCGGGGATGGGGTAACCAGAGATTGACCGGACTGACCAGGGATGGGGTAGATCGAGTGCTCTACGGCCCCCTCACGGACCCGTTTGGAGCAGCGTGATGGACTGTATAATGAGGCTCGCGCGGAGCAGGCCTCACGAGGCACCTCATTCATAAGAGTCGTATCAGCCTCTCTAGTGTGAGAGGAGATTTACACAGCGCACTAACCCGCCCGTTTGGTTGTCGGTGAAATATTAGGATTATGACAGCCGCAGGCCGAAGAATAATTGAAGGGGAAAATGGGCATGTAGGTTCAAGGTTCGCTATAGGGTCGCAGTAACAATTGTCATCTTATCCGATTTATTTGATGACGTAATGTTCTACTGCAAGAGTTCTACTCACTGTAAATAATTAAAGACCATGCTTTTAAAAGTCTTCATCGTATCTTGTCGTTTAGGTAATTTCTTGTGTATTGTTGAATTTCAACAAAAACTCTCGAAATTGAGGAATCAATATTATCTGCTTGGCATTCGAATGGTTGCCTGTGTGATTAGGCTTGTAATGAGAATTGGCCTGCTTTTATCTAATCAACATGTCCAATCACATGTGTTATAAATCGTTAAGGAGAATAGATTATTAAAGAGATAAAATATGAATTTGGTTAGCTGAAAGTGACACCCACGAAAATGTACACTTGTCCTGAAATGTATCATTTTTTTTGTGTCAATTGAACAAATAAATAGAAATGAAATGATGAGGGGAGTTGTTGTGTTGTTTATTCCTACAATAAATTTATATTTATATATTTTTAAATAACTTGTATCCATTATTTCTTATATGCTTCTGTCAGAAGTAGTAGCCTAAAAGCAATTCCGTTAACAATGTGAAATGTATTCATATTTTTGGGGTTACAAGTATAGCCTAACTCAGATGACGTTTTTCTAGCTGGAGAAGTAAAATGGTTTATATACATATTTTGGGACTGTGTGAATACTGATTTGGCCATTTAGAATAGAAGCGTTATAAAATAGGCCTATTACCTGATGAAATATATTAAATATTTCAATGTGTCTATCATTAGCAGTCGTGATAATTGTTACAACAATCAAGCACAATCACACTGTCTTGCATGCTACTACACGCGACCATTTACAGTTAATATCACACACATTGCAGCATGTTTTCGTTAATATGTCATGCGATGCATTGACGAGTCTGTCTCAAGAGTATCACAATTACACACCCTTTGTTCAAACCATTGATAGATAGGTGTTATTTTTCAGATGAACTCTTTCTTTATCATTTCTGGTGGATAGAGCTCCTTCCGAACTAAAATTAAATCGAATATAAATGAGCAATGAACATTGTTTTCCATAGTCGAAATACCATGAATTAAAAATTTAAAAAAACACCAAACATACATGCTATACTATTCTACCTCATTTTCCAGAGTCAACCTGATGACAGGCATTCAGTGAAATCTCCAAAATGTTGACAGACTGACCTGTTTTAACACTGATTGGTGGCGAATTCGTCACCTGGATCACATGCTCAGAGTAAAGGTCTATTCTATGAGTCTCTTCGTCGGCTACACATATTACTGTAATGTAAACGTGGATACTTGCTACGTCTCTACCTCCGAAAGTGACGCACGACGCTCGTCCAGACAGTTGCCCCCCTTTGACGCAGGATGGTGTAAACAGAATTGTCACATTGAGCCAAAACTCCTACAGTATAAATGGTAATAGCATAGCAATGTTTTTGAAACAGCTGAAATGTATAGACATTTTCCTAATATTTGAGACTTGTATTATTTAGTGTTTACCTTAAATTGACGTAACAGTCTGTTACATTGTGGCATTATTGCCGTAACAGTCTGTTACATTGTGACATTATTGCCGTAACAGTCTGTTACATTGTGACATTATTGCCGTAACAGTCTGTTACATTGTGACATTATTGCCGTAACAGTCTGTTACATTGTGACATTATTGCCGTAACTGCCGGCTACATTGTGGGAGCACATCCCACCACCAGAAACATGTTAAATGTAGATAATAAAAATAGGATATGATTTTTATTTGCAACAATGTGTGGTGATTTTAAAGGTGGCACCACAGGTCCCAGAGTGGGGGAAGGGGATTGTTTTCCTGAGGCCAGGAGTTTTTTCCTGATATGGTAGTAGGCTAACATAAGCAACTCCGGGCCCTCGTTGAGGCGGGTATGGTTTCCATATAAAACAGCTCGTTGTGGTGAGTTCACTTATAACCACGTTTTCAGTAGCAATTTGCTTGTACCACCTTTAATTATTTGCATTATTGTGATCAAATAAAGCCTGGTTGTAAGGTAGGCCTAATGTACTTTTATATTCGAATGAAAGGACTACTCCTTAATGTTGTGTTACAAATGTTACAACAAGACGGGAAAAGAAACCCTTTCATTGTCTGTACATGCATGCTTGTGAATTGTTGCATTATTGCATAGTGTAATATGTTCTAGAATAACAGTTTTTGTCATTGTTGAATAGTTTGTGCTTACTGGCTAGTGGCCACTGAAACGTACGTTAAACGTGAGCTGCGGATCAGGAATGTTGCGTTGCCAGCCACAACAAAAGGTAAGGCAAGTATGTCATTTGAATTGAAAAGTAAAATGACGTTTTGCCACCCCGCTCATCACGCTCCTTCATATCTCGTAGTGTGAATATGGCCTATGATGACAGACATTCAGACGACCAAAACCCATCCGAAAATGTAATTAAAAGACCACTGTTGAAAATGAACTAAGTGATTCAAGTCACAGGTCGTTGGACCCTCCTCGGTGATAAAAGAAAATACACGTATTGAGTAGAAGACAGACATAGCGCGTTCCCTGATTGTCTCCTATAGCTCTCTGCGCTCCCGAGGAGCTGGCGGAGTGATACGATAGTTTAGAACGTCATCGTTTTACACCTCGTTATCATCATCAGCTGTGTCGAAGAGTAAACATTGAGACGAAACACAAGACGGGGTAAACAGAAACAATCTGGTTCAGAAAATATATCTAATTTTCACAAGGACCAATTTATTTTATTTTTTTTACATAAAAGTAAAACAGAACGTGATGTAAATTATCGGGATTTATTTGTTGTTGTTGTTGTACAAACCTGGGCAGGTAGCCTAGTGGTTCGATCGTTGGGCCAGTAACCGAAAGTTTGCCAGATAAAAATCTGTCGTTCTGCCCCTGAACAAGGCAGTTAACCCACTGCTCCTAGGCCGTGGTTGAAAATAAGAATTTGTTCTTAACTGACTTGCCTAGTTAAATAATATATGCTATTGCCTCGCCGTCATTCACTAGGCCTATATATGAATTATAGTCTACGGATAAGTGTGAAGGTATCGAAATAATGCTATTATACTTAATACCACTCCAACTACAACTAGACTAACTCTAATTCTAGCGTACGACTAATAATACTCCTCATAGTAATAACTGATTGATTGATTGATTTATTTCCGTGTCATACACCAATTGGTGCACAGCCCACGTGGGCTTATAAGACCCTATTTCTTGAAGTGTCATGTGCACAAAACACAGATCAAATTAATATTTGACAATGTAATAATTGAATCCTAATCACGGCAAGTACATGCAACCATTTTGTCACATTATACAAGCAATACATAATAACATAAGCATGTAATTATCATAGTTAGCCCATTTTAAGGACAGTTTTATTATCCTTGGTAATGACAGTTACAGTGAGATACCGGGATGCTAGTGACAGTATTTGTTAGACTCTGCCTTGAGGTATTAGGACTACTGATAACCGTCATAATCATAACGATAATAATTTCAGAATATAGGCAACTTTTTCTTGTGGAGGTGGAGTCAATCGTTAATTAATAATTAAATAATTAAACTATTTATAATAATTAAACTATAATTAAAGTGATAATTGTTCTATCATCATGCCAAATTATTGGTCGTATCTCTTATCGCCTCGTTGTTGTTTTTTTAATAGAGATCTCATTCTCATATCTGGTCATAAAAAAACAAGCATAACTTTCCCTCTCAGAGGAGACATTATTTGTACAGCAAGCTCTGATTTAGCTTAGTTTATGTATGGCTCGTTTCGTTGGTTGAACGATGACCAATCTAAAAAGGAGATGTGCTGCGTAAATTTGACCCGTGTTGATCTATCTTTGTTGTATAAAAAAAATAGCCACGCCTACAGTGTCTGTTTACTTCTCGGTGTTTTATTATCCTTTTTATTTTGTTGTCCGTTAGTTACTAGACTGCACCGTCACCGTCATATATAGGAAAACAATAGAAGTATCAAATCATTTATTGGGTTGAATCATTTTAAAACAACCTTAACATTTCAGAAGGAACTGTAACAATTTCGTGAATCTTTCAATTTTAACTTACGTTGATTGTAAAAAATAAAGCACAGAAAATTCCGCAAAAGTGGGTCTCTTCTTCAGATACGATGAATTAAAGCTGGTCTTACGCGTGCCCCCTCTGCCCCTCTCCTCCTCCAACTTATAAGTCCTACCTTGTGCGTCACGTGGTCTAGCCCGTACAAATAACTCCCAGCAAAGTTTTCCAGCGGAGAACTAATCGGAGCTCTATTATATCAGCAATTATCAGCGACGTTAACTATCTTCAGCTACAAAGAAGTGAAAGAGATAGAGGCTTAGACCATCCGCGAAGTAAGATTTTTTTTTCCCCTCGTAAACTTTTCCTCACAAAGGATATTTTGGACATCTTTGTGGGAGCTTCAGTCACTTTCGTTGAGTCTATCTGAGTGAACAAGTTTGCACAAAGCGCTGCTGAACCTGCTCCTCTGGAAAACAGACTTTATCACCCAACCGTTCTTATCTGGTAAGATAATACAAAAATTGTTGGATGCAATTGTATTCCTCCTGTGCTCACTGCTATCAACGTTTTATCTGTTTCACTTTACTATTGATATAAATATATACATCCCAGATATGTATCGCCTATCTATTGTGGTGTTTGATTAGGGTCCTGTTATAATTGAATTACAAAGTGCAAGATGAGATCCTCTGGTTTGCTGGGGTGGCTGATAGTTTGTTATATCTACACGTAAAGACATGGGAAACCATTCGTGTCCTGTTAATCCATTACATGTCAATAAGAGTGATACAAATAATATATTTATCTTGTTGTTCAATGTTGATCAATTTGTTTTCTATTTTTCATTGTATTTCTAAAGCCTAACTATTGCGATTTACACCGGGTTAGTTTAGGCATAATTCGTGATATTGTCCACAGATTTACCTAAATAATACCGAAAGTTATTTTAAAGGGAAAGGAGCGTATTTTACAAGAGATGACGATAATAGATATAGAACAGGCTATGTCCCAGGTCTAACTGTAGCTGGGCGATGTTTATTCTGTAATTAGTGCTATGGGTTCCATCTCTCCACTACAGGACACTTTTGTTGATTGTGGTATTTTCCTTTCATACAGGAACGGATATATTTGCTTATTATCCCGCGAACTGGATAACGAAAAATCGCCGACGACTCAAGGTGTCCTAGGAGCTGCGTGAAAGCGTCTTTACGTGACCCACTTTGTCCCACGAGTCAAAACCCATATTCTTCCAAATAGGACGAGTATACTGTGTAAAAATGTACCAAAGCCTTGCTATGTCATCCAACCAGTCCCCATACGCACACGATGCAGGGAACTATATGCACCCTTCGGCGAGTTCCCCAGTCTACGTGCCCACTACGAGGGTGCCTGCTATGCTGCAATCCATGCCGTACTTGCAGACATGCGAGTCCGCCCATCAGTCTCACGGCCTCGGCGGGCATCACGGCTGGTCTCAGTCTGGCACAGACAGTTCGTCTTTCATTCCGGGCAGCCCCCATCATCCTCCCGGGTTCTCCTACTCTCACAGCCCGCCAGTAAGCAGCAATAACGGCAGGGACACAGCTTACCAGAACCAGCTAGTGCTTAGTAACGGTGGTCGGGTTGACCACTATGGCAGCACTTTAGTGCGGTCAGTTGGAGGATCATACTCAAGTCCCTATGCGTATATGAGCCCGGAGATGGCGACCTCTTGGACACCTGGGCACTTTGAGAGCGGCATGATCAGTCTTCAGGGACGGCAAGGTTGCCTGTCTGGGAGAAGGTCCAGTTTAGGTATGTAAACAGTCTTTGATTATTGTCTTACATTTCCTCTTAAACAGAAGGGAATTTGTCATATCAAATCATGTGATCCTATGTAATAATGTCCCGCTTGTGTTTGTGTAATTGGTGAAGGCCACGAAAAAATATATAGCACATGATGGACAGAAAGGAACATAATTAAATGTATATCCCAGGTCTAGTAACCCTGTAATGGCATATAGGCCTCGAAATAGTTTAGTGGCAGACAAAATGTATAGACCTATATTTTGATAAATATTAATACGATTTTAATAAGATTAAAAGTTGCGGATAATTCACGGTTTATACCTTTTGCTAATGAGGCTATTCGTTTGTGTGTCTGTGAAGGCTTACAGAGGCCCGTGCTCTGATCTCACAATTTATAGCCGTGTTCTCTCTGAAGGTATTTTTGGATGCGATTGAGAAGTCCCATTGTATGTGGTCAATTCTCCCATCGATTGTACTCAGTCACTGTGATTCAATCAACCTTCAAAAAAGAAACATATTTACCAGCTTTCACAATACACGTTCTTTAAAAGAGAGTTTGCTAAAAGAAAACAAACAGTTAATTGAGGTGCTAATTGAATCCCCACCAACAGTCCGTTTTCTGTTCGAGTGTTTTGATGATCAATACACACTCACTAGTGTAAACCTGGAAACCGTCCAATTGTTACCTTGATCAGACAGAACGGCCTATTTGGAAATGGCTCTAAGATACACGTTTAGTGGATATAAGGACGTAGTTCATTTCTAGGCCATAGCCCATTCAGTGTTAATAACAATACACACTATAGGTTTCTTTATTACTTCGTTTCACATCAAACAGGAACGAATTTTCATCCTGGTGAAAATATTCCGTAATTTTTATTTTTATTTTGGATCGACGGTTATTCGATTTGCTAACTTGTTGAATCTAAACGATACGTGTGTGTATGTGTTTGTGTCTGTGTTTGTGTTTATGTGTTTGTGTCTGTGTGTGTGAACAGTGGGTTTAGATATCTTCCCCAAGTGTGGCTCACTAGACTGTGTTGTCGATATTTTCGATATGGCGCTTTGATATTTCATGGCACATTTAGGCATGAGGAAAATAAGACATTTAGCATGATAAAAACAATCATTAGTGTTACTTTTTTTCTATTGTTATTATTGTTATCAATGTTACTGTTGTTGTTTTTATCTATTTATGCTATTTTAATATGTGAATAAGGAATTCAAGCGATTAATTGTAGGAGGCCGTCGAGTGTCAGTAGCTTGAGTGATACGCGGACCCCTTGATCCGTAACACTGATAGAACCCCATTAACATTCCACCGTCTGCGCCCGGTGCCCCGCCAGCAAGCCGCCCTAATAGATACGTCTATGACCCTCTCTCCATATTGATACATTCGGTTTAGTTCTCTTTTCATCACTAGAGGGCTTTAAACATTCTGTCCACCAATATGGGTTGACAAACATCAAAGATGCTGGCACATTCTGTCCACCAATATGGGTTTACAAACATCAAAGATGCTGGCACATTCTTCTCACCAATATGGGTTTACAAACATCAAAGATGCTGGAACATTCTGTCCACCAATATGGGTTTGCAAACATCAAAGATGCTGGCACATTCTGCTCACCAATATGGGTTTACAAACATCAAAGATGCTGGCACATTCTGTCCACCAATATTGGGTTTGCAAACATCAAAGATGCTGGCACATTCTGCTCACCAATATGGGTTTACAAACATCAAAGATGCTGGCACATTCTGTCCACCAATATGGGTTTGCAAACATCAAAGATGCTGGCACATTCTGCCCACCAATATGGGTTTGCAAATATCAAAGATGCTGGCACATTCTGCCCACCAATATGGGTTTGCAAACATCAAAGATGCTGGAACATTCTGTCCACCAATATGGGTTTACAAACATCAACGATGCTGGTGTGTTCTGTCCACTGATATGTGTTAACAAACATCAACGATGCTGGTGTGTTCTGTCCACTGATATGTGTTAACAAACATCAACGATGCTGGTGTGTTCTGTCCACTGATATGTGTTAACAAACATCAAAGATGCTGGTGTGTTCTGTCCACTGATATGTGTTAACAAACATCAACGATGCTGGTGTGTTCTGTCCACTGATATGTGTTAACAAGCATCAACGATGCTGGTGTGTTCTGTCCACTGATATGTGTTAACAAACATCAACGATGCTGGTGTGTTCTGTCCACTGATATGTGTTAACAAACATCAACGATGCTGGTGTGTTCTGTCCACTGATATGTGTTAACAAACATCAACGATGCTGGTGTGTTCTGTCCACTGATATGTGTTAACAAGCATCAACGATGCTGGTGTGTTCTGTCCACTGATATGTGTTAACAAACATCAACGATGCTGGTGTGTTCTGTCCACTGATATGTGTTAACAAGCATCAACGATGCTGGTGTGTTCTGTCCACTGATATGTGTTAACAAACATCAACGATGCTGGCGTGTTCTGTCCACTGATATGTGTTAACAAGCATCAACGATGCTGGTGTGTTCTGTCCACTGATATGTGTTAACAAACATCAACGATGCTGGTGTGTTCTGTCCACTGATATGTGTTAACAAGCATCAACGATGCTGGCGTGTTCTGTCCACTGATATGATTTATTAACAAACATCAAGGATGTCTTAACTTATGTCCTTCATGTCTGGATTCATGATTTATTTTACATGATTTCAATATATCCAAAAAATACAAAAACCTACCAAGAAACAACATTTCTACCCAATATACAAATAGGCACACATATAGCACTTGCAAACACAATAGGCCTAAATTGTATCTTGGAAATAATATTATGTCCAAATTTACAGAATAATGCAATTTAACTCAAGGTGATGATGATGGGTATTTTCATAGATAGTTCCAGCTCTGTTCCTGTTTTTCATCATGTGACACAGCCTACATTACAACCAACCCAACACCACCTAGGCTACAGATAATAGTAAAACTCTATAATTTGGCTACATCATACCACAGACATGTCAGAGGAGTTCCCAGGAGAGGGGCGCGAGTGCGTAAACTGCGGCTCCATCTCCACTCCTCTGTGGCGGCGGGATGGTACCGGGCACTACCTCTGCAATGCCTGCGGACTGTACCACAAGATGAACGGAATCAACAGACCGCTGATCAAACCCCAGAAACGCCTGGTAAGCACCATTGCATTATTTGTATATTTATAAAAATGTAACTTCTAAGTAGGTTTCCTCCTAGGTTCCTCCTCTAGGTTCCTCCTACCTTCCAAGTAGGTTTCCTCCTAGGTTCCTCCTCTAGGTTCCTCCTACCTTCCAAGTAGGTTTCCTCCTAGGTTCCTCCTCTAGGTTCCTCCTACCTTCTGAGTAGGTTTCCTCCTAGGTTCCTCCTCTAGGTTCCTCCTACCTTCTGAGTAGGTTTCCTCCTAGGTTCCGCCTCTAGGTTCCTCCTACCTTCTAAGTAGGTTTCCTCCTAGGTTCCTCCTCTAGGTTCCTCCTACCTTCTAAGTAGGTTTCCTCCTAGGTTCCTCCTACCTTCTAAGTAGGTTTCCTCCTAGGTTCCTCCTCTAGGTTCCTCCTACCTTCCAAGTAGGTTTCCTCCTAGGTTCCTCCTACCTTCTAAGTAGGTTTCCTCCTAGGTTCCTCCTCTAGGTTCCTCCTACCTTCTAAGTAGGTTTCCTCCTAGGTTCCTCCTCTAGGTTCCTCCTACCTTCTAAGTAGGTTTCCTCCTAGGTTCCTCCTCTAGGTTCCTCCTACTTTCTAAGCGAGTTTTTCCAGGTCTGTGTGCTTCTGCCTCTGCATTGCTTGCTCTTTGGGGTTTTAGGCTGGGTTTCTGTAGAGCACTTTGTGACAAAAGTGCTGATGTAAGAAGGGATTTATAAAATACATTTGATTGATTGATTGATTGAATTTGTCTTAGATGCATCTTATTGATTAGGCTCATTATTCACATATACCATATAAACTACAATAGTCAATGTGGACTTCAATATTGACGTTTAAGAATATTTTGGTCACTAATTGTATTGATTTGGCTTAGAGAAAAACCGTCTTAGGCAGATAATACTTTCTTCTAGGTCCAAACCGTTAACCCAGGTATTGGAGGAAAAAGAGTGTGAGGCAGAGGGCCAGTCTGTTCCATCAGAAGGTCAGTGTAGTAGACTGAGAGAAAGAGGCCTGTCTTATTCCCAGGCAGGAACCAGCCTCTCAGAGCCAGCAGCTGCTGTGAATTATCATGGCCAGTTCAGCTCAGCTCAGTTCAGCTCAGTTCAGCTCTGCCTGGCCTGTTTCTGTTTTTATTTGTCCTTCAGTGACCTTGCCCATGGGTTGTCTGTCCTCAGTGACCTTGCCCATGGGTTGTCTGTCCTTCAGTGACATTGCCCATGGGATGTCTGTCCTTCAGTGAACTTGCCCATAGGTTGTCTGTCATTCAGTGACCTTGCCCATGGGTTGTCTTTCCTTCAGTGACCTTGCCCATGGGTTGTCTTTCCTTCAGTGACCTTGCCCATGGGTTGTCTGTCCTTCAGTGACCTTGCCCTTGGGTTGTCTGTTTTTATTTGTCCTTCAGTGACCTTGCCCTTGGGTTGTCTGTTTTTAGCCAGATCTGTACTAGGCGAGAGAACAAAAACAAACTACTGTGTGTTTCTGCATAGAAATCTCACTTGCGTCCAATAACAAGCTGATAGATAGAGAGACGAGGTTCAGCCAGGAGTGCTTATGGCTCAGCCCAGTGTGAAACATTTATCATGTCTTTAGCAGTACACTACATGTTTGGACTCATCATGGATACTATGGAGGCACCGTGTGCGTACAACGCACTTCACTTACAGCGAAGGGGTAGTCCCCCCCCCCCCTCGACCACATCTTATAAACAACTATAAATACCATTATACGACCATGGAGTCAGCAACGCAATATACAGTGCCTTGCGAAAGTATTCGGCCCCCTTGAACTTTGCGACCTTTTGCCACATTTCAGGCTTCAAACATGAAGATATAAAACTGTATTTTTTTGTGAAGAATCAACAACAAGTGGGACACAATCATGAAGTGGAACGACATTTATTGGATATTTCAAACTTTTTTAACATATCAAAAACTTAAAAATTGGGCGTGCAAAATTATTCAGCCCCTTTACTTTCAGTGCAGCAAACTCTCTCCAGAAGTTCAGTGAGGATCTCTGAATGATCCAATGTTGACCTAAATGACTAATGATGATAAATACAATCCACCTGTGTGTAATCAAGTCTCCGTATAAATGCACCTGCACTGCGATAGTCTCAGAGGTCCGTTAAAAGCGCAGAGAGCATCATGAAGAACAAGGAACACACCAGGCAGGTCCGAGATACTGTTGTGAAGAAGTTTAAATCCGGATTTGGATACAAAAAGATTTCCCAAGCTTTAAACATCCCAAGGAGCACTGTGCAAGCGATAATATTGAAATGGAAGGAGTATCAGACCACTGCAAATCTACCAAGACCTGGCCGTCCCTCTAAACTTTCAGCTCATACAAGGAGAAGACTGATCAGAGATGCAGCCAAGAGGCCCATGATCACTCTGGATGAACTGCAGAGATCTACAGCTGAGGTGGGAGACTCTGTCCATAGGACAACAATCAGTCGTATATTGCACAAATCTGGCCTTTATGGAAGAGTGGCAAGAAGAAAGCCATTTCTTAAAGATATCCATAAAAAGTGTCGTTTAAAGTTTGCCACAAGCCACCTGGGAGACACACCAAACATGTGGAAGACGGTGCTCTGGTCAGATGAAACCAAAATTGAACTTTTTGGCAACAATGCAAAACGTTATGTTTGGCGTAAAAGCAACACAGCTTATCACCCTGAACACACCATCCCCACTGTCAAACATGGTGGTGGCAGCATCATGGTTTGGGCCTGCTTTTCTTCAGCAGGGACAGGGAAGATGGTTAAAATTGATGGGAAGATGGATGGAGCCAAATACAGGACCATTCTGGAAGAAAACCTGATGGAGTCTGCAAAAGACCTGAGACTGGGACGGAGATTTGTCTTCCAACAAGACAATGATCCAAAACATAAAGCAAAATCTACAATGGAATGGTTCAAAAATAAACATATCCAGGTGTTAGAATGGCCAAGTCAAAGTCCAGAACTGAATCCAATCGAGAATCTGTGGAAAGAACTGAAAACTGCTGTTCACAAATGCTCTCCATCCAACCTCACTGAGCTCGAGCTGTTTTGCAAGGAGGAATGGGAAAACATTTCAGTCTCTCGATGTGCAAAACTGATAGAGACATACCCCAAGCGACTTACAGCTGTAATCGCAGCAAAAAGTGGCGCTACAAAGTATTAACTTAAGGGGGCTGAATAATTTTGCACGCCCAATTTTTCAGTTTTTGATTTGTTAAATAAGTTTGAAATATCCAATCAATGTCGTTCCACTTCATGATTGTGTCCCACTTGTTGTTGATTCTTCACAAAAAATACAGTTTTATATCTTTATGTTTGAACCCTGAAATGTGGCAAAAGGTCGCAAAGTTCAAGGGGGCCGAATACTTTCGCAAGGCACTGTATATATTTTTTTTTTGGGGGGGCTGAACGATCCTTTTAAGGCGCTCGTTCCCAACACCTGTCAATCAATCCACCAGGGGCCATCTAACACTAAACCTACACTTGTCATTTTCAGCTGGTCTTGTCCTTGGTCCAATTATCTGTCAGTATAATGCTTTGAGTTATGTGATGGTATAGTCTGGTTATTGACAGCTTGTCTTCTCCATGTGTAGCAGACCACATCTCGCCGGGTCGGCCTGTGCTGCACTAACTGCCACACCAGCACCACCACGCTGTGGCGTCGCAGTGCAGAGGGAGAGCCTGTCTGCAACGCCTGTGGCCTCTATATGAAACTACATGGGGTAGGCAAAAAACACACACACAATACACACACACACAAAATTCCCATGTACCCTACTCTATGTACATTATGTACATAGAGTAGATGCTGCTGTAATAACCAACCTTAGCAGCCTGGCAGTGCAGTGTGGGTCACGTAACCAACCTTAGCAGCCTGGCAGTGCAGTGTGGGTCACGTAACCAACCTTAGCAGCGTGGCAGTGCAGTGTGTGTCACGTAACCAACCCCTAGCAGCCTGGCAGTGCAGTGTGGGTCACGTAATTAACCCTTAGCAGACTGGCAGTGCAGTGTGGGTCACGTAACCAACACTTAGCAGCTTCAGTTTGGTGTGTGACACGTAACCAACCCTTAGCAGCCTGGCAGTGCAGTGTGTGTCACGTAACTAACCCCTAGCAGCCTGGCAGTGCAGTGTGGGTCACGTAACTAACCCCTAGCAGGCTGGCAGTGCAGTGTGTGACACGTAACTAACCCCTAGCAGCCTAGCAGTGCAGTGTGGGCAGCATATTATTTGTGTGAAAGCTTACCAAGGTCATCATGGTTGTTGTTATGAAAAGAGACAGGTGGGAAGAAGGGGTCATTGAGTGTGTTTTGTATCTTGGATCTAAATTCTTGTCTTCTCCTCCTCCTCCTCCTCTCAGATACCCAGACCAATGGCCATGAAGAAGGAAAGCATTCAGACAAGGAAACGGAAACCTAAGATGCCGAAGTCCAAAACCTCAACAGGTAAGAATGAAGAACGGAAGGAGAGAAAATGTGTGTCAGAATTTAGTCAGGTTGATGGAAATGTTCATCTGTGTGTAAGAGAGAGGGGAGCGGAAGAACCGACCCATATAAAATCCTATGATATCTTATATCGGTCTGGTCCTGTTTGTACCCATCACTCACTCACCGTCACTCACTCACCGTCACTCACTCACCGTCACTCACCCACCGTCACTCACTCACCATCACTCACTCACCGTCACTCACTGACCCATCTGTCTGTGTTCTTCAGGAGGGTCGTCAGCATCGGGCACCAACTCCCCGTTCTCCCTGTCTGTCTCAGAACATGCCTCTACTATAAAGAGTGAACCCAACATGGTCCCCTCCCCCCACGCCAGACAGGCCATAGCCTCTATGTCCCAGGTAAGCCCTCTGTATTCTAGGATCCTTTCATTGCTGCAGTTCTATCTTCAATGAATACCATGTGATATGATTTCAATGTTCACTGCCAGAACATTCCATGGCAGTCATGAGAATTCCATATTTTTATGTTCACTTAATTTTTTAGCCCACGTAAGATCCTAGTTCCTAGGCTTTAGTATTATGGTGCTCTGTCATTTACATATCTAATTCTTTCTCTGAAGGCTTCGTCACATCTGGACAATGCAGGATCAGGACATGTGGACATCAAGTATGAGGACTGCCCCTTCACTCCTGCGTCTATCTCCACACAGAACTCCTGGTGTACTGCTCTGTCTCAGGCGTGAGCTTACTCGACCACAGTTCACTTGGACCAGGTCCCGGGCCTGGGCCTGGACCCAGCTTAGTTCACTGTGGATGATATAGACTTGTGAAGAGAACTACCTGTTTTTTTTCCGTGGACGGAGGAACGGAAGGAAGCGACGGCTATCAAGTGGAATGTATTTGTGGCTACTATCAATACTATTTCTAGTTGTTGTTGTTGTTGTTGTTTTTTGTTGTTGTCTTTATTGTTGTTGTCTTTATTGTTGTTGTCTTTATTGTTGTTGTCATTATCGATGTTGTCATTATCGATATCTTGCTGAGTTCACCATTGCAGTTTTACATGGTGTTTAAAGAAATAACCAGAAAGAGTTCAATAAGTTATTACAGTGTTAAAGGAATACTTCGGGATTTTTCAATAAAGCCCTTTATCTGCTGACCCAGAGTCAGATGAAGCCCTTTATCTGCTGACCCAGAGTCAGATGAAGCCCTTTATCTGCTGACCCAGAGTCAGATGAAGCCCTTTATCTGCTGACCCAGAGTCAGATGAAGCCCTTTATCTGCTGACCCAGAGTCAGATGAAGCCCTTTATCTGCTGACCCAGAGTCAGATGAAGCCCTTTATCTGCTGACCCAGAGTCAGATGAAGCCCTTTATCTGCTGACCCAGAGTCAGATAAAGCCCTTTATCTACTGACCCAGAGTCAGATTAAGCCCTTTATCTGCTGACCCAGAGTCAGATGAAGCCATGTATCTACTGACCCAGAGTCAGATGAAGCCCTTTATCTACTGACCCAGAGTCAGATGAAGCCCTTTATCTACTGACCCAGAGTCAGATGAAGCCCTTTATCTGCTGACCCAGAGTCAGATGAAGCCCTTTATCTGCTGACCCAGAGTCAGATGAAGCCATTTATCTACTGACCCAGAGTCAGATGAAGCCCTTTATCTACTGACCCAGAGTCAGATGAAGCCCTTTATCTACTGACCCAGAGTCAGATGACGCCCTTTATCTACTGACCCAGAGTCAGATGAAGCCCTTTATCTACTGACCCAGAGTCAGATGAAGCCCTTTATCTACTGAACCAGAGTCAGATGAAGCCCTTTATCTACTGATCCAGACTCAGATTAATTTTTTGGATACATTTTGTATGTCTCTACATGCTAGCAGATACCATAGACTTCCAGGCATTGCGCTAACGCTAATTTGCATTGGCTCGTGAAACTACCTCTAACTTTCTTCATAATGGACAGAGAGCCATAAAAAATAGTATTCATGGGTTTTTGTTGTTGTTGTTTGTTGTTGTTGTTTGTTGTTGTTGTCTTTATTGTTGTTGTCTTTATTGTTGTTGTCATTATTGATGTTGTCATTATCGATATCTTGCTGAGTTCACCATTACATGAATACTATTTTTTATGGCTCTCTGTCCATTATGAAGAAAGTTAGAGGTAGTTTCACGAGCCAATGCAAATTAGCGTTAGCGCAATGACTGGAAGTCTATGGTATCTGCTAGCATGTAGAGACATACAAATTGTATCCACGAGTTAATCTGACTCTGTGGAAATAGATAAAGAGCTTCATTGCCAAAATCCAGAAGTATCCCTTTTTAAACACAAAACCGGATGGAAAAAAAAAGTATTTTATTACCTCTGAACGTGTTTCATTACTGCCGTGTAGATGGTTCACTTTCATAGAAACATTATTTATGTTGAGATAAGAATCATCATGAAACACCAAAGACAACATGGCAAATCCCAGAAGTCCCTTCCCTTCTCAGAATGTTTTGTATGTTCAAGGTATGACCTCAAAACTAGGGAGTATACATTTACATGTGTTTTGTATGTAATGAATTACATATGTTGTTCATTGAACAAACTGATGCAAATATATTAATTTCTATTTGATCAGATAGGTTAAAAGTGGCTAAATAATTATTTTTTTTAAATTTTATTTTAGACATCGCAACTGCGTACTGAATCCGTTTTCTAAAACCACTAGTTCTAATGTTTTTACAATGTTTTCGTCTGATCATGTAACGTGCAATTACTTCATTTTACAAAAATGTAAGACAAAGGAAAATAGACTTTTATGTTAATTATTCTGAATATATTATTCAAATGTTTCTTTGCTGTATTTTTTTATTTTTATTGTTGAACTATAATGGAGTTTTTATTTGTATTTCATAACGTACAATTGTAATGTTCAGGGACTTGAGTCTAATTATATATTTTTAGCTGTTTCAACCAGGTCTGATAGTCTCTCTGGTTTTACAATGCTCTTTGAAATCTGTTTAGTTTAATAAACCGATCCAATTACTTGTTTTGTGTTTTTATGAAAAGTGTTTTTTAAGAAAATTGGGGAAATAAATCCACTTTTATTTTAATATTTGACCTTTTAATGACATTTATTTGTGCATGATCTGCCAACCTCAGTTATATACAGTAGTTGAATCCTTAATCATCTATTTTCTGCTTGTTTCTTATGTGGACTGCAGGGTTACTCCCAGAACCACTGACATCCTGTGTGATATTTATAGTGAAAACAATTGTTTGTTGCCAAACCATTTATGTCGGATAGATGCAAGCTACATTATAGTAGGCTGTAAAAATAAATAAATGTTTTGTCTGTTTAATGGACCATATTTTAATCAATATTTGGTTTAAAACGTATGATATCAGGTGGATTTTGATGTGTGTTAGAGTTGTTAAATATGTGCGTTCTCGGTAGGAGGTGGATTCGGAGGCTAGGAGTATCTCTCCTGACTGGTTACATGTTACTGTTGAACATGTGTGTGTCTGTGTGGTGTGTGTGTGTGTGTGTATGTGTGGAGGGTGTGTGTCTGTGTCTATGTCTGTGTGTGTGTGTCTATGTCTGTGTGTGTGTGTGTGTGTATGTCTGTGTGTGTGTCTATGTCTGTGTGGAGGGTGTGTGTGTTTGTGTATGTGTGGAGGGTGTGTGTCTGTGTCTGTCTGTGTGTGTGTCTATGTCTGTGTGTGTGTGTGTGTGTGTATGTCTGTGTGTGTGTGTGTGTGTGTGTCTATGTCTGTGTGTGTCTGTGTCTATGTCTGTGTGTGTGTGTGTGTCTATGTCTGTGTATGTGTGTGTCTATGTCTGTGTCTGTGTGTGTCTATGTCTGTGTGTGTGTGTGTCTATGTCTATGTCTGTGTATGTGTGGAGGGTGTGTGTCTGTGTATGTGTGGAGGGTGTGTGTGTCTGTGTTTGTGTATGTGTGGAGGGTGTGTGTGTCTATGTCTGTGTGTGTGTGTGTCTGTGTCTATGTCTGTGTGTGTGTGTGTGTGTGTGTGTGTGTGTGTGTGTGTGTGTGTGTCTATGTCTGTGTATGAGGGTGTGTGTCTGTGTATGTGTGGAGGGTGTGTGTGTCTATGTCTGTGTGTGTGTGTGTCTATGTCTGTGTATGTGTGTGTGTGTGTCTGTGTTTGTGTATGTGTGTGTGTGTGTGTCTGTGTTTGAGTATGTGTGTGTGTATGTCTGTGTCTATGTCTGTGTATGTGTGTGTCTATGTCTGTGTATGTGTGTGTGTGTGTGTGTGTGTGTGTGTGTGTCTGTGTTTGTGTGTGTATGTGTTTGTGTATGTGTGTGTGTGTGTCTGTGTTTGTGTATGTGTGTGTCTATGTCTGTGTATGTGTGTGTGTGTGTCTGTGTTTGTGTGGAGGGTGTGTGCTCCTGTTGCTCAAGCCAGCGTTGTCAGACCAAAGGTTGAGTTCCAACTGTGCTTAATGGTCCCTGGGACCTGGGGCTGGCTGGCACGCGTTGGTCCTGCCTCTGAGGAATATCGGCGCGTCAGCAACAAATTATCAGCTTTACTGCCTCATGGCGACACACAGGCAGAGGTGCCCCCACAACCCTACTTTTATGATTATTTTCTAAGTTGTTTCTATACTCTTATCTGTTGTGGTGCTAGTTGCTGTGTGACTGGGTGATGTGTTATATTGTGATGTCATTAGACTCTTACACTGCTGAATAGCTCACTCCTACAGAGCTTAGACTGGCTATGGTTAGAAGTTAGACTGGCTATGGTTAGAAGTTAGACTGGCTATGGTTAGAAGTTAGACTGGCTATGGTTAGAAGTTAGACTGGCTATGGTTAGAAGTTAGACTAGCTATGGTTAGAAGTTAGACTGGCTATGGTTAGAAGTTAGACTGGCTATGGTTAGAAGTTAGACTGGCTATGGTTAGAAGTTAGACTGGCTATGGTTAGAAGTTAGACTGGCTTTTAACTCAGGGTAGCCTAGTGTTTAGAGTGTTGGACTAGTAACCAAAAGGTTGCAAGTTCAAATCCCCGAGCTGACAAGGTACAACTCTGTCGTTCTGCCCCTGAACAGGCAGTTAACCCACTGTTCCTAGGCTGTCATTGAAAATAAGAATTTGTTCTTAACTGACTTGCCTAGTTAAATAAAGGTAAAATAAACAATAAATAAAATGTTTAGAAGTTAGACATTTTGGAGTGATGAAACTCTGGACAAAGAAGGACAGACATGTAAACATTTACTGTCATCGTCCTCCTCACTGTGTTCTCTCTTGAAGCTCACATAGATGTTCTTTGTGTTCTCATAGATATTGGCAAATATAATTTGGAGTGGGACTTCTGGAGAGTCCTGTAGTTATTATCTCTCACAGCCACCTGCTCCTGTAGGTTGAATCTGAGAGAAAAAGCTTAGTTAGAAACAGAAGTTTAAAACACTCTGTGTGGTCAAGGCTGAGATAACAACTCATAGCAGTAGTAGGCTAAGCAAGGCACTGATGGAAATGAAGCTAGCCCGTGGCTAGTACATTTTATACTGGGGTAATAGAACATTTGCCCAAATAGCCCCCGGCTAGAGAAATAGTTTATTTTCAAATATCACATGGCACAGATTTTGCACCCAGGCCAGTGAAAATGGTGGTCTACTACCAAGGCTGGCCAATCTCCATGTGCTCTGTGGTTAGAATCGAGGCTGGCCGGTCTCCATGTGCTCTGTGGGTAGAATCAAGGCTGGCCAGTCTCCATGTGCTCTGTTGTTAGAATCAAGGCTGGCCGGTCTCCATGTGCTCTGTGGTTAGAATCAAGGCTGGCCAGTCTCCATGTGCTCTGTGGGTAGAATCAAGGCTGGCCGGTCTCCATGTGCTCTGTGGTTAGAATCAAGGCTGGCCAGTCTCCATGTGCTCTGTGGTTAGAATCCAGGCTGGCCAGTCTCCATGTGCTCTGTGGTTAGAATCGAGGCTGGCCAGTCTCCATGTGCTCTGTGGTTAGAATCCAGGCTGGCCGGTCTCCATGTGCTCTGTGGTTAGAATCAAGGCTGGCCAGTCTCCATGTGCTCTGTGGTTAGAATCCAGGCTGGCCATTCTCCATGTGCTCTGTGGTTAGAATCCAGGCTGGCCATTCTCCATGTGCTCTGTGTTTAGAATCCAGGCTGGCCAGTCTCCATGTGCTCTGTGTTTAGAATCCAGGCTAGCCAGTCTCCATGTGCTCTGTGGTTAGAATCATATTGTAGGTTGGAGCTTTCACCGTCGTGTTATTTACCATTGTGAGACCAAGTTTACCACTAGAGGTCATTTATTAGCTATAGTAAAGACCAGGGTCACTGAAGAGTCACCACTCTGTCTATCATGGTCTCAGCTAGTACTCTTTAGTTTCTGTCGTCGCTCTAATTAAACGTCTCAGATACATCCTTCAGGGAAATGTGTGTGTGTGTGTGTGTGTGTGTGATTCCAGTCCCTGGAGAGCAGTCTCCCCCCCCCACAGTGCTTTGTCTTCTGTGATGGATTCAGTACAGCTCAGACGGAGGACCTACGGACAGACTGAAAGGGGGAAGGCCAGCGATAGTGTGACGGACTGAGGCTGAGGTCCATAGTGATCGATGGATTTTCCTCTTGGCCAGGCAGCAGTAACACAACTCTTTCCCAGGGTCGCGCACCCCGGCCACTCCATTCAATTATTCCCTCCCTCCATGCCGGAAAACAGGATATTGTCTTTAAACTCAACAGTGATCCTGATGGTGTGTGTGTGCGTACGTGCGTGCGTGTGTGTGTGTGTGTGTGTGTGTAGGGGAGTGGCAGAGATAAGGAAGGTAGCATAGGCATTTATTTAGGTAATATTCAGCCTTAAATCAAAACTTCCGCAAGTTGTCTCCACAGCGATTCCCCAAAGGCCCCATTCATCGTTCTGTGTGACAGAGGGCTTAGGCGGAGGAACGCGGACGTGTGTGCTTTAGTGTGTGTGTGTGTGTTTGCGTGGGTTTTGATTTCTTAGGGTCGGCCAACGGGTGATGTTTGTCCACTACGGCATGTGATTGTCCGTTTTTGCGTGTTATAATTACTGCAGTGTCATGTACAGGATTCCAGGGATGGCTTCACACGTTCCTTAGTCAGGGCAGAACAGATCAAACCTGGTCTTCTCTACCCTTCAACCAAGTATGACAATTGACTACTTTTTCCACCAATGGTGGTAATGGGCAGTGGCCCAGAGTGGTGGGTGGGCGAAAACATTAGCAGTACCTGGAGGGCCAGGCCAGTGGAGTACCTGTAGGGCCAGGCCAGTGGAGTACCTGGAGGGCCAGGCCAGTTGTCACTACAGGAAACAGCAGTAAAGAGTGTCCTACATAACATAACACTGTAAAAAACAATATATATATATATATATATATCTCGGTTGCATTATTGAGTCATTAGGTTATATAACCCCCTTTAACATTGGCACATGTCTAGGAAACACCAGGGATGCCAGGCCAAGACAAAGACACTACTACTAAGGAGAGAGAGGGAGAGAGGGATTAAGAAGCAGATAAGGGAATAGAGAGGGGTATTTCAACGCTGTTATGTTGGCTGCACTGGTTAACATAGAGCTCAGCATCTGAGCAGAGACACGGTCATGTATGGGAATCTGCATTCAACATTACACATTTTTAGAGTGACCTTACTGTTCCCAGCACAAGGTTCACCTGTGTATTGATCATGATGTTAAATCAGCTTCTTGATATGCCACACCTGTCAGGTGGATGGATTATCTTGGCAAAGGAAAAATGCTCACTAACAGGGATGTTAACATATTTGTGGCCATTTGAGAGAAATAAGCTTTGCATGGAACATTCCAGCTCAGGAAACATGGGACCAACACTTTACATGTTGCCTTTATATTTTTGTGTTCAGTGTAGTTAGCATGGCAGACAAGGCTATTCTTACAGGGCAATAAGAGGAAACCAGGGAGAGCACCAACGATGTTGGCTGATGTAGGCATTTTCCTGTGTTTGTGCAGTTGTCAATCCTAAAGGTACTTTCTGTGGCAGTTCATTTTAATACAATGAGCACATTAATGCCCTTCATGCTCATGTTTTCAGTTGGAAGTTACAAGAATGTGAAAACAACACCTTTGCAAGGACCCAAACTAAACTAAGCCAAACAAAACAAAACTAAACCAAACTAAACTAACCTAAACTAAGCCAAACTAAACCAAACCAAATCAAACTAAGCTGAACTAAACTAAACTACGCTAAACTAGGCTAAACTACTCTAAACTAAACCAAACTAAACTAACATAAACTAAACTAAGCTAAACTACGCTAAACTAAACTATGCTAAACTAAACTAAACTATGCTAGACTAAACTAACCTAAACTAAACTAAGCTAAACTAAACTAAACTAAACTATGCTAAACTAACCTAAACTAAACTAACCTAAACTAAGCCAAACTAAACCAAACCAAACCAAACTAAGCTGAACTAAACTAAACTACGCTAAACTAGGCTAAACTACTCTAAACTAAACTAAGCTAAACTAACATAAACTAAACTAAGCTAAACTATGCTAAACTAAACTAAACTACGCTAAACTAAACTAAACTAAACTACGCTAGACTAAACTAAACTGAACTAAACTAAACTATGCTAAACTAGGCTAAACTAAACAAAGCTAAACTAAACTAAGCTAAACTAAACTAAACTAAACTAAGCTAAGCTAAACTAACATAAACTAAACTAAGCTAAGCTAAACTAACATAAACTAAACTAAACTAAACTAAGCTAAGCTAAGCTAAACTAAACTACGCTAAACTAAGCTAAACTAAACTAACCTAATCTAAACTAAACTAAGCTAAGCTAAGCTAAACTAAACTAAACTAAACTAACCTAAACTAAGCTAAGCTAAGCTAAGCTAAACTAAACTAAATTAAACTAAATTAAACTAAACTAACCTAAACTAAACTAAGCTAAACTAAACTAAGCTAAGCTAAGCTAAACTAAACTAAACTAAACTAAACTAAACTAAGCTAAACTAAACTAAGCTAAACTAAACTAAGCTAAGCTAAACTAAACTAAGCTAAGCTAAGCTAAACTAAACTAAGCTAAGCTAAGCTAAACTAACCTAAACTAAGCTAAGCTAAGCTAAGCTAAACTAAACTAAGCTAAACTAAACTAAGCTAAACTAAACTAAGCTAAACTAAACTAAGCTAAACTAAACTAAGCTAAACTAAACTAAGCATTCACCAGGCATAATTTAAATGAAATTAAAACAGCCTGCCCCTCAAAAACACAGATCAACTTTCGGTGGAATAGTTGAAAAGCTCCATATTCCCATGATGCTTCTCTGTCAGGGCTCTCGTAAGGACCCCAACACTGTGACTACTGCCCTGTCCTGCTGCCCCCCTGCCTCTAACGAAAACGCAGACACACATGTTTGTGTTAGCAGCTCTATGGGGTCTCTCCTCTCCCTGTGACTCCCATTATGTTGTGATTTATAATTATATTCCCTGATGTGCACCCTCCACGCTTCAGACCACACGGCTGCATAGGCATACATGTCTCAGCTCTATGGTTATTAAAGTTAGGGTTTTATCATCTTCAGTGATTGTTAGTTGTATATTATCTTAGTTTAAAACAGTATAAATGTGTTGTGTGTGTGATTGAGATATTGATATTAGTACTTTTCATTCAGACAGTTGATTTATTCCACAGTAGATCTCATTTCTTAACATCTCTGTGATCCTGCTCTTTGCTGTCATAGGTCAGCCAATGTTTCCTTAGCTGTGTACATTGTTTATTAGTAAGTGTTTGTTTAGTCACTAGTGAGACATAGAACTATCCAATTGGAGTAGCTCTGGGGGGCGATGCCCGCTCCAGCAGCAGCAATACAAATGCTTGTGCCTTCAAGAACCCAAACTCGCGTTGCTAAAGGTTGAGGAACGTGCTGTGCAAGGGTCGTCACACAACTAAGAACCCATAAACCAAAGTGCATCTCCCCAAAGGGGCAATAACTGCACGCGAGGCAAACACACACACACACACACACACACACACACACACACACACACACACACACACACACACACACACACACACACACACACACACACACACACACACACACACACACACACACACACACACACACACACACACACACAGGCCAGGCCAGGCAGGCAGGTGCTTAGTCCTTGGACAGGTCCACTCCACAGACACTGAGTCTGATGCTTCAGTTGGCATTTATAGTGTTGATGTCAGTTATATGGTTACAATATGTCAGTTATATGGTTACAATATGGTCTATGCATACGATGAATACATTATTACGTGTTATATTTCTAAATAGGTGTGGAGAGAGAGAGACTGTAGAGAGGTCACTGTTGAGAGAGAGAGAGAGAGAAAGAGAGAGAGAGACCGGGAGAGAGAGAGAGAGAGAGAGAGAGAGAGAGAGAAAAATGTAGCAAGAAAGAGAGAGATGTCAAGGGAGAGAGAGAGAGAGCAATGTAGCGAGAAAGAGAGAGAGAGAGAGAGAGAGAGAGGAAGAGAGAGAGAGAGAGAGAGGAGGAAGAGAGAGAGAGAGAGAGAAATGTAGCAAGAAAGAGAGAGATGTCAAGGGAGAGAGAGAGAGAGCAATGTATCGAGTAAGAGAGAAATCTCAAGGGAGAGAGAGAGAGAGAGAGAGAGAGAAATGTAGCGAGAGAGAGAGAGAGAGAGAGCAATGTAGCGAGAGAGAGATTTCAAGGGAGAGAGATAGTGAGAGAGCAAGGGAGTGAGAGAGAGCAAGGGATCGAGAGAGAGAGAGAGAGCAAGCGAGCGATAGAGACTGAGAAAGGGAGAGAGAGGGAGCAGGCAGAGAGCATGTCCACACGTTTCCTGTGAGCAAATGAATAATGTACTAGGTTTTTATTATTAGAAAAGGACCAATTTAGTCCATTCAGCTATTTTCTCCATTTCTACAACACAAAACAAACAAAAACCTCCAAACAACAGGACGTGCAGAGAAACCCCTAAAATAAGGCAGAAAAGCACGCTGTGATGGATGACACGGAGACATCTGGAACGATGACTTCCGTCACCACTGGTTTTGATTGTTTCCTTGAGAGAAAAAGAACAGGAAAGAGAGAAGAGGCCTCCCCCATCCCTCCCCAGCACTAGCTAGCTTTCCCTGTATCCATGTCCCACACACACACTCTCTGACATACTGGATGTTCCCTGAGAGATTTGCCTCACACCTTGCTCCTAAGCACAGATAAAACGGATTAACATAGAATTAAAAACATAGAATTAAAAAGGTTTTTAGTGGATATTATTAATCCTGATCAGATAGGTTTTTTACATGGACGATACATTTACCTGACGTGCTATCTTGTCCCGGACCTGCTGTTTTCGACTCTCTCTCTCTACTTCACCTGCTGTCTCTAACTCTGAATGATCGGCTATGAAAAGCCAACTGACATTTACTCCTGAGGTGCTGACCTGTTGCACCCTCTACAACCACTGTGATTATTATTATTTGACCGTGCTGGTCATCTATGAACTTTTTAACATCATGACCTTGTACTGTTAAAATCTCCACCCGGCACAGCCAGAAGAGGACTAGCCACCCCTCAGAGCGTGGCTCCTCTCTAGGTTACTTCCTAGGTTCCTGCCTTTCTAGGGAGTTTTTCCAAGCCACCATGCTTCTAAATCTGCGTTGCTTGCTGTTTGGGATTTTAGGCTGCGTTTCTGTATAGCAATTTGTGACATCTACTGATGTAAAAAGGACTTTAGAAAAACATTTGATTGATTGATTGATGATACAAGACAATTACTTGACACAACAGAACACTGAGACATCGAAGGAACCAGGCCGGGTCATTCATGGCAGATTTTGAAAAGGATTTCATGCATTTCAGCCGTGTGTAATTGGCCGACTCCCACCACGATAAAGGAGGTGCAGCGGTTTTTAGGGTTTGCCAACTACTACCGGAGGTTTATCCGGGGTTTTGGTCAGGTAGCGGCTCCCATTACCTCACTGCTGAAGGGGGGACCGGTATGTTTGCAGTGGTCGGCTGAGGCGGACAGGGCTTTTGGTCACCTGAGGGCTCTGTTTACATAGGCTCCCATGCTGGCCCATCCGGATCCCTCTTTGGCGTTCACAGTGGAGGTGGACGCGTCCGAGGCTGGGATAGGAGCCGTGCTCTCTCAGTGCTCGGGTACCCCACCGATGCTCCACCCCTGTGCCTTCTTTTTGAGGAAGTTCAGCCCGCCAGAGAGAAACTATGAAGTGGGGGACCGGGAGCTGTTGGCTGTCGTCAAGGCTTTGAAGGCGTGAAGACATTGGCTTGAGGGGGCTAAACATCCTTTTCTCATCTGGACTGACCACCGCAATCTGGAGTACATCCGGGTGGCGAGAAGACTGAACCCTCGCCAGGCAACGTGGGCCATGTTTTCCACCCGTTTTGTTTTCACCCTATCTTACAGACCAGGTTCCCAGAACGTGAATGGAGACGCACTGTCCCGGCTGTATGACACAGAGGAGTGGCCCATGGATCCCCCTCCCATACTCCCTGCCTCCTGCCTGGTGGCGCCGGTAGTGTGGGAGCTGGACACGGACATTGAGCAGTCGTTCCGTGCAGAGCCCACCCCCCCCCCCAGTGTCCCGCTGGGCGTCTGTACATCCCGTCTGCTGTCCGTGACCGGTTGATCTATTGCGCCCACACGTCACCCTCCTCTGGTCATCCAGGCATCGGTCAGACGGTGCACTGTCTGAGTGGGAAGTACTGGTGGCCCACTTTGGCTAAGGACGTGAGGGTTTATATTTCCTCCTGCTCAGTGTGCGCCCAGTGTAAGGCTCCTAGGCACCTGCCCAGAGGTAAGCTACACCCCTTACCTGTTCCACAACGGCCATGGTTGCACCTGTCGCTCGATTTCCTGACCAATCTCCCCCCATTACAGGGAAACACCACAATCCTGGTTGTTGTGGATCGTTTCTCTAAGTCCTGTCGTCTCCTCCCTCTGCCCGGTCTCCCGATGCCCCTACAGACGGCGGAGGCCTTGTTTACACACGTCTTCCGGCACTACGAGGTGCCTGAGGATATAGTGTCTGATCGGGGTCCCCAGTTCAAGTCGAGGGTCTAGAGGGCATTCATGGAACATTTGGGGGTCTCGATCAGGGGGTTTAATGTCTAATAATAATATGCATATATTAGCATCTGGGTCAGAGTAGGAGGCAGTTCACTCTGGGCACGCTATTCATCCAAAAGTGAAATGCTGCCCCCTATCCCAAAAAAGTTAAACCCTTTACAATGAGATCTGTGAAGTTATTTGAATTTTTACGAATTATCTTTGAGAAACAGGGTCCTGAAAATGGTCTGTTTCTTTTTTTGCTGAGTTGATATACAGTGGGGGAAAAAAGTCGCCACCAATTGTACACTTCAACTATGACAGACAAAATGAGAAAAAAAATCCAGAAAATCACATTGTAAACATTAAGAAAGAAAGCATTTCAAGGTCCTGGAGTAGTCTAGCTAGTCTCCAGATCTCAACCCCATAGAAAATCTTTGGAGGGAGTTGAAAGTCCGTGTTGCCCAGCAACAGCCCATTGACCAAATACTTATTTTCCACCTTAATTTGCAAATAAATAAATTAAAATTCCTACAATGGGATTTTCTGGATTTCTTTTCTCATTTTGTCTGTCATAGATGAAGTGTACCTATGATGAAAATTACAGGCCTCTCTCATCTTTTTAAGTGGGAGAACTTGCACAAGTGGTGGCTGACTAAAAACTTTTTTGCCCATATATATATATATATGATTGGTTATATATGTTTCAACCGTTTACCACCAGCACTCATAGCTCAGTGGATGAGCGCTCACAACAGTGTGTATATTATACAAAGACTAGATGATATTTATTCAGGGCACGGTATGGCTCGTGGGAACTGCTCCTAGAGTGCCTGAGAGAGAGATTCACGTTAGCACTTTGGATTCTCTCACTGCATTCTGAGGTGAACGAGAATTCTGGAAAAATGTATTTAATTCTCTTTAATATTTACTTCTGGATCTCTCTGCATCTGACTTGCATTCGTCCAATCTACGACACGGTTTACAGCTGTTGAAAGGAGCACCTTAGCTCCACCGTGGAGGCCCAGGCGAAAGTGATTGGTTGGATGTATTGAGCATTAATCAGCCACAGTTGGAATTGTTAGGAGGCACCCACCTCACCTTCCATTACATGATTTATTGCTTCGCGTTGCCAAGGCAGCACAGTTGGTGAGAGAGTGTGTATGTGGATGGGATAGGGGCTATCAGTGTGTGTGTGTGTGTGTGTGTGTGTGTGTGTGTGTGTGTGTGTGTGTGTGTGTGTGTGTGTGCGTGCCTCTCCATCTGTCATTAGGGTTTGGTGGAGAGGAGACTCCACGGAGCCCAGAAACCTGGGGTCAAGTCCAGGCTTTCTCAACCCCCGCATGCCGCCTCCCTCTCCATTAAACTCAGTGGAGGCACAGACAGACTGGGAGAGAGGGGGGATAGCAGGGGAGGAGGGGGAGGGGGGAGATGGCAGAGAGAGCGAGAGAGGGGGGAGAGAGAAAGGGAGTGAAGGAAAGAGGGAGAGAGAAGGAGAAATGGAGGCAGGGAGGGAGGGAGAGAGAGAGAGGAGAGAATGGAATGGGTGGTTGGGAGAGGACAGTTGGGGCAGTGAGAGGACAATCAGGGCAGTGAGAGGACAGTCGGGCAGTGAGAGGAGAGTCGGGGCAGTGAGAGGACAGTCGGGCAGTGAGAGGACAGTCGGGGCAGTGAGAGGACAGTCGGGGCAGTGAGAGGACAGTCGGGCAGTGAGAGGACAGTCAGGGCAGTGAGAGGACAGTCGGGGCAGTGAGAGGACAGTCGGGGCAATGAGTTGACAGTCGGGGCAGTGAGAGGACAGTCGGGGCAGTGAGAGGACAGTCTGGGCAGTGAGAGGACAGTCGGGGCAGTGAGAGGATAGTCGGGGCAGTGAGAGGACAGTCGGGGCAGTGAGAGGATAGTCAGGGCAGTGAGAGGACAGTCGGGCAGTGAGAGGACAGTCGGTTAGTGAGAGGACAGTCGGGGCAGTGAGAGGACAGTCGGGCAGTGAGAGGACAGTCAGGGCAGTGAGAGGACAGTCGGGGCAGTGAGAGGACAGTCGGGGCAATGAGTTGACAGTCGGGGCAGTGAGAGGACAGTCGGGCAGTGAGAGGACAGTCGGTTAGTGAGAGGACAGTCGGGGCAGAGAGAGGACAGTCGGGGCAGTGAGAGGACAGTCGGGGCAATGAGTTGACAGTCGGGGCAGTGAGAGGCCAGTCGGGCAGTGAGAGGACAGTCGGTTAGTGAGAGGACAGTCGGGGCAGAGAGAGGACAGTCGGGGCAGTGAGAGGAGAGGAGGACTTGTAAACACAGAGGGGAGCAAGAGGAGAAAGATCTGAAACTCAATGTTTGTGCTGTTTACATCTTTTAACCTTTTAAGTGCTAAACTCTGTCCTCCAAGAGAATGAGATGCTAACTAAACTCTGTCCTCCAAGAGAATGAGATGCTAACTAAACTCTGTCCTCCAAGAGAATGAGATGCTAACTAAACTCTGTCCTCCAAGAGAATGAGATGCTAACTAAACTCTGTCCTCCAAGAGAATGAGATGCTAACTAAACTCTGTCCTCCAAGAGAATGAGATGCTAACTAAACTCTGTCCTCCAAGAGAATGAGATGCTAACTAAACTCTGTCCTCCAAGAGAACGAGATGCTAACTAAACTCTGTCCTCCAAGAAAATGAGATGCTAACTAAACTCAAAGTGTTTCATCAGATGGTTAGGACAGGTCAGGTCATTGACCTCACTGGGACTCGGACCACAGACAGGTCATTGACCTCACTGGGACTGGGACCACAGACAGGTCATTGACCTCACTGGGACTGGGACCACAGACAGGTCATTGACCTCACTGGGACTGGGACCACAGACAGGTCATTGACCTCACTGGGACTGGGACCACAGACAGGTCATTGACCTCACTGGGACTGGGTTGAACATGTGTTTGTTCTCTGACCACAGTGAGTAAATAGATCAAATAATGTCCCTACCTGACCTCAGTGTGCCAAAGGTGTCATGTCCCCACCTCTAACTGCCCAGGGTCTAGTGTCCCCACCTCTCACTGCCCAGGGTCTAGTGTCCCCATCTCTCACTGCCCAGGGTCTAGTGTCCCCATCTCTCACTGCCCAGGGTCTGGTTTCCTCACCTCTCACTGCCCAGGGTCTAGTGTCCCCACCTCTCACTGCCCAGCGTCTAGTGTCCCCACCTCTCACTGCCCAGCGTCTAGTGTCTCCACCTCTCACTGTCCAGGGTCTACTGTCCCCACATCTCACTGCCCAGCGTCTAGTGTCCCCACCTCTCACTGTCCAGGGTCTACTGTCCCCACATCTCACTGCCCAGCGTCTAGTGTCCCCACCTCTCACTGCCCAGGGTCTAGTGTCCCCACCTCTCACTGCCCCGGGTCTAGTGTCCCCACCTCTCACTGCCCCGGGTCTAGTGTCCCCACCTCTCACTGCCCAGCGTCTAGTGTCCCCACCTCTCACTGCCCAGGGTCTAGTGTCCCCACCTCTCACTGCCCCGGGTCTAGTGTCCCCACCTCTCACTGCCCAGCGTCTAGTGTCCCCACCTCTCACTGCCCAGCGTCTAGTGTCCCCACCTCTCACTGCCCCGGGTCTAGTGTCCCCACCTCTCACTGCCCAGCGTCTAGTGTCCCCACCTCTCACTGCCCCGGGTCTAGTGTCCCCACCTCTCACTGTCCAGGGTCTACTGTCCCCACCTCTCACTGCCCAGCGTCTAGTGTCCCCACCTCTCACTGCCCAGCGTCTAGTGTCCCCACCTCTCACTGCCCCGGGTCTAGTGTCCCCACCTCTCACTGCCCAGCGTCATGTGTCCCCACCTCTCACTGCCCAGGGTCTAGTGTCCCCACCTCTCACTGCCCAGGGTCTAGTGTCCCCACCTCTCACTGCCCAGGGTCTAGTGTCCCCACCTCTCACTGCCCAGGGTCTAGTGTCCCCACCTCTCACTGCCCAGCGTCTAGTGTCCCCACCTCTAGAAGATAGCGAAGGAGTCAGGCGCAGGACACAGGTAAGAGGTAAACCACTGTATTTCCTGAATCCAAGAACGGAACAAAAATCCCGTTTACAAACAAGAACAAAACAGGATAGAACTCCAACACACAAAAGACAATCACGCACAAAAAAGAAAGGGAAACCAGAGGGTTAAATAAGGAACATAATCATGAGATGGGAACCAGGTGTGTAAACAGACAAAACAAAAGGAAAAATTAAACATGGATCGGTGGCAGCTAGAAAGCCGGTGACGTCGACCACCAAACACCGCCTGAACAAGGAGAGGGAACAACTTTGGCGGAAGTCGTGACAATGCTGATGACGGATCAGCTCCTAGAGAGATGTTACCAGCTACGGCTCCAAATGTTGAGGCGGCTCATTCTAATGCTTTACCCAATAAAGATGTCTGGCTACACATCGTGAAAGATATTAAGACTAACTACAGACAGTTGCCTACAAGTAGAAGAATATAACTCATTTGATTGAACATTAAATGTATTTTACTGTAATTGAAATAGTCCTATGGTTCTATTGATTATATTTTAATGAGGTCATCTGGGTTTTTATTTGAAGTATCCTTTTTTTTTGCGTTGGTTGTTTGAATCAATTGCAAAGACATTGGCAACTTTGTATTGTAGTCAACTTTGTTCTGAAGTTATCGGTGTTCATAGAGAGATGGATAAACCATGTGATTCTGTGTTCAGTGGAGATCTTCTGTGTATACAGTGACGAGGGAGGGCAAAAAAACATCTAACAACGCACTTAGCTGTTCTGTGAGTGGTAAATGGTCACAAGCGTTTTCCCCAAGTGCAACGTTAATAAAGACAGTTTTGGGAACCAGCTCGAAGATTTAACGATGAACATTGCCTTTTAACTTTGCCTATGCTTTCGGGAAACAGCTCTGAGATTTAACGATGCTCCTACTACGAAGGTTCTAACGATGAACATTGCCTTTTAACTTTGCCTATGCTTTCAGGAAACAGCTCTGAGATTTAACGATGCTCCTACTACGAAGGTTCTAACGATGAACATTGCCTTTTAACTTTGCCTATGCTTTCGGGAAACAGCTCTGAGATTTAACGATGCTCCTACTACGAAGGTTCTAACGATGAACATTGCCTTTTAACTTTGCCTATGCTTTCGGGAAACAGCTCTGACATTTAACGATGCTCCTACTACGAAGGTTCTAACGATGAACATTGCCTTTTAACTTTGCCTATGCTTTCAGGAAACAGCTCTGAGATTTAACGATGCTCCTACTACGAAGGTTCTAACGATGAACATTGCCTTTTAACTTTGCCTATGCTTTCGGGAAACAGCTCTGAGATTTAACGATGCTCCTACTACGAAGGTTCTAACGATGAACATTGCCTTTTAACTTTGCCTATGCTTTCGGGAAACAGCTCTGAGATTTAACGATGCTCCTACTACGAAGGTTCTAACGATGAACGTTGCCTTTTAACTTTGCCTATGCTTTCGGGAAACAGCTCTGACATTTAACGATGCTCCTACTACGAAGGTTCTAACGATGAACATTGCCTTTTAACTTTGCCTATGCTTTCGGGAAACAGCTCTGAGATTTAACGATGCTCCTACTACGAAGGTTCTAACGATGAACATTGCCTTTTAACTTTGCCTATGCTTTCGGGAAACAGCTCTGACATTTAACGATGCTCCTACTACGAAGGTTCTAACGATGAACATTGCCTTTTAACTTTGCCTATGCTTTCGGGAAACAGCTCTGAGATTTAACGATGCTCCTACTACGAAGGTTCTAACGATGAACATTGCCTTTTAACTTTGCCTATGCTTTCGGGAAACAGCTCTGAGATTTAACGATGCTCCTACTACGAAGGTTCTAATGATGAACATTGCCTTTTAACTTTGCCTATGCTTTCGGGAAACTGCTATGAGATTTAACGATGCTCCTACTACGAAGGTTCTAACGATGAACATTGCCTTTTAACTTTGCCTATGCTTTCGGGAAACAGCTCTGAGATTTAACGATGCTCCTACTACGAAGGTTCTAACGATGAACGTTGCCTATGCATTTTGGGAACTGGTGCGTGGGGTGAATTTATCTTCTGTCATAGAAACACAGAGAGGAGGAACATGTTTGCTGACCGACACTTCTGTTTACAATGAAGACCATTTATATCGCACAAACCCCCTGCCTCATCATGTCATTGGAATAACCCACTGGCAGGAGGTTAGAGTTGCACGTTGGGTATGTCTATAGTATTTTACAGTCTGAATTACAGGGGAGGATGCCAGATGGGATTATAGGGGGGTCTTGTGGATGGATAGGGAGTGTGGGGGGGTGTAGTTTTATCAATTGAGCTGGAGACTCAGAGAAACAGCATCTCTGGTGGGTGGCTGAGGGAGGGAGGGGCGGAGATGGAGAGTGGGGGTTGGTGTGCGGGTGGGGGTGGTGGTGAAGGTGTGGAGTGATGGGTACCAGGTACTGGCTCCAGGAGAGAGCAGCTCCCTGGCTGTTTCATGGCGGTGTTATTTTTACCTTAGACCCCCATCCAGGACAGGAGGAAACAGGGCGGAGAGTAACCCCTAAGACTCCTACCTACCTCCCACCTTTCTTCAACCCCCTACTCTATTCCCCATCTAATACCTCCATCAACCCCCCTACTCTATTCCCCATCTAAAACCTCCTTCAACCCCCCTACTCTATTCCCCATCTAATACCTCCTTCAAAACCCCCTACTCTATTCCCCATCCAATACCACTTTCAACCCCCCTACTCTATTCCCCATCTAAAACCTCCTTCAAAACCCCCTACTGTATTCCCCATCTAAAAACCCCTTCAACCCCCCTACTCTATACCCCATCCAATGCCTCCTTCAAAACCCCTTACTCTATTCCCCATCCAATACCTCCTTCTCCATGTCCACTATCTTGCCCTCTCCATTCCATTCATTAGCTATCACCACACATACACCACTATGATCATCGGCTACCAACGACTCAATCTCAGTCTCGCCATCTCCCCTCTTCAGCCCCAAGATCACTGACTCATTAGGAATACTGTCCTCCACTGCTCACACACACACACACACACACACACACACACACACACACACACACACACACACACACACACACACACACACACACACACACACACACACACACACACACACACACACACACACACACACACACACACACACACCAGGGTCATTACCAAGCTAATCAAAAAACTATGGGAAATCATTTACTTAAACTTATATGGAATGCAGAAATTCCATAATGTTTTCATTTCAACGAGAGCATTTTGTTCAAATATGAATTAAAGTCTGAATCATGAACAATGTTGTGCGCAATGGATGGCCCAACGGCCAGCCACGTACGTTTGATCTTCTACAATGGATGGCCCAACGGCCAGCCACGTACGTTTGATCTTCTACAATGGATGGCCCAACGGCCAGGCACATACGTTTGATTTTCTACAATGGATGGCCCAACGGCCAGCCACATACGTTTGGTCTTCTGCTTTGGATGGCCCAACGGCCAGGCACATATGTTTGATCTTCTGCTTTGGATGGCCCAACGGCCAGGCACGTACGTTTGATCTTCTGCTTTGGATGGCCCAACGGCCAGGCACATATGTTTGATCTTCTGCTTTGGATGGCCAAACGGCCAGCCACGTATGTTTGATCTTCTGCTTTGGATGGCCCAACGGCCAGGCACGTATGTTTGATCTTCTACAATGGATGGCCCAACGGCCAGCCACGTATGTTTGATCTTCTGCTTTGGATGGCCCAATGGCCAGGCACGTATGTTTGATCTTCTGCTTTGGATGGCCCAACGGCCAGGCACATATGTTTGATCTTCTACAATGGATGGCCCAACAGCCAGCCACGTATGTTTGATCTTCTACAATGGATGGCCCAACGGCCAGCCACGTATGTTTGATCTTCTACAATGGATGGCCCAACGGCCAGGCACGTATGTTTGATCTTCTGATGAAGCTCACCAGTGGTGATGTCATCCCCAGTACCTCTTCCCTGTACCCTAAGCACACCACTAAATAATGATCATTATGGTCATCATAAAGACTACACGTGGAACTCGCTTTCATTCTCTGCCGTTATCTCTCTCTTCTTTCTTCTCTCTCCTCTGTCTCCTGTCAGGCTATCCCTCTCTTCAGATCTAAGTGTTCCTGTCCTTTCCTTGCCCTCTCTCTCTCTCTCTTTCTCGCTCTCTCTCACACACTTTCTATTTCTCTCTCTCCCCCTCTTCCTGTACTGCTCTCTCGCTTGATTCATCTCTGTCTCTCTCTCTCTCTCTCTCTCTCTCTCTCTCTCTATTGCTTCATCTCTCTCTCTCTGCCTCTATCACTCTTTCCATCTCTGTCTCTCTCAATCGCTCCCTCTATCTTTCTCTCCATCTCTGTCTTTCTCCATCTCTCTCTCCCTCTCCCCATCTCTCTGTCTCTCTCTCCCTTTATCTCTCTCTCCATCTCTCTCTCCCTCTATCTCTCTCTCTACATCTCTCTCTCCCTCTATCCCTCTCTCTCCGTCTCTCTCTTCGTCTCTCTCTCCATCTATCTCTCTCTATCCATCTCTCTCTCTCTCTCTCTCTCTCTCCGTCTCTCTCTCTGTCTCTCTCTCTCTCTCCATCTCGCTCTCTGTCTCTCTCTCCATGTCTCTCTTTCTCGCTTCGTCTCTGTCTCTCTCTCTCTCTCTCTCTCTCTCTCTCTCTCTCTCTATTGTCTGTGAGTCTGTGCCTCTGAACATGTACTTTGGATAAACCGGAGCCTCTCTTCTGTTTCCTGCACATGGATGCACCCTATTTATTTAACACTAAGAATGAGAGACCAGAGAGAGACCAGCGAGAGACCAGAGAGAGACCAGAGAGAGACCAGTGAGAGCCCAGAGAGAGATCAGAGAGAGACCAGAGAGAGACCAGAGAGAGACCAGAAACCAGAGAGAGACCAGCGAGAGCCCAGAGAGAGATCAGGGAGAGACCAGAGAGAGACCAGACAGAGTCCAGAGAGAGACCATAGAGAGCCCAGAGATAGCCCAGAGAGAGATCAGAGAGAGACCAGAGAGAGCCCAGAGAGTGACCAGACAGAGACCAGAGAGAGACCAGAGAAAGACCAGACAGAGACCAGACAGAGCCCAGAGAGAGATCAGAGAGAGACCAGAGAGAGCCCAGAGAGAGATCAGAGAGAGACCAGAGAGAGACCAGAGAGAGACCAGAGACCAGAGAGAGACCAGAGAGAGACCAGACAGAGCCCAGAGAGAGACCAGAGAGAGACCCGAGAGAGACCCGAGAGAGACCAGAGAGAGACCAGAGAGAGATCAGAGAGAGACCAGAGAGAGATCAGAGAGAGACCCGAGAGAGACCAGAGAGAGCCCAGAGCCCAGAGAGAGATCAGAAAGAGACCAGACAGAGACCAGAGAGAGACCAGAGAGAGACCAGACAGAGACCAGAGAGAGACAAGGCAGAGACCAGACAGAGCCCAGAGAGAGAGATCAGAGAGAGACCAGAGAGAGACCAGAGAGAGCCCAGAGAGAGATCAGAGAGAGACCAGAGAGAGACCAGACAGAGCCCAGAGAGAGACCAGAGAGATACCCGAGAGAGACCCGAGAGAGACCAGAGAGAGACCAGAGAGAGATCAGAGAGAGACCAGAGAGAGACCAGAGAGAGACCAGAGAGAGATCAGAGAGAGACCAGAGAGAGACCAGAGAGAGACCAGAGAGAGATGAAAATATAATAAAAACTCTTCTCCATTGTGTTAAATCCAGCAGGGATTGCTGAAGGGTTACACCAGGGAAATAATTCTGTGAGAGAGAGAGAGATCACAGATTTATAGATTCAACTCCAACATCCAGATCCTCCTCTGAGCCTTTTTAAATATTTGTAATCATGATTTGTTTGATTATATGGAGGAGTGAGCGGAGGAGAGCTGGAAGTATTTGATGTCACTTTTTCTCCTTTTTTCCCTTCCTTTTCCTCAGTCGTCTTCCATTTGGGATCAAGAGTTCACAGAAGTGCTTTACTCAGCTCCTCTGGCTGCAAGTACTTTAGCCCCCCCAACTCTCCCAGCCCCCCTCAGCCATTCCCCCCCCAGCCCCAGTCCCTCTCAGCCATCCGCCCAGCCCCACTCAGCCATTCCCCCCCAGCCCCAGTCCCTCTCAGCCATCCGCTCAGCCCCACTCAGCCATTCCCCCCCAGCCCCAGGCCCTCTCAGCCATCCGCTCAGCCCCACTCAGCCATCCCCCCCCAGCCCCAGCCCCCCCAGCCCCCCTCAGCCATCTGCCCAGTCCCCCTCAGCAATTCCCTCCAGCCCCAGTCCTTCTCAGCCATCCCCCAGTTCCTCTCAGCCAAAACCCAGCCCCCCTCAGTCATTACCCCAAAGCCCCAGTCCCCCTCAGCCATCCCCCCAGCCCCCCAGTCTCCCTCAGCCATCCCCCAGTCCCCATCAGCCAATCCCCCCCAGCCCCAGTCCCCCTTAGCCATCCCCCAGCCCCCCAGTCCCCTCAGCCATCCCCCAGCCTCCATCAGCCATTCCCCCCCAACTCCAGTCCTCCTCAGCCAACCCCCAGCTCCAGCAAACCCTCATCCTAGCATCACACAGTGAGGGCTTTTCTCTCTCTCTCTTACTGTCTCTCTCTCTCTTACTGTCTCTCTCTCCTACTGTCTCTCTCTCTCTTACTGTCTCTCTCTCTCTTACTGTCTCTCTCTCCTACTGTCTCTCTCTCTCTCTTACTGTCTCTCTCTCTTACTGTCTCTCTCTCTCTTACTGTCTCTCTCTCTCTTACTGTCTCTCTCTCCTACTCTCTCTCTCTTACTGTCCCTCTCTCTTACTGTCTCTCTCTCTCCTACTCTCTCTCTCTCTTACTGTCCCTCTCTCTTACTGTCTCTCTCTCTCCTACTCTCCCTCTCTCTTACGGTCTCTCTCTCTCTTACTGTCTCGCTCTCTTTCTGACTATACGCTGACTGTAAGTATGCACATGTGCGTTCCTGTGTGTTAGCCAGCTATTGCAGGCAGGTTTGTGAAAGAGGTGGGAGGGTTGCGGGAGTAGGTTTGCTGTTCCAGCTGCTATCTCCAGCAGTAAAGACTAAAAGTCTGGCCAGGGAAAAGTCACAGTCATTCCTCTTTGCTTTAACGTCCACTGCAAGTTTTTCCATTCTGAAAAAAAGCTCACCGACAACACAGGGGAGTGGCTGTGTACCTATGTATGTCACTACTGTATGTGTTTCCATGAGCGAGTGTGTGTGTGTGTGTGTGAGACTGGTTTCTGTTTCCACATAGATTTATTTTAGAATGAAACCTTTATTTAACTAGACTAGTCAGTTAAGAATAAATTCTTCTTACATTGACGGCGTACCGGGGAACAGTGGGTTAACTGCCTTGTTCAGGGGAACAGTGGGTTAACTGCTTTGTTCAGGGGAACAGTGGGTTAACTGCCTTGTTCAGGAGAACAGTGGGTTAACTGCCTTGTTCAGGGGAACAGTGGGTTAACTGCCTTGTTCAGGGAACAGTGGGTTAACTGCCTTGTTCAGGAGAACAGTGGGTTAACTGCCTTGTTCAGGGGGAACAGTGGGTTAACTGCCTTGTTCAGGGGAACAGTGGGTTAACTGCCTTGTTCAGGAGAACAGTGGGTTAACTGCCTTGTTCAGGGGAACAGTGGGTTAACTGCCTTGTTCAGGGGAACAGTGGGTTAACTGCCTTGTTCAGGGGAACAGTGGGTTAACTGCCTTGTTCAGGGGAACAGAGGGTTAACTGCCTTGTTCAGGGGAACAGTGGGTTAACTGCCTTGCTCAGGGGAACAGTGGGTTAACTGCCTTGTTCAGGGGAACAGTGGGTTAACTGCCTTGTTCAGGGGAACAGTGGGTTAACTGCCTTGTTCAGGGGAACAGTGGGTTAACTGCCTTGTTCAGGGGAACAGTGGGTTAACTGCCTTGTTCAGGGGAACTGTGGGTTAACTGCCTTGTTCAGGGGAACAGTGGGTTAACTGCCTTGTTCAGGGGAACAGTGGGTTAACTGCCTTGTTCAGGAGAACAGTGGGTTAACTGCCTTGTTCAGGGGAACAGTGGGTTAACTGCCTTGTTCAGGGAACAGTGGGTTAACTGCCTTGTTCAGGAGAACAGTGGGTTAACTGCCTTGTTCAGGGGAACAGTGGGTTAACTGCCTTGTTCAGGAGAACAGTGGGTTAACTGCCTTGTTCAGGGGAACAGTGGGTTAACTGCCTTGTTCAGGGGGAACAGTGGGTTAACTGCCTTGTTCAGGGGAACAGTGGGTTAACTGCCTTGTTCAGGGGAACAGAGGGTTAACTGCCTTGTTCAGGGGAACAGTGGGTTAACTGCCTTGCTCAGGGGAACAGTGGGTTAACTGCCTTGTTCAGGGGAACAGTGGGTTAACTGCCTTGTTCAGGGGAACAGTGGGTTAACTGCCTTGTTCAGGGGAACAGTGGGTTAACTGCCTTGTTCAGGGGAACAGTGGATTAACTGCCTTGTTCAGGGGCAGAAAGACAGATTTTTATCTTGTCAGCTCGGGGATTCGATCCAGCAACCTTCTGGTTACTGGCCCCAGCGCTCTAACCACTAGGCTACTCATACTCCAGGTACTTCAGTGTCTGTCATAAGGGCCATGTGACTCATTACATCAATTCCAGGCAACTCAAATGGACCAACTGTCATGTTAAGAACACAATCTCTTCTTCTGTTGTTTATGGAAAACAGTGTTTATTAAACCATACATGAGCCAGGTCTTCACGTCATTATTCCCTTGAACTATTCTCTACTTCTTCTCCCACTTCTTCTCTCGTCCTTTTCTCAATGCTTAATAACTGCTCCCCACAACCCCTGGGGCGTTATGCTAACGTGTCTTGGTCATTTATACAGGCTGTGTGCATTTCGGTATACAAACGGGACGTTTAGTTTTTAAAACGAATTAGCCGCTTGGGTAAACAGTTCATTTTATCCTGCGGCAGAAATGTAAGGCCGTCAAAAATTTTCAGGCTCCCAGATCTTTCACAGGGTCGACATAGCAATCAAGCCTCCTGGATGACGATGTTACCAGCTCGATGGGCCTATACCAGCTCGATGGGCCTATACCAGCTCGATGGGCCTATACCAGCTCGATGGGCCTATACCAGCTCGATGGGCCTATTACTGAGTCAACATGCCTGAGATGTGAATCATTCAAAAAGGTTTAGGTGACTGACGGATGAATATTTTCCACTCTTTAAAATTAAAGGGCAATTATCAAAAAAGTCATAGAAAGTTTATTATCAATTAAAGTCTACAGACCACATAGACACATCATTTAGCTTCAAGAATACGAGGTCATCAAGTTTGGTTTACAATAACAGGATTATCACGTGCCTCTTTTCTACAATGGGGAGAAACGGAAGCAGACAGCTGCTTTAAAAACAACGACACCCATACAGACCCTGGATAGTACCCTCTCACCTCTACACTCGTAGAAACAGGAAGGTGCTATCTAGAACCTAAAAGGGTTTATTGGCTGTCCCCATAGGGAGAACCCTTTGAAGAATATCTAAAACCCTTTACACAGAGGGTTATTCCTGGAACCAAAAAAGGGTTTTCCTGTGGGAACAGCCAAAGAACCCTTTTGGAACCTTATGTTCTAAGATGGTAGTCCTGTAAACAAATAGGGCCTCTGACAGAATACTGGATCATCTCTGGCGTTGGAAATGAAAGCTATCTGAAACTTCTCTCTCCCTCCCTCCCTCCCTCCCTCTATCCATGCTAGTTTCCTCCCCAGTAGTCCTGGTCAGTGTCCCAGTGTCATGTCTTGATGTTAGTTATGTCATGGTCTCTGAAGTAAACTTATCTCCCACCTCTCCCCCTCTCTCTCCCCCATGGAGGGCTAGCTCCCCAAGTCTCAGCCAGCCTGGCTCCTCCACAGCATCCAGACTGTGGCAGTGACTGACAGAGAGGGGGGAGGATGGAGAGAGAGAGAGAGAGCAAGAGAGAGAGAGAGAGAGCGAGAGAGAGAGGTCAGAGAGAGAGAGAGAAAGGGAGGGAGATCGGTCAGAGATAGATAAAGGGAGCGAAAGAGTGTGTGTGTGTGTGTGTGTGTGTCCATGGATGCATGGTGTGTGTTTCCAACAAGATCTCAATTTGACTTCAGATCCCGACGTTCGTTCACCTTTCTCCAAACGTGAAATTCTTTCGAAACGTGACATTTCGGACACCCTGGGTTGCTCCTCCTGCTGGACCCTGGGTGGCATGTTTAGACATTAATTTTGAATGGTTAAGTTAAGGGTTAAGGTCAAAAACAACTGCCTATGACTAGGATTGAACATGCAACACTTGGAGCCAGAGCTCATGTCCATCTGCCATTCACATCCACAACTCCCTAGCAAAATCCAACCCTAATTGATGATAATAGCACTCACTGTTGTCTCTAGTGGCTGGTTTTCAAGCCTCTCCAGACGGCCTGGGTATCTGGACGGATGTCGGTTTGAGATGTAGATCTTGAGTGACCTGGCTGGTGTAGCTGTGTGTGTGTGTGTGTGTGTGTGTGTGTGTGTGTGTGTGTGTGTGTGTGTGTGTGTGTGTGTGTGTGTGTGTGTACATGAGTACATGAGTGTGTGTGTGTGCGTGTACATGAGTACATGAGTACATGAGTACGTGCCTGTTGTGTGTGTGTGTGTGTGTGTGTGTGTGTGTGTGTGTGTGTGTGTGTGTGTGTGTGTGTGTGTGTGTGTGTGTGTGTGTGTGTGTGTGTGTGTACATGAGTGTATGCCTGTGTGTGTGTGTGTGTGTGTGTGCGTGTACATGAGTGCGTGCCTGTGTGTGTGTGTGTATGTGTGCATGTGCATCGGTGAGAGTGCTGAACTGTCCATGTTCCCCATCCTCATGGATCCTCTCCCTGGTCTTTGATGGTCTTTGACCAATACTCTCTCTGCTTTCCTTCTCGCGTGACTATTGTTTATTATTTTTTTTAAATGGATATAGAGAACCTGAGAGTCTCAGTAGTAGGGAGGGGATAACTGGTCCTAAAAAGAAAGGAGAGGAGAGACAGTAAATGAGTATGCTGAAGAGAGAGACAGTAAACGTGTATGCTAAAGAGAGAGTAAATGAGTATGCTAAAGAGAGAGAGAGTAAATGAGTATGCTAAAGAGAGAGAGAGTAAATGAGTATGCTAAAGAGAGAGACAGTAAATGAGTTTTCTTAAGAGTGAGACAGTAAATGAGTATTCTAAAGAGAGAGAGAGTAAACAAGTATGCTAAAGAGAGAGAGAGTAAATGAGTATGCTAAAGAGACAGTAAACGAGTATGCTAAAGAGAGAGAGAGTAAATGAGTATGCTAAAGAGAGAGAGAGTAAATGAGTATGCTAAAGAGACAGTAAACGAGTATGCTAAAGAGAGAGAGAGTAAATGAGTATGCTAAAGAGAGAGAGAGTAAACGAGTATGCTAAAGAGAGAGAGTAAATGACTATGCTAAAGAGAGAGACAGTAAATGAGTATTCTAAAGAGAGAGAGTAAATGAGTATGCTAAAGAGAGAGACAGTAAATGAGTATTCTAAAGAGAGAGAGAGTAAACGAGTATGCCAAAGAGAGAGACAGTAAATGAGTATTCTAAAGAGAGAGAGAGTAAACGAGTATGCTAAAGAGAGAGAGTAAATGAGTATGCTAAAGAGAGAGACAGTAAATGACTATGCTAAAGAGAGAGACAGTAAACGAGTATGCTAAAGAGAGAGAGAGTAAATGAGTATGCTAAAGAGACAGTAAATGAGTATGCTAAAGAGAGAGACAGTAAACGAGAATGCTAAAGAGAGAGACAGTAAATGAGTATGCTAAAGAGAGAGAGAGAGAGTAAATGAGTATGCTAAAGAGAGAGACAGTAAACGAGAATGCTAAAGAGAGAGAGTAAACGAGTATGTTAAAGAGACAGTAAGCGAGTATGCTAAAGAGAGAGTAAATGAGTATGCTAAAGAGAGAGAGAGAGTAAATGAGTATGCTAAAGAGAGAGTAAATGAGTATGCTAAAGAGAGAGAGAGTAAATGAGTATGCTAAAGAGAGAGAGAGTAAACGAGTATGCTAAAGAGTGAGACAGTAAATGAGTATTCTAAAGAGAGAGAGAGTAAACGAGTATGCTAAAGAGAGAGAGAGTAAATGAGTATGCTAAAGAGACAGTAAACGAGTATGCTAAAGAGAGAGAGAGTAAATGAGTATGCTAAAGAGAGAGACAGTAAATGAGTATGCTAAAGAGAGAGACAGTAAACGAGAATGCTAAAGAGAGAGACAGTAAATGAGTATGCTAAAGAGAGAAAGAGTAAACGAGTATACTAAAGAGAGAGAGTAAATGAGTATGCTAAAGAGAGAGACAGTAAATGAGTATACTAAAGAGAGAGACAGTAAATGAGAATGCTAAAGAGAGAGACAGTAAATGAGTATACTAAAGAGAGAGAGTAAATGAGTATGCTAAAGAGAGAGACAGTAAATGAGTATACTAAAGAGAGAGACAGTAAATGAGTATGCTAAAGAGAGAGACAGTAAATGAGTATACTAAAGAGAGAGAGTAAATGAGTATGCTAAAGAGAGAGACAGTAAATGAGTATGCTAAAGAGAGAGACAGTAAACGAGAATGCTAAAGAGAGAGACAGTAAATGAGTATGCTAAAGAGAGAGAGAGTAAACGAGTATGCTAAAGAGAGAGACGGTAAATGAGTATGCTAAAGAGAGAGACAGTAAACGAGAATGCTAAAGAGAGAGACAGTAAATGAGTATACTAAAGAGAGAGACAGTAAACGAGTATGCTAAAGAGAGAGACGGTAAATGAGTATGCTAAAGAGAGAGAGAGTAAACGAGTATGCTAAAGAGAGAGACAGTAAATGAGTATGCTAAAGAGAGAGACAGGATACCTGTTTATGGTTTGTTATCAGGGTATAATAGAGCTTTGTGGAGAGGTTTGGTGTTGTGATAAGGAATGGTAGAGGGAGCGAGAGAGAGACCACCCAGGCTCCTCACTGTGGTACGATGTATGGTTATAGTGGATCCACTGGTCATCTGACTTAGCACTCCTCTGAGGGGTGTAATACAAAGCCAGCTATCTTTAAAAGAAAATCTAACAGTAGCGTGTATTCGTGGATGCCAAGGGAAGCCAGCCCCCCCCCCATCAAAAAAATTGCCAAGAAAAAAAGAAACCAAAACATATAAAATAATGTATCTTTTGTCTGTCTGTGTTTGATCATTTTCCTTCAATTCGCAAGAGGCTGATTGTATCTCACCAGAGAAAACATCCGAGCGAGTGAAACAACGACCCCCTGTCTCTGTATGTGTTAGCCATCTGTCTGATGCCGTTTGATCATGAAGAGTATGACATTGATGCCACCTGTAACATTGAATGCAAGTGAAGCCAGTGACTATTTGGCCTCCCTTGATAATAAATAAGATTTAAATAATAGCCAATCAGCTACACTGAGTGAGCTCGACTGTGAATGGCCCTGGCACACCAAGGGAAGCAAGTTTGGATTTTTAATGAACCTTTATTTAACTAGGCAAATCAGTTAAGAACAGATTCTTCTTCACAATGACAACCTACCAGGGATCAGTGGGTTAACAGCCTTGTTCAGGAGCAGAATAACAGATTTCTACATTGTCAGCTCAGGGATTTGATAGAGCAACTTTTCAGTTACTAGACCAACGCTTTAACCACTAAGTTACCTGCCGGATTTGACCTCTCTCCTTTAAAATCGCATCAACAGAAATACATCATTGACAGAAATAACTTGAATTCTCATTGTGTTGTTATCCTCCGGTGGGTAGCTAGCTAGCTAAAATTGGCCCTTTTCCTAAATTAGCCATGGATGGAGATAGGGATTTGGACTTGCGGTTCAATATGAAGTTAGATGTAGAAGGCTAATGTTATCTAGCTAACGTTGGCCTTGAAAGGAAGTTAGGCGAGCGAGCAGACATTTTAGCCAGGTAGCCTAATGTTATCTAGCCTTGAAAGGAAGTTAGGCTAGCGAGCAAACATTTTAGCCAGGTAGCTTGGGACCACAAATAATAAAAGCGTGTAAGACAGAGTCATAGACTGTTTCATCAATGTGAAAGAGGAGGAGGGCATTGGCATTTCGAGTAGGGTTAATCGTCATGTTATTTCTACTTGTAGGAACACACAAACACACACACACACACACACACACAAATCAGAACCACGGACAACCACATCATATTTAGCTTACGGTGGTGATTGGGCAAAAAAAAAAATTGGTACCTTTATTAAGTTGTCACTGTATTAGACTAAGCAGAGGGGATTTGATGATGTTGAAATGTTGAAGTTGAAATGCTGCTGGAATAGTGGAGGCAGCTCCGGGTTTCTTTGTGACTTGCGGTAACTCTCTGTGGTTCTAAATCAATAGTTGTTTAGTGGACCGAAAATGTCGGAAACATGAACTTGCTTGACCAGGCTGTAGGTCATGTACTGTGTGTTACTGTACATGTAAAATGCTTTGTGGACTTCACTGGACAGAGGTTGCTATCCGGTTTTGTGATGAAACAAAGGTGTGGTTGAATTTATTCTGCCACTGTGTATTCTTATTGTCTCAGCCTTTAGGCCTGTAGTGCATTCGTAAAGGATTCAGACCCCTTGACTTTTTCCACATTTTGTTATGTTGCACCAATATTCTAAAATTGATTATTGTTTGTTTTTTCCCTCATCAATCTACACACAATACCCCGTAATGACATCACAATACCCCGTAATGACATCACAATACCCCGTAATGACATCACAATACCCCGTAATGACAAAGCAAAAACAACTTTGGCAGCGATTAAAGCCTCAAGTCTTATTGGGTATGACGCTACAAGCTTGGTACACCTGTATTTGGGGAGTTTCTCCCATTCTTCTCTGCCGATCATCTCAAATTCAGTCAGGTTGAATAAGGAGCGTCGCTAAACAGCTATTTTCAGGTCTCTCCAGAGATGTTCGATCGGGTTCAAGTCCGGGCTCTGGCTGGGCCACTCAAGGACATTCAGAGACTTGACCTGAAGCCACTCCTGCGTTGTCTTGTCTGTGTGCGTAGGGTCGTTGTCCTGTTAGAAGGTGAACCTTCGCCCCCAGTCTGAGTTCTTGAGTGCTCTGGAGCAGGTTTTCATCAAGGATCTCTCTGTACTTTTCTCTGTTCTTCTTTCCCTTGATCCTGACTAATCTCCTAGTCCCTGCCGCTGAAAAACATCCCCACAGCATGATGCTGCCACCTCCATGTTTCACTATAGAAATGGTGCCAGGTTCCCTTCAGACGTGACGCTTGGCATGAGTCTAAATAGTTAATTCTTTGTTTCATCAGACCAGAGAATCTTGTTTCTCATGGTCAGAGAGTCCTTTAGGTGCCTTTTGGCAAACACCAAGCAGGCTGTCATGTGCCTTTTACTGAGGACTGGCTTGCGTCTGGCCACTCCACCATAAAGGCCTGGAAGGTATTCCCATCTCCACAGAGGAACTCAGGAGCTCTGTCAGAGTGACCATCGGGTTCTTGGTCACCTCCCTGACCAAGGCCCATCTCCCCAGACTGCTCAGTTTGGCTGGGCGGCTAGCTCTAGGAGGAGTCTTGGTGTTTCCAAATTTCTTCCATTGAAGAATAATGAGGCCACTGTGTTCTTGGGGACCTTCAATGATGCAGACATTTTTTGGTACCCTTCACCAGATCTCTGCCGTGTCACAATCCTGTCTCGGAGCTCTACGGACAATTCCTTCGACCTCATGGCTTGGTTTTTGCTCTGACATGCACTGTCAACTGTGGGACCTATATAGACAGGTGTGTGCTTTTCCAAATCATGTCTAATCAATTGAATTTACCACAGGAGGACTCCAAGTTGTAGGAACATCTCAAGGTTGATCAATGGAAACAGGATGCACCTGAGCTTAATTTCGAGTCTCAAAGCAAAGGGTGTGAATACTTGTGTAAATAATGTATTTCCATAAAACCACTGGTCTAACCACCAGGATGAGTTGTTTGGAATCCATAAGGTGGTGTGATGTTGTTATAGTGTTATAGGTTAATAAGGAAGGTTAACAAATGTTTTTATTTAACTAGGCAAGTTTGTAACCTTTTATGGCTGCTGTCCCTGTACAGGGATCAACATCAGCGGAAATTTCAGAGTGACAACTAATAGTACTCGATACAACTCAAACTTTCATTAAAACACACATGCAGGGTACTCAATTAAAGCTACACTCGTTGTGAATCTAGCCAACATGTCAGAATTTTAAAATGCTTTTCGGAGAAAGCATGAGAAGCTATTATCTGATAGCATGCAACCCCCGAAATACCCAAAGGGGACGTAAACAAAATAATTAGCGTAGCCGGCGCTACACAAAACGCAGAAATAAAATATAAAACATTCATTACCTTTGACGAGCTTCTTTGTTGGCACTCCTATATGTCCCATAAACATCACAATTGGGTCCATGTATACCCAAAATGTCCATTTATGAAGCCCGTCTGATCCAGGAAAAAACTGCTTTCCAAAACGCAACGTCATTTTTTTAAATTAACAAAGTTGCCTATAAACTTTGACAAAACACTTCAAACTACTTTTGTAATCCAACTTTAGGTATTAGTAAACGTTAATAATCGATCAAATTGATCACGGGGCGATCTGTATTCAATAGCAACAAGTCTTGAAATCATGGTCCATATTCTCTCTTTCATAACTTCCTCCGGTGTACTCGACGACAGGAAATGCCTAATCTCAAGGATTAACTTCAACCCAATTGCCAAGACTGGCGACATCGTGTGGAAGCTGTAAGAACTGTAAACTGGACGCTATCTATTTTCCCTTGCCATAGACAATTCAGAGACTGGCGGAGTGATATTTTTAGACCTTAGACCTCTGTGATACAGCCTGGAATCAAACCAGGGTCTGTAGTGACAGCTCTAGCACTGAGATTAAGTGTTTTAGACCGCTGCACCACTCAAGAGCCCTATCTAGGGCAGTTTCAATCTCAAAGTGTGTTTCAGATGGTTTCAGATGAGTGGTTTGGTATGAAGTGTTATACTGAGTGAGTTGTGTTCTATATAAGAAGATATTGAAAATGAGGGATGGCCTTGGTGACATCTGCTTTCAAAGGGCATCACGTATGCCAACGTTTAAAACTTAAAGCCATGAGTGTGACAATCTCTCCTTTGTTTCTAATCATTTAGTCTGTTCTTGGATGGAGATGGATGCAGTCAGAGCATAGTTCCTCCTGTTAAATAAAGACACCCTCCTTTACAAAGGAGCCCCTCTGTCAGAGTCCAGAGTCCCTCCCCAGCCATAACTCTCTTCACAGAATCTCCCTCTACGGCCCTTACCCTCTTCCCAGAATCTCACTCATTCCCATTCCTCTTCCCAGAATCGCACTCATTCCCATTTGTCTTATCAGAATCTCTCTCGTCCATATTCCCCTTCCCAGAATCTCACTCATCCCCATTCCTCTTCCCAGAAACTCCCTCATCCCCATTCCTCTTCCCAGAATCTCTCTCATCCCCATTCCTCTTCCCAGAAACTCCCTCATCCCCATTCCTCTTCTCAGAATCTCCCTCACCTCCATTCCTTTTCCCAGAATCTCCCTCATCCCCACTCCTCTTCCCAGAATCTCCCTCACCTCCATTCCTTTTCCCCAGAATCTCTCTCATCCCCATTCCTCTTCCCAGAATCTCACTCTTTTCCATTCCTCTTCCCAGAATCTCCCTCACCTCCATTCCTCTTCCCAGTGTCTTCTGAGTGTGATCTTTAATCTCCATTTTATAATCTTTCAGTGCTGTCTGTTATCTGTCCGTAAAGAGGCTAAGAAAACACTGAGATCCAGCTCTCCTAATATGCCCTCATGAAGTAATCGCCCAATTGTTTTTTTTCCCCTATTGAGGCTTCTGCTTTCTATCAGGAGCCCATAAACACTACAGAGAGATTTGGAGCATCTTCCCTCAATGTCACTCTCCGAGCCCGTTCATTGGCTAGGCTGGCTCGGGGCTAGTGGTATCTCTCATTGAATCATCTAAGGGTAAATGGCCTTGCTGACGGCTACTGGGGCCATAACCGGGTGGTGAGAGACAGTCAACCACATTTCTCTGTACTAATAAACTTTCTTGATGTATCACTTGATGTCCCACAGATTTATTTGAGGGTATACTTGACGGAGGTACAGTCCACCGAGTCATGGCCTTATTTGATAACTAACTTTACCCCCAAATCTAGAAGTTATCTTTTCAGTATGAAGGTGTGTAAGCACTGATGACAAGAGTTTGATACCAGTGCATTATTTAACTGTATATTACAGGAGGCTGGTGCCACCTTAATTGGGGAGGATCGGCTGATGGTAATGGCTGGAGCGAAATCCGTGGAATTACATCAAATAGATCAAACACACGGTTTCCATGTGACTCCATTCCATTTGCTCCGTTCCGGCCATTATTATGAGCCGACCTCCCGCCAGCAGACTCCTGGAGGGTACCTATCTCTACTCTACTACTCTAGTGTGTATGAAGAAGAGACAGAGACTAAAGTAAGAGGGTGTATGTAATCCTGTCTGTAGGAGGGTGTATGTAATCCTGTCTGTAGGAGGGTGTATGCAATCCTGTCTGTAGGAGGGTGTATGTAATCCTGTCTGTAGGAGGGTGTATGTAATCCTGTCTGTAGGAGGGTGTATGTAATCCTGTCTGTAGGAGGGTGTATGTAATCCTGTCTGTAGGAGGGTGTATGTAATCCTGTCTGTAGGAGGGTGTATCTAATCCTGTCTGTAGGAGGGTGTATGTAATCATTTGTTTAAGAGAGTGAATCTATGCCATACTCTCTCCTCTCCTCTCCTCTCCTCTCCTCTCCTCTCCTCTCCTCTCCTCTCCTCTCCTCTCCTCTCCTCTCCTCTCCTCTCCTCTCCTCTCCTCTCCTCTCCTCTCCTCTCCTCTCCTCTCCTCTCCTCTCCTCTCCTCTCCTCTCCTCTTCTCTCCTCTCCTCTCCTCTCCTCTCCTCTCCTCTCCTCTCCTCTCCTCTCCTCTCCTCTCCTCCCCTCTCCTCTCCTCTCCTCTCCTCTAGACCAAAACTATCTGTCTACACTGTTACAGCATTAGAATGAGAGTAAGGAACAGAGAGTGTTTGAGGAATAAAGGGTTGAACAGAAGGCAGAGTGAAATTCCTCTTGTATTGTTTTTGTATAGTCACTGTGATAGAAAGAGAGTCTCCAGTTGTATAGTCACCTAAATATAGTCTCAAATTGTAAAGTCACCTAAATATAGTCTCCAGTTGTATAGTCACCTAAATATAGTCTCAAATTGTAAAGTCACCTAAATATAGTCTCCAGTTGTATAGTCACCTAAATATAGTCTCAAATTGTAAAGTCACCTAAATATAGTCTCCAGTTGTATAGTCACCTAAATATAGTCTCCAGTTGTAAAGTCACCTAAATATAGTCTCCAGTTGTATAGTCACCTAAATATAGTCTTAAATTCTAAAGTCACCTAAATATAGTCTCCAGATGTATAGTCACCTAAATATAGTCTTAAATACTAAAGTCACCTAAATATAGTCTCCAGTTGCATGGAGAAATGTTGAATCATCCGTGTGTGTGTGTGTGTGTGTGTGTGTGTGTGTGTGTGTGTGTGTGTGTGTGTGTGTGTGTGTGTGTGTGTGTGTGTGTGTGTGTGTGTGTGTGTGTGTGTTGTGTGTGTGCGTGCGTCCGTCCGTGTGTGTGTGAGTGTTATCTATGGAGAAACACGTGTGGGAGAGAGGAGGTCATTTTTTAACGAAGTACCATTTGACCGTAAATGCATACTCATACCCGAGTCAGTCAGCCTGACTCACTGTATGATCAGCCAACATGGTATCATTTAGTCTCTCCAGTGCAGTTGGAGGACCACTGCTAGGCCGATGATAATAACCTACTTCACAGCTGCTTATCTGATTTTTATTATCGTATCGAGTGTTACTTCATTTTGCCTGTCAGTCACAGAAATGTGATACTGGTGACTGGAGGGGACGTTCTATCTAGCATTTCGGCTGATAGTGTGTGATACTGAAAGACTGTCTCACGATATCCTCATGATATAGGATATTCAGATGTCAGTTTTCACATGTAACAGACACTACTCTCATACACAGAGACAGTGTACCTTTAATCAGATGCCTCACTCTGAGGGGAAGCCAGTGCTTCCTGTTGGGGGGGGGGGGGGCACAGGAAACAGCATGGCACCGACAGGAAGTCCCCTGAATACACTTACCGTCAGCATCAGACAAACAACTCGACAAATCAACAAGCATAGATACATGCCCAAGATGCACGAACTGACTACAGCAGCTTAGGGTTCACATGATGTGATCTTGGAGGGAGAGGCACTGGCATTGTTGTTACTAACTGCTATTAGCAGTTACTAGTACAGTACTAGTACACAGTACTTTTTTCAATGGTGTTGACGTCATTTCCGGTCACAACTTGCAGACTTGTTTTCGAGTTGCTGTGCGTTTTGTTGCCAACCTATTTTGCTACCTGACAACTTTACGGTTTTTACTTTTTAATTACCGTTTCTATATATATTTTTTTTTTTCCCTCAACTTTTTCACTCCGGACACTTTATCTGGACACGATTCGTCAGGACCTCCAACAGCCGAAGCTAAGTAGTAACATTAACAGGATGCCTTCTAATTGCAGTCGCTGCACTCGCCTTACGGCGAGGATAGCTGTGCTACAAGCCCAGCTTCAGACGCAATCGTTAGGCAAGGGTAATTTCAGTGTAGGAAAGGATGAAACAGCGTCTGTGCCACCAGTAAGTACAGATAGTAGTATAAATCCCCTGGCACAGTCCCCGCAGCCGGACAACTTTCTCGCGGTTTCTGGAAGGAAATGCTGTAGAAACGCTCAACCGGTATCGCTCATTCAGCCGACAGAAACTTTCAACCGTAAGCAGCGAGTCGGAGCCTGAGGCGAGTCTTCTCTGGTCTCTACTCCTCCCGTTACGGGGTCTGAGACGCCGAAGCTTCCCACCATTAGCTCTGACAAATTGAAAACTCTAGTCATTGGCGACTCCATTACCCGCAGTATTAGACTTAAAACGAATCATCCAGCGATCATACACTGTTTACCAGGGGGCAGGGCTACCGACGTTAAGGCTAATCTGAAGATGGTGCTGGCTAAAGCTAAAACTGGCGAGTGTAGAGAGTATAGAGATATTGTTATCCACGTCGGCACCAACGATGTTAGGATGAAACAGTCTGGAGCAACGAACCGCCCTTGCTGTCTCTGCCTGGCCGGTTCCCCTCTTTCCACTGGGATTCTCTGCCTCTAACCCTATTACAGGGGCTGAGTCACTGGCTTACTGGGGCTCTCTCATGCCGTCCCTGGAAGGGGTGCGTCACCTGAGTGGGTTGATTCACTGATGTGGTCATCCTGTCTGGGTTGGCGCCCCCCCTTGGGTTGTGCCATGGCGGAGATCTTTGTGGGCTATACTCAGCCCTGTCTCAGGATGGTAAGTTGGTGGTTGAAGATATCCCTCTAGTGGTGTGGGGGCTGTGCTTTGGCAAAGTGGGTGGGGTTATATCCTTCCTGTTTGGCCCTGTCCGGGGGTGTCCTCAGATGGGGCCACAGTGTCTCCTGACCACTCCTGTCTCAGCCTCCAGTA